>NC_090824.1:79117338-79417338 GCF_028021215.1 Eschrichtius robustus
ATGCTGCATAAACTAATCATCCATAACTAGGTAAGAAAACACTCCAAAAATTCCATTCATTTTTCAATAGATTTGTCCCATCTTTGTCTTCGTCTTACAACTCCCAGTTTTGTTTTATTTAATAGCTTGGGGGGAAAATGCACGAAGAGAGCCCTGAATGGGGCAGAAGAGTCATTCAGAGATGCTATTTACCAAACACATTCAAATGTAATTTGTTTCCCAGGGCACTTGGTAAAACAAAGAAAAATTATTGTTTTTAATATTATTTCTATTGATGCAAAAGAACAAAGCTCAATGACTGGTTTTTATCATTAGGCAAAAAAACCCACAAAAAACCCTGTGATGTCATTCTCATTCACACTCAAGAAAAACAATCTCTAGTAAACTAAGGTATAGCCAGCACTTCAATAGAATGGAGCTAAAATACCCTAAGGTTCTGGGCATAGTTTCATAACATTTATAAATGAGGACATTTTTCTGATTTAACAACGGAACAAAAACAAATGGTATCTTAATACCTCACAAGCTTTAACTCAGATCAAATGGCCCAAACCGTAAAATGCAAAGAACTACTGAAACCATCACAGAATTTTAAAGAGTACAGTGCATTTTAGAAATTCCCTGGAAATCACTCCATAATGAGACTTTTAGAGAGACTATCTTATGTTTAAAAAAAAGAAAAGCATTTGTCAGAATCTGAATTCCCTACATAGATTTTTAGCAAAAATTCAACCATATCAGTTAACTTCAACAGGAAAAGTTCAAAGCTTAATCTTTTCATAAAGAAGCCCTACAAATAATATGCTTCTATTATCTTAAAAGACAGGAGATAAGTGAAATAATAAAAGCAAATCACACAAAACTGTAGAGATCTTCCGATAATATAAGGAAATTTATCTAAAGTAATTAATTATTCAGTACTTGCCTGATAAGTCAAATTTGAAATTCTTCCATTTCACTGAATTCTTTCCTTCTTTCAACTTTTAATTAATAGAGTAAATTACATGATCCCATCACTCTCTTCAAGACAGTCTATAAATAACCTTAAATGTCATAAGTCGGAATTCATTACAGAAATTCACCCGTCATTTTCCAGTAAAGGAAAGCAGCAATTCAAATACAAGCAGTAATACTGTAGTGTATCAATTTGTTGCAGAGAAAAATGTTTATTTAAAAATTTCAAAATACTTTGTACACCAGCCCTCACTAAAAGTATTTTTTAACTGTACTGACATGGACCTGAACCCTTAAGAATTCATCTTTTTCCTCATTATATTTTGTAACCTGACATGCTTTGAAAATAGGCATATATTTTTTAAGTTACAAAACTATTTCAACTCAAAGAATTGTTTAACTTAGGCAAAAAGAAGAGATTAACAATATTATACTCAAACAATTTGCTTCCAATAGATAGAACTGAAGGGGGTATAAAATGACATTCCTCAAGTCTTCTGGATTTTATTTACTCATTGTAATGTACAAAGAGACCCAGGTCCCACCAGGTTAGGGACGTTGCTTCTATGATTTATCTTCTAAAGACAATGGATGAGCAAACCCACCTCCCCTTTAGCCCTGGTTAGCATCAGTCCCAGTGAACCTTCATTTCTCTTTCCTATCTAAATCAAGCTATTCCTCTATAATAACCCATTCTGAATAATGATTATTGAGATTTAAATAACAGCTTTCCAAAAACAACTCTATAGCAATTTATTCCAAATTAGCCCAATCTACAGTTTCTTCTTCATTTTAAGTGAAAAAGTAAAGAATAAAAACATTAGCTAATTTTTAACACATCATTTATCAATGATTCAAGTTGAAAACTGCTTCAACTTTAGCATCTCATGGGTACAAACGGATAAGGAATTTTATGCTAGAAGATTTGGTTGGATACCTGAAGATGTGGTTTATTTATGAGAGTTTTTGTGTTGTGTGTTGATAGATTTAACAACTAAAGAGATTTTGAACATCTTGGGGAGTACTCAATGACTGTCTAATTGTTTCTGTAACTTAGAATGTTTTTCAAGCGCACATGATATAAAAAGTATTATATTATAAAAGTAATATAATTTTGTCTTAATGGATTCTTTCCTAGAAATGGAGCAAATGTTTTGGCTACCAAATCCTTGCAATGATATTTAGTACTGTATTTTTAGCTTCTGCTCTTCTTAAATAACCCAAAAGCTGTACTTTTTATTTAAACCATGAGAACATAAAAGTAGGTGTATAGGTCAAGAGAAAGTACATCCATTTTGTGTCTTTGCCGACTCTTTTCAGATTGATATGTCATCTTTGTCTGAATAGCAAGCCACATAATTTTGCATAGAAAATAAGAAACATACCTAGAAGTTATTTTTAAGTGTTAACATTTAAAGGGACCAGCACTACATAATATTTTTAATTCCATAAATATTTACTGATATCTGCATTATTATAACTCTCAAATTTTTCCTTAGAATTTTGAAAGAACTTCCTTCATTCCAGTATCATGGAAAAGTTTTTCAAGCTTAATTCAACAGGGTATTTCAACTAGCCGGTATCTTTGATCTTTATTATGGTTAATTTTTCTTCATGAAGTGACCAAATTTGAATAAGGCTGATGGTCCATCATGGGGGAGATTCATCTCTCCGGCTTCTTCCTGCTGAGGGAGAATCATCTTTGGTTTGTGACATCACAGTCTGAGCTGGGCAAGTGGCTGTGATAGCAAACCGAGGATTATATCCCTTCAGTGTGAATGAGCTGCAAGAGGTGTGGGTGCTATCATTTCAAGTCCTGTCACAGAGACACTACTGAGATGCATGACAGGAGTCAAGTGAGGGAAAGATGCTTGCATTGCAATTGTCACTTTTACAGCATCAGCCATTAAAGATAAAAGTACCATTTCACAGTTTCCTTCATTATTAATTTAAAAGAGGGAGTAAACGTCATGTTAATAAAACTCACAGATAATGATAAAATGGGAGGGAGGAAAGTAACCAGCGAGTAACCAGACAATAAAGGAAGAGGGACACGGAGAGTGAGGGATGGGTGCACAACTCAGCCGCGCCTCTGGCCACAGGAAGAGCAAAAAATAGAAGGCGCCAGCGCGCAGTGGCGGGCTGGAAACCCTCCGACCTCGGAGAACTGCGGAGAACCGGGGACCGGAGTCAACAACGGCTCCCAGGCGGTCCCAGCGTCCCGACCCGCACCCGGCCGCGACACAGTTTCCACAAACTGAGACACACGGAGCCCGCGCGAGGGGCGGCGGGTCGCGCGGGCTTCCCCGCCGGCTCCCCTGCAGGCCGGTCCCCCGCAAGCCGAGCGCACGAAAGGGCGCCCCAAAGGCGCCGGCCCAAGGCGCCCGCTGCGCTTTCCCTCCCGAAGGTGGGCTGCAGGGCCCAAGCGTAAACCCTGAGACAACAACACGCGCACCACGCCGCCACGGGGGACGAGAGGCCGGGCGCCCACCTGCCCGGACACCCTGCATTTCTGGAATCACCGGACGCCTGTGTAAATTTCCGTTCGGCGTGTCATTTGCCAAAGGCCACTCAAGATCAGGGGACAGGATGCCTCCTCTCCAAGGGTCCAGCCAGCCCACCCACTAAAATTACAGGACACAATGCCTCCGTTCCAAGGGCCCTGCCAGCCCACCCACTCAAATTAGGGGAGACAACGCCTCCTCTCCAAGGGTCCAGCCAGCCCACCCACTCAAGATCAGAGGGACAAAATGCCTAACTAAAACACAACAAAACAAAAACACAAAAAACTGGAGAGAGGAAGGAAAGGGTGTCCTCAAAAATAAAAAAGCTAAGCACGTTGACAGCGCTAAGAATAAACTACCAGGAAAAAGAAACCCTACATGTCAGATCATAAAGTACGGAAGGGCAAGCCCGCCGGCAGTCCAGGCCCGGGGGGACCGGGGTCCCCAGCCCTACAGAGCCAACGGCAGCCCGGCTCGGGCGCCCCTCGGAAGCGCAGGGTCCCCGCGGCCGAGTCTGCGCCCCCGGCCGGCCCCGGCTCCCCTCTGCCCACCCTGCGCGCGGGGGCTGGACACGGCCGCGGAGAACCACGGCGGGGCGGGAAGGGGGGCTCCAAAGAGGGTCTGGCGACTCGAGTCGCTCCGTTTCTCGGTGGGCTCAGCGCGCGCCGTGGGGGAAGAGGGGCGGGGGTCCGGGAAGAGGGGACGGGTGGCACTCACGTAGACCGGCAGCGGCCACGGGTAGACGGCGGGCTCGGCCCCCACGGACGACTCCAGCCTGGGCTCCAACTTCTCCCCCATGTCTTCGCGCGCGGCCCCCGCACCAGGCTAGTCTGGCGGTTGGGGGGAGGGGCGGGACGCCCGCCGGCGGGGGCGGGCGGGCGGGAGGCTGAGGGGAGGGGGCCTGGCCTGGACCTCAGCCACCGCCGCCGCCGCCGCCGCCGCCGCCGCGCTCCCGTCTGGCCCCCGGCTCCCTCTTTGTGGTCACAGGCCCGGGACCTCCAGCGCTGCCGCCAACTCGGGCCGGCGTGAGGCGAGCACAATGAGCCGGGGCCGGGCTGAACCACTCACTCGCGGCGCGCGCGCGCCGCCCACCCCGTGGACTCGCCCGCTCCACCTACGCACGCACGCACGCACGCACGCACGTCTTCGGCTGCCCCCGGCCACCCGCACCGGCCCGAAGTCGGGACCCGGGGAGACCCCCTCGGGGCTTGGGGTGGCGGGTTCGACTCCCGCCCTTGACGTACCGTGACACACACACACACACACACCCCCCTACCCAATAATAAGACTATAATTCCTCATTAAATATGACAGCCGGAATCCCGGCTTCTGTTCACAAAAATGCCCTGTATTTAGCCTATGCTAGGCACCAGACCCTGGACGCTCAGTACTGGCAAAAAAGGAAATGCCCTGCCCTCATGGCGCTGCCATTTTAATTGGAATAGTAGTGACAATGGTCAAGGGAGAAAATAAAGTGTCATCATCGCCACGGGGATGGTTAATCTCATGTGCGCACTGCGTGGGGCCCCGGCAACCACAAACATTATTCCAGATGTGGCCAGGAAGGTATTTTTCAGAAGAGATGAACACTGAAATTGGTCCACTTTGGGTAAAGGAGATTGTCAATGCCGTGGCGTGGGTGGGCCTCGTCCATCAGCTGAAGGACTGGAGAGAAAAATGAGGTTCCGAAGAAAGAGGGAACTGTTCCTCCAATGGCCTTGGGACATCAGCTCTTCCCTGTGTCTCCAGCCCAGAGTCCTGCCCTGACTTGCCTGCCTCACGGTCACATGAGTCAACTCCTTAAAACAAAACTATATATGTAAAAATACTGAATATATACAAGCCTATTAATTTGTATATGTGTGCATACATATTATATATATGTATACACATGTTTATATGTGCGTGCGTTTGTAGTATATGTGTAAGTACTATATACAGTATACATACAAGCCTATATATTTGTGTGTATATATTGTATACATGTATGTATGTGCATATATATAGTATACATTTTATAAATGTGAACATGCTGTGTATATACACACACCCATATATTGATATATGGGTGTGTGTAGATATACAGTTTATGTACACTGTATGTATGTATACAGTGTGTATTTATATATAGGTGTGTATATATGTTGTATACCTGTATGTGTATATGTTTCTAGGTGTTACATGTATATATGTATATACTATTATATACACACTTGCGTATGTATTTATATGTGTATGTACATGCGCATATTTACATATAGGTGTGTATGTGTGTGTATACATTGTATATATGTATATATCTGATATATATGATATATGTACGTGTACATACGATGAATTTATATATACAGTACATATATATTTTTATGCTATATGCTTTTATATGTAGGTGTATATGTGTGTCTATATGTATGTACGTGTACGTATTGCATGTATTATATGTGTATGTATGTATACTGTCTATATACACACCTAAATATCTTTGTATGTGTGTCTATATGTATGACATATATGTACCTAGGTGTGTATATTGCATATGTTATACGTATGTGTACATACTGTATACATACAAACGATGCATTTTATATGTGTGTATGTATAGTGTCTATGTATGTGGGTATTGTATATGTTATGTGTATATGTGTGTATACATACTGTAGATATACAAACTATGCATTTTATATGTGTGTATACAGGTAAGTGTGTATTGTATATACTATATGTGTATATGTGTGTATGCATACTGCATAGATACACTGCTGTATATTTTTGTACGCGTGTACATATGTACGTGTGTGTGTATATACACACACACACACCCTATGGATTCTGTTTGTCTGGAGAACCCTCACTGATACGGACACTTATGACAATTGAGCACCTGCTCCTTGCCAGCCAGGGAGCCAAAGGCTTGTCCTTGCGGTGTCTCCCTTAAGTGTCACAAGTCCCAGGAGGGAAGGTGATGCGGCTGCTACCAGTTGAGGTGCCTCAGGGTCAGAGAGGTGCACAGGGTGGGGGGCTGGAGCCTGGTGGAGCCCAGGTGGAGTTCTAGCAGCAGTACAGCCTAGCAGTCCCACTTCCCCGGGTGCTTCTCACAAAGACGCCAAGGGAGAGACGGGATCTGAAGGAGGGGATGAGGAAGCTTCCGTGGGTCCGCAAGCCCAGACCAAGGCTGACTCGTCAAGGGTGTTAGAGGTCAGGACTGTGGTTACCCTGGGGGTGGGCTTACACAGAGCCATTCACATTCTGAAAAAGTATCCATTCTGCTCTTGTTTGTATGTTTACCCCCCTCCCCCAAATCTTTTAAAAACAGATTCTCTTGGTTGCTGGGAACACACACGGGGAAGTTGTGTGTGAGGGGGTGTGATCCAGGGGACAGGGAGGATAAGCCCCCCCACTCGTAGGGCCAGGAGTGGCTCAGCTTTGTGAGCTGAGGATGGCCCACGAGGTCCCAGAGAGAAGGGTCCCTGCTCCGTCCCTGCTCTGTGCACCCCATTCCCAGCCCGAGAAGCCCAGAGCCACCCCCCGCAACACACACACACACACCAGGGAGGAGAGCCAGTCACCCTGGCTCCCAGGCTCTGGCTCCAAGGCTCCCGGCACTAGGAGCTCTTTTCAGCTTTCATGCTCTGTCTGTCTCTCGCCCGCCCTCCCTCCCTCCTCCGCTTCTTCCCCTCCCGCTCCATCTGTCCTCCCCTCCAGCCTGCATTTCTGCACAGGATGGCTCACAGACAGCTGCTCCCCGTGCCCACCTGCCACCATTCGATGGATGTCAAAGCAAACCCTGGGGACTTCCCTGGAGGTCCAGTGATTAAGACTCCGAGCTTCCACTGGCAGGGGGCGCGGGTTCGATCCCTGGTCAGGGAAATAAGATCCCACATGCCGCACGGCATGGCCAAGAAAAATAAATGAATAAAAAATAAAGTTATAGTGATGAAACAGCCCTAGTGGTGCAAGGACGGGACGTATAGCTCTATGGTATAGAATAAAGGTCCAGAAACAGATCTATGAGAACTTGATATGACAGAAAGTGGGGAAATTAAGGAGTTTTCAATAAATGGCATTAGGACAATTGCATATCCATGTGGGAAAAAGTAAATTAGAAAAAAAAAAAAAAAAGGCAAGCCCTGGTCAGGTGTGACCTTGGGCCCAGGGCCATTGGCACACGTTGTCATGTGGGATGTTCTTCCTTAGACTCCTCCCTCCCCCCTGTGTCACTGTCACTTCCTCCAGAACCTTCCTGGACTCCCCTACACAAGCCCGGGGTGTGCCCTCACCCGCCCTGGATCACCAGAATTCCAATCCCGGCCCACCCTTCCCTGCCAGGTAAAGAACTGTGCATGGTCAATAAGACCATAGAGGTCATTGGCCATTGCTATTGCAGCTGGAATTGTTACTGTGTTTAGATAGGGTGACCAACACCCGCCCCCAGTTTGCCCAGGACCGCTCAGGTTTGAGCGCTGGAACTCTGGGGAAACCCTCAGTCCCGGGGAACCCCAGAAGGCTGATCAGCCTATTTAGGACGGATCTTTCACTTGATCTCCCAACCCCCGAGAGCCAGAAAGGGAATCTCCCCCCTCCTTCCATTGTAATCTTCATTCATCCATCCACTCATCCCTTTATTCAACTCCTTTATTCAGCAAGTATTTATGAAGCATCTACTACACAGCAGACACTCTTCTAGGTGCTGGGGACATAACAGCATCCCTGTCCTCAAAGAGCTCACGTTCTAGCGAGGGCAGCAAACAGTCGACTGAGAAGGTGTGATTTATCACATGGCGATGATGTCTCGGAGACCACTGCAGGGCAGAGGAGGTGGGAGAGGAAAGGGGCAGGTCTAAATGCAGGCGCTGACGGGATTGGGGCAGACCTTGCCCTGGGCCAGGCTGGTTGCTTCAACACAGCTGTCCTCGCCCAGGGCCATCCTGCCCCCGCCTCACCCAGTTCTTCCGTGATGTGTGGGGAAAATCTGTGGTTGTCACAACTGGGGGGGAGGGGCCCCTGGAATCAAAGGGGTGTGGCCAGGGCTGCTGCTAAACCCCACACAGTGCCCAGGAGGGGCCCTCAGCAGAGGATGACCCGCCCCGAATAACCCCAGTGCCGCAGGGGAGACCCTGCACTAATATTATTCAGACCCGCTGGTGCCCCCAGATTCCTGCACAGGCAGGGACTCTAACCGGGTCACCTCTGTATCCCGAGGTGACCTAGAGTGGGGCAGCCAGGAGGGCTGAGATGAGCATCGGGGGTGAAATGACAAATCTCTGTGCCCACTCTCCGCGCCGCACCCCAGGGGCGATGGCCTCTATCTCCTCCCTGTGCAGGTAGCTTTTCCCTGAGCCATTTCTTCTTGTCAAGGTCCCTGTCGCAGGTTGGGTTCCCCAAAGATGACGTTGAGAGCAAGGATTGGAGTGCAGGTGGTTGATGTGAGACGTGCAGCAACAGATACAGCTGCCATAGGGTCCCGCAATTCCACTCCTGGGCATAGATCTGGAGAAAACTCTAATTCAAAACTATACACACACCCCTGGGATCTCCTGGGTGGTCCAGTGGTTAAGACTCCGTGCTTCCAGTGCGGGGGGCATGGGTTCCATCTCTGGTCAGGGAACTAAGATCTCACATGCTGTGTGACAAAAGAAAAAAGAAAGAAAGAAAGAAAGAAAAAGAAAGAAAGAGAGAAAGAGAGAAAGAGAGAGAGGGAGAGAGAGAAAGAAAGAAAGAAGGGAAGGAAGCAAGGAAGAAAGAAAGGAAGAAAGAAATAAAGGAAGAAAGGAAGAAAGGAGGAAAGAAAGGGAGGAAGAAAGGAAGAAAGAAAAAAAAAAAGACAAGATACATGCACCCCAATGTTCATTGCAGCACTATTTACAATAGCCAAGACATGGAAGCTACCTAAATGTCCACTGATGGATGAATGGATAAAGAAGATGTGGTACATATATACAATGGGATATTATCCAGCCATAAAAAGAATGAAATAATGCTATTTGCAGCAATGTGGATGGACCTAGAGATTACCATACTAAGTGAAGTAAGTCAGAAGAGAAAGACACATATCATATGATCTCACTTATATGTGAAATCTAAAATACGACACAAATGAACTCGTCTACGAAACAAAAACAGACTCACAGACATAGAGAACAGACTTGTGGTTGCCAAGGGGGAGAAAGAGTGAGGGAGGGTTGGATTGGGAGTTTGGGGTTAGCAGATGCAAACTATTAAATATAGGATGGATAAACTACAACATCCTACTGTCTAGCACAGGGAACTATATTCAACATCCTGTGATAAGCCATAATGGAAAAGAAAAAAGTTTTATTTATAGGTTCCATCCCTAACTGAGCTGGCCCATCCCCTCCCATGGTTCTAAGTGCAGCCCGAGGCTGCAGACTTCCCACCGTGGTCTTCAGCTCCAGAGCAAGCCACCTGCAAACCACCCACATCTTTCCAGGGGCTGGCAACTCTCCTTTGCTACTGATTCCAAGACACATCCAGATAGCAAAAATGTGACCATGAAAAGAAACTCAGGCATGTTCAAATCAGGGAAATAACATTCTTATCTCTGTTCAGTACTCGCTTAATTTTAGAATAGCTTAGAGTTACAAAAAAGTGGCAAAGATCTGTACAGAGTGTAGAGTGCCGTGGACCCTGACCCAGTAACCCTATCTCCAACACGTTAGTACGTTAGTATGACATGTTTATCCAACTAAGGAACCAAGATGGATACATTGTTATTAACTAAAGTCCACACTTCATTAGCATTTCCCTAGTTTTCCCCTAACATCCTTTTTCTGTCCCAGTCTCCTCTGGGCTGTGACATTTCTCAGATGTCCCTGGGTTTTGATACCTTGAAAGTTTTGAGGAGGACTGGTCAGGTATTTTGTCCCTCAATTTGTTTGTCTGTTTGTTTTCTGATGTTTTCTTATGGTTGGTCTGGAGTTATGGGGTTTGGGGCGGAAGATCCAGACAGAGATAAAAATGCCATTCTCCTCAGGTCACATCAAGGATACACACCATCAACGGGACTTATGACAAATGATTTTACCCTTGATCACCTGGCCAGTAGCGTCTTTTTTTTTTTTTTTTTTTTTTTTTGCTGCGTTGGGTCTTCGTTGCGTGCGGGCTTCTGTAGTTGTGCGTGGGGGCTCAGTAGTTCTGGCTCCCAGGATCTAGAGCGCAGGCTCAGTAGTTGTGGCCCACGGGCTTAGTTGATCTGCGGCACCTGGGATCTTCCCGGACCAGGGCTTGAACCTGTGTCCCCTGCACTGGCAGGCGGATTCTTTTCTTTTCTTCTTTTCTTTTGCAACCAAAACTTTAATCCCAAGGATTCTCACAAAACATATTACAAATGACAGCATGAAAAAAAAAATTGCACAGTAACTCAAAGTTCAGCTCTACAATACTCTTAATCCGGCAGGACATTGGTATCTTGATCATCTCAGATTTCCAAAAAATATTACAAAGAGCTATGTATTCATGTACAGCAATCACAGAGGGGACTTATGACCTAACTCAAAGGTAAACTAACTTCCTTGAAACTTCTTAGATTCTCAACTCCCTGGACAACCTCTTGTCCCGTGTGAAGACTAGTGGAATTTTTAAACCTCTAATCTAGGGTAAGGGTGCGGCTTTCATTTTTACCTGCTGGCTTGTGTTCACAGCACCTTTTAAAGACTGCTTGCTTAACTACAGCTGCATACCATATCCCAGCTACAGAAAGTCTTTTACACGTTTGCCAGTGTTGTTTCCATAATAGTAAACATCACACTTTAGGTGGGCAGGAGTTAAAGTTTTATTATCAGTCTAGGCAAGACCAAAAATTCAAAGCAAATTCAATTTTGCTTAAGGGAACATTGGAAGGTAACAATTCTTCATATCACATGCCTCATGTGACCCATTTCAAACCATAGAGAATGACACCTTTATGGGTCACTGTCCCAAGAGACAAACAAATGTGAACAACTAAAACATTTAAAAAGTGCACCAAGCTTCAGAAGTCTCAAACATAACTTGAATTTTCTGTACATGCTCCTGTCAAATGAAGTTATTGCCTGTACACCACTCCTCTTGCAAAGTGGTCTTCTATTTCCTTTCATTTTACCTAGATCGGCTAGGAGACCTAGAGAAAGATCGGGACGGCTTGTGATTTCTCTCCTGGGACAGTCATCTCTCTCTTCTCCTATATCTAGAAAGGGACCTGCTCTGGCTGACGGAGAAGGCTCTCCATCTTGGAGATGTGTGGGAGGTGGAGGACTCCTCCTCCGATAATCATCTTGAGGGCGACGACCCCAAGAAGGAGGCGGTCACGATTTCGACTTCTCTTTTCCCCATTCGACAGGTCCACTCTTACTCGGCAGCCACATAGTGTTCTCCCATCTAGTTCTCGGACAGCATCGGCTGCATCTCGGGGATCTTCACATTCAACAAGAGCGAAGCCGGGAGGGCTTTTAGCAACCCACACACTTCAGAGTGGTCCGTAATAGCCTAAATCTCGTTCCAATTCAGCCTTGTTACCACTGTTTGCAAGATTCCCTACATAAACTTTACAGTCCAACGGACAGGAATCACGATGCAAGACCCTCGTGGCCTCCTGTTTTTCACGGGCCACAGGGTGGTCCCGGGCCTCTAGAATCTGGCAGCTGAATCTGCTCGCACAAGCTGTCCTGTGGGGATGCTTTTCCCCCTATGTGTCCAGCCCGGGGCCCCGCGGTCTTGGCCCGGCCTCCCCGGTGAGAGGGTGAACCCCAGCTCCCTGGAGCAGACACTCAGAGCCCTGGTGACCGGACTCACGGCTGACGGGGCTGGAGCGGCGGCTGGACATGTGTGGCCAGCCTGGTGGTGTTTGGCCCCCTCTGCAGTGCCAGTTCCAGCTGAGAAAGAGCCTCCCTGTGTTATTTTCTCCTGGTTGTGTAAGGATCCCCGGTGTCATCTGACAGAAATGTAGATGGTGTGTTCTTTCTCTCTTTTCTCCCTGCTTCCTCTCCTCCCTCTCTCCCTCCCTGTCCCTCTTTCCCTGTTCTGCTCTCCCTCTACCTCTTTCCCTCTCCCTCTCTCTCTCTCCCTCCCTCTCTCTCCATCTGTCTCTCCCTCCCTCTCTCTCTTTCCTCTCCCTCTTTCCTCTCCCTCTTCCCTCTCCTCTCCCTCTGTCCCTGCCTCTCTCCCTGTGCCTGTTTCCCTGTCCTTGTTTCCGTGTTCCGCTCTGCCTCTACCTCTGTCTCTCCCTCTCTGGGAGGGAGTGAGGGAGATGGAGAGACGGAGGGAGAGGGAGAGTTGGAGAGAGAGGGAGAAGAGGGAGGAGAAGGAGGGAGGCAGAGGGAGGGAGGGAGAGGTCTCTTCCTCCCTCCCTCTGCCTCTCTCCTCCTCCTCTCCTTCTCTCCCTCACCCTCTCTCCCTCTCCATCCCTCCATCATTTTCCCTCCTGCTCCCTCTCCCTCTCTCCCTCCCAGAGAGGGAGAGACAGAGGGAGAGGGAGAGGGGGGAGAGAGGGACACGGAGAGGGAGGGAGGGAGACAGAGAGGGAAGCAGGCACCCTCTCTCCTTCTCCCTCTCCCTACCTCCTTCTCCGACTCCCCCTCTCCTTCGCTCCCTCCCTCTCCTCTCCCTCTGTCTCTCCCTCTCCCTCCCTCCCTCTAGGAGAGGGAGAGGAAGGGAGGGAGAGGGAGAGGGAGAGATGTCTCGCCCTCCCTCCCTCTCCCTTTCCCTTCCTCTCTCCCTCTCCCTCCCTCCTTCCCCCTCTCCCTCCCTCTGTCTCTCCCGCTCCCTCCGTCTCTCCCGCTCCCTCATTCCCTCTCAGACAGGGAGAGATGGAGGGAGAGGCAGAGATGAGGGAGAGGAGCAGAGGGAGGGGGGAGAGAGGGAGAGGGAGAGAGGGAGAGAAGAAGGAGAGAGGGAAAGGGAGGGAGGAAGAGACCTCTCTCTCTCTCCCTCTCTCCCCCCTCTCTCTCCTTCTCCCTCTCCCTCTCCCTTGTCTCTGCCTCTTCCTCCGTCTCTGGGAGGGAGTGAGGGAGATGGAGAGAGGGAGGGAGAGGGAGAGGGAGGAGAGGGAGCGAGGGAGTGGGAGAGAGGGAGCGAGAGAGGGATAAAGGGAGGGAGAGAGGGATAGAGGGAGGGAGGGAGAGACGTCTTTGTCTTTCCTTCCCTCCCTCTATCCCTCTCTCCCTCTCCCCCTCTCTCTCCCTCTCCCCCCTCCCTCTCCTGCTCTCTCTCCCTCCACCTCCTTCCCTCTCCAGAGAGGGAGAGGGAGCAGGAGAGGGAGAGAGGGAGGGAGAGAGGGAAAGGGAGGGAGGAAGACACCTCTCTCTCTCTCCCTCCCTCCCCCCTCTCTCTCCCTCTCCCTCTCCCTTGTCTCTGCCTCTTCCTCTGTCTCTCCATCTCTGGGAGGGAGTGAGGGAGATGGAGAGAGGGAGGGAGAGAGGGAGGGAGGGAGGGAGGGAGAGACGCCTTTGTCTTTCCCTCCCTCCCTCTATCCCTCTCCCTCCACCTCCTTCCCTCTCCAGAGAGGGAGACAGAGAAGGAAGCAGGCACCCTCTCCGGAGAGGGAAGGAGGTGGAGGGAGAGGGAGAGGGAGCACGAGAGGGAGAGAGGGAGAGAGGGAGAGGGAATGAGGTATCGGAAGAGCGGAACAGGGAAACAGGGACAGGGAAAGGGGGACAGGGAGAGAGGGAGAGGGAAAGAGGGAGAGGGAGAGAGGCAGAGGGAGAGATGGAGGGAGAGTGAGAGTGAGAAGCAGGGAGGTAGAGGGAGGGAGGGAAGGAGAGAGAGAGGGAGACAGAGAGGGAGAGAGGGAGAAGGGCTGATGGGGGCTCCCTCCCCCTCCCCTCCTCTCCCCACTGCTTTCTCTTTCTTCTGCTTCAACAAACACCAGGCGCCTTTTAGATCAGCCCTGAAGTCAACGTTGATGCTTGGACGGCTTGACCTCCCCGCTGCCTTCCAGCCCGGGACCACAGCTGGGAGATGAAGTCTGCGGGGTCCTGGGCAGCGGCGGCGGGCTGCACAGGCACCTCCTCTGACGCCCAATCTCTCCTCCTTTACGAGGCAGCCGCCAGCTCCCCTCCCTGACTCCCCAAGATTTGGGGCCTTTTTAATATGTGTCGATAATGCCATGAGCTACTATTTAACTTTTCCACGAGGACCCATCTCCCGAAATGCAGTGCTTTTCAGCCTTGGCTGCACTAGAGAACCCCCAGGGAAGGGAGAGACGTCTGTACCTCCCTCCCTCTCCCTCTCCCTCTCCCTCCTCCTCTCCCTCTCCTTCTGGGGTGATGCCCGATGAGCTCAGATTCGCAGATGTTCCCCCCATCTCCTCTCTGTGCCTTGCGTGGGGTCTGGGCCTTCTCACTGTGGCCCGGGTACGGCCTTGACATTCAGACATGGGTTCCTGCAAGGACACTTGCGTTTGGTCCATACCGCGTGTGGCTGCAGTCTGTGCTTCTCCTGTTCAGCATCTTCAGTAGATGGGGGCTGTGCGTGAGCCCTTCATCTTCCCCGCAGACACCACTGGTGCTTGCTCGGCCTCGTGGGTGATGTGGGGGGCATGGGGGACAGTCCTGTGTCCCCACCTTCTTGGGCTGCAGACAGGCCACGTTGGTCCTGTGGTGACTGGGGGCTCCCAGGAGAACCCCACCGCAGAGCCGGAGAGGTGGCCCCAGAGAAGGTGGCGTACGCCTGGGGCCGGGCCTCACCAGCCAGCCCCGGGCCACCTGCAGCAACAGGCGTCTCGCCGTCCAGGGGGCTGGGTGTTCGGGCGCCGTGGGGATGACCTGCTGTCTGCACGGCAGCCGAGTCTGTATTGTTGAGCCCGGGGAGGCCCCTGGGTGGCTCCTGGAGAGCCTGGTCACATTTCTTCCTGCCCTTGGCCTTAGAGCTCATCACGGTTCACGCCGTTTCTGGTTCCAAAAGGACCTGTGTTCATAAAGACCACGTGTTAGGACAGCACCAAAGTGTCCAGAAATCCGGGCCAGGAGGAGGAGGGAGGGGGATTGGCTGTGCCCGCCAGTGGCCTGAGAGCCCTGCCCGCCCTCAGAGACCTGGCCCGGGGCCCGTGGGGAGGGCGTGGCCCACGGTCCCCAGCGCTGGCCGTCTCTGGGTTCCAGGAGAACTGCGCGATCCTCGGGGAGCTGGTAAGGCTGCAGGCTCAGAAGTCCCGCCTGCTGGGGTTCAGCACGCGTGCCGACTCCGTGCTGGAGATGAACATGGCCAAGACCAGCCAGGTGGTGGCCACTTTCCTAGGTAACCCCGCCTCCCCGAGGGTCAGGCGGACCTTGACTGGACGTGGTGCTGCCTGAGACCCGACTGTGTCAGCCCTTGGGGGTCGCCTTCCCCAACCCTTCATTCTGCCTCGAGGGGCGTGGGGTGGGTGGCGGCTGGGAGGCTGCCACAGGGACATAGCCGAACCTCTCCCCTCCGCCCGCAGATGAGCTGGCCCAGAAGCTGAAGCCCCTCGGGGAGCAGGAGCGGCCGTGATCCTGGACCTAAAGAAGGCCAAGTGCCAGAGGCGGGGCCTGCACTTTGACGGGCCCATCAACGTCTAGGACCTGTGCTGCTACATGAACCAGGGGGAGGAGACGCGCTACCACGTGGACCAGTACCTGCTCGATGAGTCCTTCCCCATGCAGGTGGTCACGCGCGGGTAGCTGGGCATCTCCCAGGAGCTGCTGGGGCTGACCTTCGACCTGGAGGAGGGTGCCAACGTGTGTCACGGAGATGTGAGGCTCTACACGGTCCGGGACGCGGCCGCGGACAAGGTCATCCATCGGCAAGTTCTACCTGGACCTCTACCCTCGGTGCATGCGTGGGGGAACCTGTCGGCCGTGGGCCAGGGCTCCTCTGTGGAAGCGGGGCCTCACCCGCGTCCCTCCCCAGGGAAGGGAAGTCTGGGCACATGGCCTGCTTTGGCCTGCAGCCGGGCTGCCTGCAGCAGGATGGGAGGCGCCAGATTGCCATCGCGGCCATGGTGGCCAACTTCACCAAGTCTACGCCCAACCCGCCCTCCCTGTTGCAGCATGATGAGCTGGAGACCTACTTCCATGAGTTCTGGCAAGCGATGCACCAGCTCCGCTCCCAGGTGGGTGCGGGCGCGGGGCTGCAGGCAGGGGGCGGGGAGGGCCCGGGCTCTCCCGTGGTTCTCAGGCAGGCCCTCGCCACGGGATTCTTCCGCTGATGTCACCCCGCACGTGGTGACGCCCTCGGTGTCAGTTTCCATCATCAAACCCCACGCACAGGGCGTGTAAGAAAATGGAAGTGGATGTCCTCGAGACTCTGGAGCCTGGAAGCCGCAGATCAAGGAGTCAGGACTGGTTCCCTGCATGTTAAATACGTGTATTCAAGAGTTGCCTTTAAAAAGACAAAAGAAAAGAAAGGAACGTTGCATGCAAGTCTGGTGACAGGCGGTGATGAGAACCAGAGGGTAGGCTCTGGGGCCGGGAGCGCCGCGCCCTGTGAGGCCCTGGGGCTGCTGCCAGTCTCGGTGGAGGCTCAGCAAGTCCCAGGGACTTCCCCACCGGGGGGGCGGGGGTGTCCCCAGCTGAGCGTCTGGGCCCAGGACCCAGTGCTCCTTCAGTCTTCCTGCGGTCAGCCCTTCGTCCTGAGAGCGATGCTCTCACAGGCTGCACCGGAGCGCGTGGGGACACTTTACTGAGCTGTGCAGCCGTCACTACTGCCCTATTTTGGAACATTTCCCTCACCCCAAAAATGTCCCTCACGCCTTTAGTTATCATTCCCTCCCCTCCCCTGCCCCTGACAACCAGGAACCCACTCTGACTCTGTGGATCTACCTGTTCTGGATGTTCCCCCTCAGTGGGGTCACACCGTGTGCCCTTCTGTGTCTGACTTGTCTTGCTGAGCATCGTGTTCTCAGGGTGCATCCACGTGGCAGCGAGTGTCAGGGCTTCACACCTTTGCGTGGCTGAGGGCCGGAAAAAAGACAAACGACAAGAAAGGCACGTTACCTGCGACTCTGGCGACAGCCGGTGATGAGAACCAGAGGGAAGGCTCTGGGGCCGGGAGCGCCGCGCCCTGTGAGGCCCTGGGGCTGCTGCCAGTCTCGGTGGAGGCTCAGCAAGTCCCAGGGACTTCCCCACCGGGGGGGCGGGGGTGTCCCCAGCTGAGCGTCTGGGCCCAGGACCCAGTGCTCCTTCAGTCTTCCTGCGGTCAGCCCTTCGTCCTGAGAGCGATGCTCTCACAGGCTGCACCGGAGCGCGTGGGGACACTTTACTGAGCTGTGCAGCCGTCACTACTGCCCTGTTTTGGAACATTTCCCTCACCCCAAAAATGTCCGTCACGCCCTTACTTATCATTCCCTCCCCGCCCCCTGCCCCTAACAACCAGGAACCCACTCTGACTCTGTGGATCTACCTGTTCTGGATGTTCCCCCTCAGTGGGGTCACACCCTGTGTGCCCTTCTGTGTCTGACTTGTCTCGCTGAGCATCGTGTTCTCAGGGTGCATCCACGTGGCAGCGAGTGTCAGGGCTTCACACCTTTGCGTGGCTGAGGGCCGGAAAAAAGACAAACGACAAGAAAGGCACGTTACCTGCGACTCTGGCGACAGCCGGTGATGAGAACCAGAGGGAAGGCTCTGGGGCCGGGAGCGCCGCGCCCTGTGAAGCCCTGGCGTTGCTGCCAGTCTCGGTGGGGCACGGGCAGCGCCGTCCCCCAGAGCTGCTGGCCAACTCATCAAGTCCCGGCTGGCCAACCCCGGTGCGGTCGGGCCGAGGGAAAGGAAAGGGGCTCCCGGACCGCCCGGCTGGAAAGCGCGGCCTGCACACAGTGCCAGCCCCCCGTCTCCTTCCTCCCGCCCTCCAGGCCTCTTCAACCTGCGCCAGATCGTCCTGGCCAAGGTGGACAAGGCCCTGCACACGCAGACGCCCGCGGACCCGGCCCAGGAGAATGCCCGCCTCTGCCAGGAGGTCCTCGGGGTCCCAGCCACGCCAGGTAGCCAAGTGCACGCCGGGCCCACCTTAGCGGTCGCTTGGCGGCTACTGCCCAGGTCAAGAGGATCCTCTGGTGGTGTGTGAAGGGGGACCGACTGACGGGCTCTGGCCGAGGCCCGCTGACCTCTGGCCTCTTCCTGCCTCGGTTCCTGGGCTGGTCCCTCCAGCTGTGGCCCGCGGAGTCCGAGGGTGGGGTGGGCGTATCTGCACGTGCTTTCTGGAGAGCCTGGAAGAGGCAGGAGAGGGCTTCATACCCCGGACGGAACGCGTCGACGAGGTTTGCCCGTGCGTGTCGGTGCGGAGACGCAGTTCACTCCCTCGTGAGCGCTTGAACCCGCGCTCTCCCCGTGCTGGAAGGTGAGCCCTGACTCATCCCTCGGAGCCTCGGGCAGCTGACCTTGTAAGAGGCTTCGGGGTGAACCCTCGTGAGCTTCAGCAGAAAGTCGGCAAAAATTTATTTGTGTCCCTCCACTGAGTTGCCCGCAAGGTCCCCGTTTTCTAGAAGTGTTGGGCCAATACTCCCTCTAGCGGCAGGGGACTCAGACAGGGCTGCTTTGAGGCCCCCTCTCTGGGGAAGGGGCACGGAGCGGCCAGGGGGCCGGGCAGGAGCTTCTCCGCGTGTGTCCCAGGGACCCACCTGCTTGCGACCTTCGGCCACCTGGCAGGAAGCTACGACGCCCAGTCCTATGGCTACCTGTGCAGCGAGGTGTACTCCGCGGACACGTTCCACACACGTTTCAAGTGGGAGGGCGTCCTGAGTGGCAAGGTGAGAGGCCAGCCTGCCATGCAGACCAACACGGAGGTCCTTGGCCTGGGCCTAGATGCTTGTGCCGCCCGCCTGGGCCTGCCAGGCTCTGAGGGCCCTGCCCTGGACCCCCTGCTCCCCTGCCCTTTCTTGAGTCACAGCAGAGGTGGCCACACCCACACCCTCAGTGAAGGGGGTGCTCCACCCTCCTGCAGCCCCACCCCCTCTCGTCAGGTTGCCATGGACTACAGAAGCTGCATTCTGAGGCCAGGGGGCTCCGAGGATGCCAAGGGCATGGTGAAGCTCTTCCTGGGTTGTGACCCCACGCAGGACGCCTTCCTCCTGAGCAAAGGGCTGCAGGTTGAGGGCTGCAAGCCGCCGGCCTGCTGAAGGCACGGGGTTTTGCCCACCCAGGCGGGCCGGGTGCCTTAGCGCCCCGTCGGGGCGGGGGAGGGGCCGCGTGTCCTCCCAGCCCCTGAGTCCCCGGCGGCCGGCCTAGGCCAAAAGTCTCCACCTGGAAGTGTCTGGAGAGCCTGGCATCAAGGCTCCCCCTTGTTGCACTAATGCAATCCCTTCCTGGGGAGCTTTCCTGGTAACAAAACGGTTCTTTGAAAACGCAGCCGTTAATAAAAAGACTCTACTCCTGGTCTCTGCCTGCCGTCCCTTCCACCACAGGAGTGGCATGGGGGCCGTCACACTGGGGGGAGTTCTGACCTTGGTCGGGGATCAGCCCTGGGGCCGTGGTGACGCGTCTGGGTCACTGGGAGATGGCTGAGCTGTGGGGTGAGTTCAGACGGGGATGGTGCCCCGCAGCCCGGCCGGGCAGGCTCTCCAGTGAGGGGGTGTCAGTTTCCTGCCAGCCTCTCGCCCGTCACTGTTTGGCATCTCGGGGGCTGTGATTGGCTGGAGCTGGTTCTGGCGGTGGGCACAGCTGTGGGAAGCCCGGCTGTGGCTGTCCCTGTCCCCGTGTCCTGTCCTCCTGCTCAAGGCCGGCCGGCTGGCTCCCTCTGATCATCGGCAGCTGCTGAAGTCTGGACCACAGCAGGGGGCCGCCTTCCTGGGTCCTAGCGATTCCTCCCAAAGGCCTTAGGGATGTGTTTTGGTGGCAGTAGGAATTCAGAGAGGGTGCTGCACCACTGGAGCGGTAGGGTGGCTCTGGACCGTCCCGTGTGTCCTTCCCGGGCCTTTGAGCTCCTCGGGAGCCCTGCCTCCGGCCCTTCGCCCCCACAAAGGACGCCAGGCAGCGGAGCGAGCGCGCGGGCGGCGCCCCGACCTTCTCCCCGTGGCCCAGGCGGGCAGGCGGTGCCGCGCTCTGTCCTCCCCTCAGCCTGCCCGCCCGTTCTCACCCGCCCTAGGGCAGTCGGTTGTGGACCAGGCTGTGGTGTCTGCCCTTCTGCAGCCCCGGCTCAGCTCCCTGCACCCACTTCGGTGCCTTCTGTGTTCTGGGCTGGTCGCAGGCCCAGAGCCGGTGGGCAGGCACCCCGTGGCCGGGAGGGCTGTTCGTGTGAATTCCCTGGGGCTTGAAAAGGAGCACAGCCGGCCTTCCATCAGGCACCTCTCGATGGATATGGAAGGGGCGTGTCGGGGCCTGGGGGCTGCTCGTCTTCCTGTGCACCGAGCCCCCAGGTGGTCCCCGTGCAAAATCCAGGTGTGGCGTTGGCACCCCAGCCGTGTGCCGGGCAGTCCATGGCGGGCGACACAAGCCTCGGGCTGGTGGGCCACAGGGTTCCTGAGCGGCAGGTCAGGACTGAGAGGGTGAGGCCTTTCCCCGGGTCCAGGGCCCAGGCTGATGCCGGCTGGAGGCCCCTCCGCTCACCGCCCGCAACCCCCAGCCCCTGCCCTCACGTGAGCCCCCAGGGCTGAGCTCAGGTGTTGGATGCCCAGGCTCCCCGGTAGCCCAGCCCGTTCCCAGTCCTCCGTGGTCACTGAAGGGCTTGGAAGCGGGTTGCCCCACAGAGACTGCTGTTCTCCGAGCCCTGGGCAGGGGGCAGGGAGGACGGGCACAGGGCCCTGCAGGGGTGTGGTCGCCGGGGCAGCCGGAGCAGCTCCACACAGTAAGTAAGAGCACCTCACCAAAAAACAGTGCGTTTCTCCAGCCGCCCCGGGACCTGAGCTCAGGTCCTGGGGCAGGAAGGGGCAGCACTGCAGCTGTTAGCTGTCACTGGGGGTCGACTGTGGCCCGGTGCCACCTCTTAGATCGTCCCCCGTCCCCTTCCGGGGTTGCGACCGGACCCCTGCCAATCGGGTTCTCACTCCTCCCCATCCCCTACGCCGGCTCCACGAAGGTGGAAGGAACACATTTTTAAAAAGGCTGGAGCCTGGGCTTCCCTGCTGGCGCAGTGGTTAAGAATCCGCCTGCCAATGCAGGGGACAAGGGTTCAAGCCCTGGTCCGGGAAGTTCCCACACGCCGCGGAGCAATGAAGCCCGTGCGCCACAACTACTGAGCCTGCGCTCTAGAGCCCAAAAGCCACAGCTACTGAGTCCTCGTGCCCCGACTACTGAAGCCCGCGCGCCTAGAGCCCGTGCTCCGCAACAAGAGAAGCCACCGCAATGAGAAGCCCACGCACCGCAACGAAGAGTAGCCCCCGCTCACCGCAACTGGAGAAAGCACACACGCAGCAAGGAAGACCCAACGCAGCCAAAAATAAATAAATTAAATAAATAAATAAATATTTAAAAATCATATTAAATACCTATCAATGAGATTTTAAGAAATAGTCAGGACCAGAGCCTCCCATCAAGCCTCTTAGATAGCCTCAACCACCAGAGGGCAGACAGCAGAAGCAAGAGAAACTACAATCCTGCAGCCTGTGGACCAAAAACCACAGTGACAGAAAGATAGAGAAGATGAAAAGGCAGAGGGCCATGTACCAGATGAAGGAACAAGAAAAAACCCCAGAAAAACAACTAAATGAAGTGGAGATAGGCAACCTTCCAGAAAAAGAATTCAGAATAATGATAGTGAAGACGATCCAGGACCTCGGAATAAGAATGGAGGCAAAGATTGAGAAGATGCAAGAAATGGTTAACAAAGACCTAGAAGAATTAAAGAACAAACAAACAGAGATGACCAATACAATAACCGAAATGAAAACTACACTAGAAGGAATCAATAGCAGAATAACTGAGGCAGAAGAACGGATAAGTGACCTGGAAGACAGAATGGTGGAATTCACTGCTGCGGAACAGACTAAAGAAAAAAGAATGAAACGAAATGAAGACAGCCTAAGAGACCTCTGGGACAACATTAAACGCAACAACATTCGCATTATAGGGGTCCCAGAAGGAGAAGAGAGAGAGAAAGGACCAGAGAAAATATTTGAAGAGATTATAGTCGAAAACTTCCCTAACATGGGAAAGGAAATAGCCACCCAAGTCCAGGAAGCGCAGAGAGTCCCATACAGAATAAACCCAAGGAGAAACACGCCGAGACACATAGTAATCAAAGTGGCAAAAATTAAAGACCAAGAAAAATTATTGAAAGCAGCAAGGGAAAAACGACAAATAACATACAAGGGAACTCCCATAAGGTTAACAGCTGATTTCTCAGCAGAAACTCTGCAAGCCAGAAGGGAGTGGCATGATATACTTAAAGTGATGAAAGGGAAGAACCTACAACCAAGATTACTCTACCCAGCAAGGATCTCATTTAGCTTTGATGGAGAAATCAAAAGCTTTACAGACAAGCAAAAGCTAAGAGAATTCAGCACCACCAAACCAGCTCTACAACAAATGCTAAAGGAACTTCTCTAAGTGGGAAACACAAGAGAAGAAAAGGACCTACAAAAACAAACCCAAAACAATTAAGAAAATGGTCATAGGAACATACATATCGATAATTACCTTAAACGTGAATGGATTAAATGCCCCAACCAAAAGACATAGACTGGCTGAATGGATACAAAAACAAGACCCATATATATGCTGTCTACAAGAGACCCACTTTAGACCTAGGGACACATACAGACTGAAAGTAAGGGGATGGAAAAAGATATTCCATGCAAATGGAAATCAAAAGAAAGCTGGAGTAGCTATACTCGTATCAGATAAAATAGACTTTAAAATAAAGAATGTTACAAGAGACAAGGAAGGACACTACATAATGATCCAGGGATCAATCCAAGAAGAAGATATAACAATTATAAATATATATGCACCCAACATAGGAGCACCTCAATACATAAGGCAACTGCTAACAGCTATAAAAGAGGAAATCGACAGTAACACAGTAATAGTGGGGGACTTTAACACCTCACTTACACCAATGGACAGATCATCCAAAATGAAAATAAATAAGGAAACAGAAGCTTTAAATGACACAATAGACCAGATAGATTTAATTGATATATATAGGACATTCCACCCAAAAACAGCAGATTACACGTTCTTCTCAAGTGCGCACGGAACGTTCTCCAGGATAGATCACATCTTGGGTCACAAATCAAGCCTCAGTAAATTTAAGAAAATTGAAATCATATCAAGCATCTTTTCTGACCACAACGCTATGAGATTAGAAATGAATTACAGGGAAAAAAACGTAAAAAAGACAAACACATGGAGGCTAAACAATACGTTACTAAATAACCAAGAGATCACTGAAGAAATCAAAGAGGAAACAAAAAAATACCTAGAGACAAATGACAATGAAAACACGACGACCCAAAACCTATGGGATGCAGCAAAAGCAGTTCTAAGAGGGAAGTTTATAGCTATACAAGCCTACCTAAAGAAACAAGAAAAATCTCAAGTAAACAATCTAACCTTACACCTAAAGAAACTAGAGAAAGAAGAACAAACAAAACCCAAAGTTAGCAGAAGGAAAGAAATCTTAAAGATCAGAGCAGAAATAAACGAAATAGAAACAAAGACAACAATAGCAAAGATCAATAAAACTAAAAGTTGGTTCTTTGAGAAGATAAACAAAATGGATAAGCCATTAGCCAGACTCATCAAGAAAAAGAGGGAGAGGACTCAAATCAATAAAATCAGAAATGAAAAAGGAGAAGTTACAACAGACACCGCAGAAATACAAAGCATCCTAAGAGACTACTACAAGCAACTTTATGCCAATAAAATGGACAACCTGGAAGAAATGGACAAATTCTTAGAAAGGTATAACCTTCCAAGACTGAACCAGGAAGAAACAGAAAATATGAACAGACCAATCACAAGTCATGAAATTGAAACTGTGATTAAAAATCTTCCAACAAACAAAAGTCCAGGACCAGATGGCTTCACAGGTGAATTCTATCAAACATTTAGAGAAGAGCTAACACCCATCCTTCTCAAACTCTTCCAAAAAATTGCAGAGGAAGGAACACTCCCAAACTCATTCTGTGAGGCCACCATCACCCTGATACCAAAACCAGACAAAGACACTACAAAAAAAGAAAATTACAGACCAATATCACTGATGAATATAGATGCAAAAATCCTCAACAAAATACTAGCAAACAGAATCCAACCACACATTAAAAGGATCATACACCACGATCAAGTGGGATTTATCCCAGGGATGCAAGGATTCTTCAACATACGCAAATCAATCAATGTGATACACCATATTACCAAATTGAAGAATAAAAACCATATGATCATCTCAATAGATGCAGAAAAAGCTTTTGACAAAATTCAACACCCATTTCTGATAAAAACTCTCCAGAAAGTGGGCATAGAGGGAACCTACCTCAACATAATAAAGGCCATATATGACAAACCCACAGCAAACATCATTCTCAATGGTGAAAAACTGAAAGCATTTCCTCTAAGATCAGGAACGAGACAAGGATGTCCACTCTCACCACTATTATTCAACATAGTTCTGGAAGTCCTAGCCACGGCAATCAGAGAAGAAAAAGAAATAAAAGGACTACAAATTGGAAAAGAAGAAGTAAAACTGTCACTGGTTGCGGATGACATGATACTATACATAGAGAATCCTAAAACTGCCACCAGAA
Source organism: Eschrichtius robustus (assembly GCF_028021215.1). Taxonomy (NCBI): domain Eukaryota; kingdom Metazoa; phylum Chordata; class Mammalia; order Artiodactyla; family Eschrichtiidae; genus Eschrichtius; species Eschrichtius robustus. The sequence goes on from NC_090824.1 coordinate 79,142,425, forward strand.
AACTGCTAGAGCTAATCAATGAATATGGTAAAGTTGCAGGATACAAAATTAATGCACAGAAATCTCTTGCATTCCTATACACTAATGATGAAAAATCTGAAAGAGAAATTAAGGAAACACTCCCATTTACCATTGCAACAAAAAGAATAAAATACCTAGGAATAAACCGACCTAGGGAGACAAAAGACCTGTATGCAGAAAACTATAAGACACTGATGAAAGAAATTAAAGATGATACCAACAGATGGAGAGATATACCATGTTCTTGGATTGGAAGAATCAACATTGTGAAAATGAGTATACTACCCAAAGCAATCTACAGATTCAATGCAATCCCTATCAAATTACCAATGGCATTGTTTACGGAGCTAGAACAAATCCTCCTAAAATTTGTATGGAGACACAAAAGACCCCGAATAGCCAAAGCAGTCTTGAGGGAAAAACATGGAGCTGGAGGAATCAGACTCCCTGACTTCAGACTATACTACAAAGCTACAGTAATCAAGACAATATGGTACTGGCACAAAAACAGAAACATAGATCAATGGAACAAGATAGAAAGCCCAGAGATTAACCCACGCACCTATGGTCAACTAATCTACGACAAAGGAGGCAAAGATATACAATGGAGAAAAGACAGTCTCTTCAATAAGTGGTGCTGGGAAAACTGGACAGCTACATGTAAAAGAATGAAATTAGAATACTCCCTAACACCATACACAAAAATAAACTCAAAATGGATTAGAGACCTAAATATAAGAGTGGACACTATAAAACTCTTAGAGGAAAACATAGGAAGAACACTCTTTGACATAAATCACAGCAAGACCTTTTTTGATCCACCTCCTAGAGTAATGGAAATAAAAGCAAAAATAAACAAGTGGGACCTAACGAAACGGCAAAGCTTTTGCACAGCAAAGGAAACCATAAACAAGACGAAAAGACAACCCTCAGAATGGGAGAAAATATTTGCAAATGAATCAACGGACAAAGGATTAATCTCCAAAATATATAAACAGCTCATTCAGCTCAATATTAAAGAAACAAACACCCCAATCCAAAAATGGGCAGAAGACCTAACCAGACATTTCTCCAAAGAAGACATACAGACGGCCACGAAGCACATGAAAAGATGCTCAACATCACTAATTATTAGAGAAATGCAAATCAAAACTACAATGAGGTATCACCTCACTCCTGTTAGAATGGGCATCATCAGAAAATCTACAAACAACAAATGCTGGAGAGGGTGTGGAGAAAAGGGAACCCTCTTGCACTGTTGGTGGGAATGTAAATTGATACAGCTACTATGGAGAACAATATGGAGGTTCCTTAAAAACCTAAAAACAGAATTACCATATGACCCAGCAATCCCACTACTGGGCATATACCCAGAGAAAACCGTAATTCAAAAAGACACATGCACCCGAATGTTCATTGCAGCACTATTTACAATAGCCAGGTCATGGAAGCAACCTAAATGCCCATCGACAGATGAATGGATAAAGAAGTTGTGGTACATATATACAATGGAATATTACTCAGCCATAAAAAGGAACGAAATTGAGTCATTTGTTGAGACGTGGATGGATCTAGAGACTGTCATACAGAGTGAAGTAAGTCAGAAAGAGAAAAACAAATATCGAATATTAATGCATGTATGTGGAACCTAGAAAAATGGTACAGATGAGCCAGTTTGCAGGGCAGAAGTTGAGACACAGATGTAGAGAATGGACATATGGACACCAAGGGGGGAAAACTGCGGTGGGGTGGGGATGGTGGTGTGCTGAATTGGGCGATTGGGATTGACATGTATACACTGATGTGTATAAAATTGATGCCTAATAAGAACCTGCAGTATAAACAAACAAACAAAACAACTAATACTAAACTTTCATTGGGTTATTTGTATGGAAATATGTTAATAGAAATGTTTCAGACATTACATGAAATTTCTAAAAATCTTATATTTGTATGTGTATGGAAATATGTATGGAAATATGTTAATAGAAATGTTTCAGACATTACATGAAATTGCTAAAAATCTTATATGTTCTGGTATAATGTTATATGTAATAATCCTAGTTATTACTTTAAAATGTATATCTCAGAAATAACTAATTTTCTTGTCAACTGCATTATTATGAACTTTCATCAAATCTTTAACCGTGGTCATTTTTAAGTCTTTTGTCATAAAGAAAAAAAAAAAAAAGAAAGAAATAGTCAGTTAGTTAGTTAATTGTGCCGGGTCTTAGTTGCCACAGGCCAGCTCCTTAGTTGTGGTAATGAGATATTTTATATTCTTTTTTGTTCCTGAACAAAGGCCTCAGAATCCAGTATTTACTTGATAATGCTCACAGCATAGCTCAGCACGGAATAGCCACATTGTTTTTCTTTGGCTGCTATGTACCAAACAGCCTTTTGTACTGTTTTACCAAATGCATGTATTTAACACCTGTTTTAAAAAACATAGTGAGATCTCAAAAACTTGAAATTGACTAAAGTAAGATTCTCTCTGTAGTACTACTTATTTGACCAACACCACCTGATAACACCGGTGTGGTGCACCGAGCCTTACTCTAGCATATCGGGATACACCCCGTTTCGACAAGTGTTCATCCTCCAAGTCCCCAAGGCCTCTCACACACTGCCAGTGAAACTGCTTCCTGCTTGGGAAAGAGTGCCCCAGTTCGTTTCTTTAGAAGCTTGAAGGCTATGTAAGCCCTCCAAAAGGTTAGAGGGCAAAGAACAACTCTAAAACTGGCACATTTGTTTAAAGAAAAAGACTTGTCAATATTACAAGAGCCAGCTTGCTTTCACTTGTGACACGTTTTCTTAGGAGGCAAGGGATGTGGCCATGTGACTTGGACAAGCTGTTTCCCTCTGTCTCAGTGTCCCACCTGTGAGTGGGTAGTCTGACGAAGCTTAATGACAGACATCTGAATAACGATCATGAACAGTGGCATCTAATTTCCAAAATAAAAACAGGAGAATGAGTATGTCTTTCACAACAGGACGTCAAGTCTACCTCAAAGATATTGGTAGCCTTGAGTCCACTGCTTCTCACTGAGTGCAACTGTGCCCCCCAGGGGACATCTGGGGAAGTCTGAAGGTGATTTTGGCTGTCACGACTGGGAGGAGAGAGAGGGAATGTTACGGGCACCTAGTGAGTAAGAGGTCGGGACCTTGCTAAACACTCTACGATGCACAGGACTCACACACCACAGCAAAGGTTTATCTGGCCCCAAAAGTCAATGCCTTGGTTGAGAAACCCTGCCTTAGAGCAAACCACGGATACTCATCTTTAGCAGGTAACAGGGCATTTACTACCCACCTGTAAACCTACAGATTTCCCGACTTACACAGCTAATCCTGTGGCAGGAATGAAATAGAGAGCGTGTGACCATCTGGTAGTACCTAGGTTTGCCCCTCAAGTCACATGAGACAGTGCTGGAGACTGACATTTTCTATATTGGAGGTCTCTGGCAAGCCACCAGTTTTCTAACCTAAAAAGTCTAAGCAGCATTGTTACAATACACATAATAACACGACAATTCTGCTTTTATAGAGAAATTCGATGTGGGAAAGGAGCTTATCTGACATCAGAAGCAAATGCTTTGAACACATCACATCTGCTGGTTCGACTGTCAAATCTTGACAGCTGGAGACGTAGGAAGGTAGACAGGAGAGAACAGACCAAAGTTACGGGCCTGCTGAGTCCTCGGGGCTAACCATAATACACTTCGTACTGCCCTGGGTCCAGGGGTGTGTTCTAACACCCTCTCAGTCACTTACGGTCCATAGACAGACCAAGTATAAATTCACAATTACCAGCAAGTGTACCAAAAAAAGGCAGAGTTAAGAAACTTAAATGCGAGCCCTACCTGGTCTTTTTCTTCTTCATCGACAGAATCATCCGATTTTGCTTTTTCAGGGTCTTCCTCAGGTTTCCGTTTGGCAGGCCTGTCACACACACACACACAGTAAAGCCAACTGTTAGCTCACCAGACCCTAGACCTCCAGTGGGCACGAAACAACTCATATTCCTCCCTACCAAGAGTACCCTCTCTTTGGAAAGATTCAGGGCATGGTCCCCTCTTCCCTCTGAGAAGCCCTTTTTGCCAGGACATTAAAAGAAGCTTCGTGCTTAATGTTTCTTTGGATGACAGGTTTAGAATACCACCATTTTGCAAACCTTAAGAAATAATGGATCTAGACTTTGATCAATGGCTGCTACAATCACCGAAGAGACATTACATGCCTCTGATGGACAGCCCCATGCTGTCAATGAAGTCTCACAAAATAAAGCTGGAATCTGATCAAGACTCTAGACCTAACTACCAGTTTACAGAAAACTGGAGGCAAGGGAACACATTAACCACCAAAACGATGCAGTCAGCCAGACCTAGAAGCTATTAGAAAAAAAGACCTATTTTCTTTAAATCAATGGCAAGAAGATAAGGAATCTATCACTCGAAAGGCTTAAGGAGCAAATCAACCAAACTCTGTTACACAAGGGGAAGAATGAACACTGCTATATATTTGTTAGTAAGGAACTGTTACACTTTATAAGGCCTGTTTTGTCTTCTTCAAAAGACTGTTTGCTAGATGTTAGCAATTATGGCAAAATATGAATAAAAAACTTGTCAGAGAAAGAGACCTTGTCATCTAGAAATACAGTATGTGTGGATAAGATGACATGTCCGATTTGTTTCAAAGTAATCCAACTGGGAGGAGATGGGTGGGTATGGAGCTGTAATCCATTTGGAACAATTTTCACTTGGAGCATGTGGGGGTATAGATGAAACAACAGCCAGGAGATGTTAACTGTTGACACTGGGTGATAGGTACACAGGGGTTCATTTTACTATCCTTGGTAATTCTGTGCATGTACATTTGAAGTTGCCTATGTGAAGAGTAAAAATGGATGAGATCTTCAGAAATGCTGTTCACGAATGTCTAATAACAGAATATCAAAAGGAAAACCGAAGCAATGTGGAAGTCAGAATTACTAAGTTACATCCTACTAATTTATATGTGTTTTACCAAAAACCGTTGGCCCCTAAAATGGGGGCTGTCCATTCATTATATACTGACCTCCTTGTGAAATGAGATGTGATGGTGGTCTGCCTGGCAGTTTGCCTTCTAATCCTGGGGCTAGATGAGACTTCAGCTGCTTAAAGAAAAAGAAACAAAAAAGCCACTATGAATAAAGAGTTCACAGCCAAGGTACAGTTCTTCAGCATTACCAAGCTGGTGCAGAGACCAGGTTCTGAGGATTAAGTAACCTTCTCTTCTTATTCTCAGCAACCACCATCTTGATAAACTCATCAAATTAGCACCTGCCAGTCTGCTGGGCCATTTCAACACAAGCTCTTGTATGAGGGGCCCAACCCTGAGACGCACAAGGAAACAGAGCCTCCGTTTATTTCGTCAAAAGATGAAGTGGCCAAGCACCTGACCTGAGCTCAAGTCCCATGCTCTTTTTTTAAAAATTCCAGAAGAGTTACTCTGACTACAAGTGGGGAAGGAGTCTAAGAATAAATGTTTAGCTTAAACAGGCATGTAACTTACAAGTCATAGATATCAGCAGCTCCTGTTATCTTATACCTCATAAATTCAACCGCATTTGGGGATCTAATGCTCTATAACTTGGTTGAAGACAAAAATTTAAAGTATATATCTAAGCTAGTTAGACGTATACACAAGAGGGAATTCCACGGCGGTCCAGTGGTTAAGACTCGGCACTCTCACTGCCAAGGGCCGGGGTTCGATCCCTGGTTGGAGAACTAAGATGGTACAAGCCGAGCAACACAGCCATCCCCCCACCAAAAAAAAGGATACACAAAAAACAAGTACTGCCGGTGGAGGGGTTGTGTGTGGGGGGAACAGACAGACCCTATGGCGCCAAGTCTGTCCTCCCCTTAGGTGGCACCAGATTCCAACGAGGTCAAACGAGTCAAGCGCTCTTACAGTTTGTTTCTCCATCGGACTTGCTTCTCCTGGGCATGCAAAGTTTGGAAACAGGTTTGGGGGACTTGTTTTTCTCTGCTATTTCCACTCTGCGCTCCTCACCACTTGTCTGGCTCCCGTTTTCTAGACAGCCGTTCACTTCCCAACTGAAAGCATGAGCTCTGTTCTCCAAGGACAAATCTTTATTTAAAAGGGATCTGCCTTGAGCCAGGTAGCCCTCCTACAGCAGGAAAGGATCATTTAAGTAGCAGTGACTGTAAACAAGGGGCCATGAGAGAATAAGGAAACACAGGCGCTTCCTTCATAACTATCAGGGAACAGGGAGAGGTGGGATTATTCTGCCTCCCTGGTCACAGACAAGTTACATGGGAGGAAACGTTTTCTAGCCGCCGGGATGCTGACGACTTACCTCTGATAATTCTTCTCTATGTAGTTTGGTTTTCAAGTCACACAACTGATTCTTTATTTCTGTCTGCAGAAATTCACGCAAGAGATTCCGTTTCTCCTTCATGCATTCCTAAGGGAAGGACAGAGGTTTACAAGTCTCCACATTCCCAAGGTAGGAACCAATGGACTAATACACAAATAGTTACACTGCCTGGTCACATAACAATGACTGAATGGCAGGCAATGCTGAGTCGGCCAAAAAGAAAACTAAATATTCACAAGACATGTTCCTGATGTTTCCGTTAAGATCATATCACACACCATCTCCAGAGTGGTGACAAATGGAAAGATTAGAGGTGAAACAGACACATAATAGAGTACTAGAACAAAACTGATTTGGAAAAACAGTGTGACCAGGACAAGTTATAATCCAGACTTGATGGTACGGAACCCAGACTGGGAAACTCGATGAGTTACCAAAAGCTAACCCATAATAGCCTATTAGTACAGCACATTAGACAGAAACATCCACGTCATCCTCAACTTTAGGGAAAAGAGAGCCAATTCCACTTAATTTTGTTTTTATGAACTACATAGTATCTGTCAAATGGTCACATTTGATCATATATTTTGTTAAGGTGGAGATTACCTTACCTTTTCTGTTAACTATCTCTTTCCAAATCTTTGAGCCTGGGGGAAGAAAAGGGAAGAAACAAACGCTTGTTCAGCAACATTGTCCACCTGTAAGAATGCCACACTTTAAAGAACTTTGGAAATAAGTTGAACATGAATGTTAGAAAAAAATACAATGGTTTTTCCCTCCCCCAGTGTCTAGAATGCCCTACTGTAATGCCTGCACGTTAAGAAGTTATTTTCAATATGAATGAGGTCCCCCTTTTGGGGGGTGGTTTTCTGATGGTGGTAAGAGATGATATAGGAGATTATCTTCCGATAATATAGGGAAATCTATCTAAAGTAATTATTCAGTACTTGCCTGATAAGTCAAATTTGAAATTCTTCCATTTCACTGAATTCTTTCCTTCTTTCAACTTTTAATTAATAGAGTAAATTACATGATCCCATCACTCTCTTCAAGACAGTCTATAAATAACCTTAAATGTCATAAGTCGGAATTCATTACAGAAATTCACCCGTCATTTTCCAGTAAAGGAAAGCAGCAATTCAAATACAAGCAGTAATACTGTAGTGTATCAATTTGTTGCAGAGAAAAATGTTTATTTAAAAATTTCAAAATACTTTGTATACCAGCCCTCACTAAAAGTATTTTTTAACTGTACTGACATGGACCTGAACCCTTAAGAATTCATCTTTTTCCTCATTATATTTTGTAACCTGACATGCTTTGAAAATAGGCATATATTTTTTAAGTTACAAAACTATTTCAACTCAAAGAGTTGTTTAACTTAGGCAAAAAGAAGAGATTAACAATATTATACTCAAACAATTTGCTTCCAATAGATAGAACTGAAGGGGGTATAAAATGACATTCCTCAAGTCTTCTGGATTTTATTTACTCATTGTAATGTACAAAGAGACCCAGGTCCCACCAGGTTAGGGACGTTGCTTCTATGATTTATCTTCTAAAGACAATGGATGAGCAAACCCACCTCCCCTTTAGCCCTGGTTAGCATCAGTCCCAGTGAACCTTCATTTCTCTTTCCTATCTAAGTCAAGCTATTCCTCTATAATAACCCATTCTGAATAATGATTATTGAGATTTAAATAACAGCTTTCCAAAAACAACTCTATAGCAATTTATTCCAAATTAGCCCAATCTACAGTTTCTTCTTCATTTTAAGTGAAAAAGTAAAGAATAAAAACATTAGCTAATTTTTAACACATCATTTATCAATGATTCAAGTTGAAAACTGCTTCAACTTTAGCATCTCATGGGTACAAACGGATAAGGAATTTTATGCTAGAAGATTTGGTTGGATACCTGAAGATGTGGTTTATTTATGAGAGTTTTTGTGTTGTGTGTTGATAGATTTAACAACTAAAGAGATTTTGAACATCTTGGGGAGTACTCAATGACTGTCTAATTGTTTCTGTAACTTAGAATGTTTTTCAAGCGCACATGATATAAAAAGTATTATATTATAAAAGTAATATAATTTTGTCTTAATGGATTCTTTCCTAGAAATGGAGCAAATGTTTTGGCTACCAAATCCTTGCAATGATATTTAGTACTGTATTTTTAGCTTCTGCTCTTCTTAAATAACCCAAAAGCTGTACTTTTTATTTAAACCATGAGAACATAAAAGTAGGTGTATAGGTCAAGAGAAAGTACATCCATTTTGTGTCTTTGCCGACTCTTTTCAGATTGATATGTCATCTTTGTCTGAAATAGCAAGCCACATAATTTTGCATAGAAAATAAGAAACATACCTAGAAGTTATTTTTAAGTGTTAACATTTAAAGGGACCAGCACTACATAATATTTTTAATTCCATAAATATTTACTGATATCTGCATTATTATAACTCTCAAATTTTTCCTTAGAATTTTGAAAGAACTTCCTTCATTCCAGTATCATGGAAAAGTTTTTCAAGCTTAATTCAACAGGGTATTTCAACTAGCCGGTATCTTTGATCTTTATTATGGTTAATTTTTCTTCATGAAGTGACCAAATTTGAATAAGGCTGATGGTCCATCATGGGGGAGATTCATCTCTCCGGCTTCTTCCTGCTGAGGGAGAATCATCTTTGGTTTGTGACATCACAGTCTGAGCTGGGCAAGTGGCTGTGATAGCAAACCGAGGATTATATCCCTTCAGTGTGAATGAGCTGCAAGAGATGTGGGTGCTATCATTTCAAGTCCTGTCACAGAGACACTACTGAGATGCATGACAGGAGTCAAGTGAGGGAAAGATGCTTGCATTGCAATTGTCACTTTTACAGCATCAGCCATTAAAGATAAAAGTACCATTTCACAGTTTCCTTCATTATTAATTTAAAAGAGGGAGTAAACGTCATGTTAATAAAACTCACAGATAATGATAAAATGGGAGGGAGGAAAGTAACCAGCGAGTAACCAGACAATAAAGGAAGAGGGACACGGAGAGTGAGGGATGGGTGCACAACTCAGCCGCGCCTCTGGCCACAGGAAGAGCAAAAAATAGAAGGCGCCAGCGCGCAGTGGCGGGCTGGAAACCCTCCGACCTCGGAGAACTGCGGAGAACCGGGGACCGGAGTCAACAACGGCTCCCAGGCGGTCCCAGCGTCCCGACCCGCACCCGGCCGCGACACAGTTTCCACAAACTGAGACACACGGAGCCCGCGCGAGGGGCGGCGGGTCGCGCGGGCTTCCCCGCCGGCTCCCCTGCAGGCCGGTCCCCCGCAAGCCGAGCGCACGAAAGGGCGCCCCAAAGGCGCCGGCCCAAGGCGCCCGCTGCGCTTTCCCTCCCGAAGGTGGGCTGCAGGGCCCAAGCGTAAACCCTGAGACAACAACACGCGCACCACGCCGCCACGGGGGACGAGAGGCCGGGCGCCCACCTGCCCGGACACCCTGCATTTCTGGAATCACCGGACGCCTGTGTAAATTTCCGTTCGGCGTGTCATTTGCCAAAGGCCACTCAAGATCAGGGGACAGGATGCCTCCTCTCCAAGGGTCCAGCCAGCCCACCCACTAAAATTACAGGACACAATGCCTCCGTTCCAAGGGCCCTGCCAGCCCACCCACTCAAATTAGGGGAGACAACGCCTCCTCTCCAAGGGTCCAGCCAGCCCACCCACTCAAGATCAGAGGGACAAAATGCCTAACTAAAACACCACAAAACAAAAACACAAAAAACTGGAGAGAGGAAGGAAAGGGTGTCCTCAAAAATAAAAAAGCTAAGCACGTTGACAGCGCTAAGAATAAACTACCAGGAAAAAGAAACCCTACATGTCAGATCATAAAGTACGGAAGGGCAAGCCCGCCGGCAGTCCAGGCCCGGGGGGACCGGGGTCCCCAGCCCTACAGAGCCAACGGCAGCCCGGCTCGGGCGCCCCTCGGAAGCGCGGGGTCCCCGCGGCCGAGTCTGCGCCCCCGGCCGGCCCCGGCTCCCCTCTGCCCACCCTGCGCGCGGGGGCTGGACACGGCCGCGGAGAACCACGGCGGGGCGGGAAGGGGGGCTCCAAAGAGGGTCTGGCGACTCGAGTCGCTCCGTTTCTCGGTGGGCTCAGCGCGCGCCGTGGGGGAAGAGGGGCGGGGGTCCGGGAAGAGGGGACGGGTGGCACTCACGTAGACCGGCAGCGGCCACGGGTAGACGGCGGGCTCGGCCCCCACGGACGACTCCAGCCTGGGCTCCAACTTCTCCCCCATGTCTTCGCGCGCGGCCCCCGCACCAGGCTAGTCTGGCGGTTGGGGGGAGGGGCGGGACGCCCGCCGGCGGGGGCGGGGCGGGCGGGCGGGCGGGAGGCTGAGGGGAGGGGGCCTGGCCTGGACCTCAGCCACCGCCGCCGCCGCCGCCGCCGCCGCCGCGCTCCCGTCTGGCCCCCGGCTCCCTCTTTGTGGTCACAGGCCCGGGACCTCCAGCGCTGCCGCCAACTCGGGCCGGCGTGAGGCGAGCACAATGAGCCGGGGCCGGGCTGAACCACTCACTCGCGGCGCGCGCGCGCCGCCCACCCCGTGGACTCGCCCGCTCCACCTACGCACGCACGCACGCACGCACGCACGCACGTCTTCGGCTGCCCCCGGCCACCCGCACCGGCCCGAAGTCGGGACCCGGGGAGACCCCCTCGGGGCTTGGGGTGGCGGGTTCGACTCCCGCCCTTGACGTACCGTGACACACACACACACACACACACACACACCCCCACCCAATAATAAGACTATAATTCCTCATTAAATATGACAGCCGGAATCCCGGCTTCTGTTCACAAAAATGCCCTGTATTTAGCCTATGCTAGGCACCAGACCCTGGACGCTCAGTACTGGCAAAAAAGGAAATGCCCTGCCCTCATGGCGCTGCCATTTTAATTGGAATAGTAGTGACAATGGTCAAGGGAGAAAATAAAGTGTCATCATCGCCACGGGGATGGTTAATCTCATGTGCGCACTGCGTGGGGCCCCGGCAACCACAAACATTATTCCAGATGTGGCCAGGAAGGTATTTTTCAGAAGAGATGAACACTGAAATTGGTCCACTTTGGGTAAAGGAGATTGTCAATGCCGTGGCGTGGGTGGGCCTCGTCCATCAGCTGAAGGACTGGAGAGAAAAATGAGGTTCCGAAGAAAGAGGGAACTGTTCCTCCAATGGCCTTGGGACATCAGCTCTTCCCTGTGTCTCCAGCCCAGAGTCCTGCCCTGACTTGCCTGCCTCACGGTCACATGAGTCAACTCCTTAAAACAAAACTATATATGTAAAAATACTGAATATATACAAGCCTATTAATTTGTATATGTGTGCATACATATTATATATATGTATACACATGTTTATATGTGCGTGCGTTTGTAGTATATGTGTAAGTACTATATACAGTATACATACAAGCCTATATATTTGTGTGTATATATTGTATACATGTATGTATGTGCATATATATAGTATACATTTTATAAATGTGAACATGCTGTGTATATACACACACCCATATATTGATATATGGGTGTGTGTAGATATACAGTTTATGTACACTGTATGTATGTATACAGTGTGTATTTATATATAGGTGTGTATATATGTTGTATACCTGTATGTGTATATGTTTCTAGGTGTTACATGTATATATGTATATACTATTATATACACACTTGCGTATGTATTTATATGTGTATGTACATGCGCATATTTACATATAGGTGTGTATGTGTGTGTATACATTGTATATATGTATATATCTGATATATATGATATATGTACGTGTACATACGATGAATTTATATATACAGTACATATATATTTTTATGCTATATGCTTTTATATGTAGGTGTATATGTGTGTCTATATGTATGTACGTGTACGTATTGCATGTATTATATGTGTATGTATGTATACTGTCTATATACACACCTAAATATCTTTGTATGTGTGTCTATATGTATGACATATATGTACCTAGGTGTGTATATTGCATATGTTATACGTATGTGTACATACTGTATACATACAAACGATGCATTTTATATGTGTGTATGTATAGTGTCTATGTATGTGGGTATTGTATATGTTATGTGTATATGTGTGTATACATACTGTAGATATACAAACTATGCATTTTATATGTGTGTATACAGGTAAGTGTGTATTGTATATACTATATGTGTATATGTGTGTATGCATACTGCATAGATACACTGCTGTATATTTTTGTACACGTGTACATATGTACGTGTGTGTGTATATACACACACACACACCCTATGGATTCTGTTTGTCTGGAGAACCCTCACTGATACGGACACTTATGACAATTGAGCACCTGCTCCTTGCCAGCCAGGGAGCCAAAGGCTTGTCCTTGCGGTGTCTCCCTTAAGTGTCACAAGTCCCAGGAGGGAAGGTGATGCGGCTGCTACCAGTTGAGGTGCCTCAGGGTCAGAGAGGTGCACAGGGTGGGGGGCTGGAGCCTGGTGGAGCCCAGGTGGAGTTCTAGCAGCAGTACAGCCTAGCAGTCCCACTTCCCCGGGTGCTTCTCACAAAGACGCCAAGGGAGAGACGGGATCTGAAGGAGGGGATGAGGAAGCTTCCGTGGGTCCGCAAGCCCAGACCAAGGCTGACTCGTCAAGGGTGTTAGAGGTCAGGACTGTGGTTACCCTGGGGGTGGGCTTACACAGAGCCATTCACATTCTGAAAAAGTATCCATTCTGCTCTTGTTTGTATGTTTACCCCCCTCCCCCAAATCTTTTAAAAACAGATTCTCTTGGTTGCTGGGAACACACACGGGGAAGTTGTGTGTGAGGGGGTGTGATCCAGGGGACAGGGAGGATAAGCCCCCCCACTCGTAGGGCCAGGAGTGGCTCAGCTTTGTGAGCTGAGGATGGCCCACGAGGTCCCAGAGAGAAGGGTCCCTGCTCCGTCCCTGCTCTGTGCACCCCATTCCCAGCCCGAGAAGCCCAGAGCCACCCCCCGCAACACACACACACACACCAGGGAGGAGAGCCAGTCACCCTGGCTCCCAGGCTCTGGCTCCAAGGCTCCCGGCACTAGGAGCTCTTTTCAGCTTTCATGCTCTGTCTGTCTCTCGCCCGCCCTCCCTCCCTCCTCCGCTTCTTCCCCTCCCGCTCCATCTGTCCTCCCCTCCAGCCTGCATTTCTACACAGGATGGCTCACAGACAGCTGCTCCCCGTGCCCACCTGCCACCATTCGATGGATGTCAAAGCAAACCCTGGGGACTTCCCTGGAGGTCCAGTGATTAAGACTCCGAGCTTCCACTGGCAGGGGGCGCGGGTTCGATCCCTGGTCAGGGAAATAAGATCCCACATGCCGCACGGCATGGCCAAGAAAAATAAATGAATAAAAAATAAAGTTATAGTGATGAAACAGCCCTAGTCGTGCAAGGATGGGACGTATAGCTCTATGGTATAGAATAAAGGTCCAGAAACAGATCTATGAGAACTTGATATGACAGAAAGTGGGGAAATTAAGGAGTTTTCAATAAATGGCATTAGGACAATTGCATATCCATGTGGGAAAAAGTAAATTAGAAAAAAAAAAAAAAGGCAAGCCCTGGTCAGGTGTGACCTTGGGCCCAGGGCCATTGGCACACGTTGTCATGTGGGATGTTCTTCCTTAGACTCCTCCCTCCCCCCTGTGTCACTGTCACTTTCTCCAGAACCTTCCTGGACTCCCCTGCACAAGCCCGGGGTGTGCCCTCACCCGCCCTGGATCACCAGAATTCCAATCCCGGCCCACCCTTCCCTGCCAGGTAAAGAACTGTGCATGGTCAATAAGACCATAGTGGTCATTGGCCATTGCTATTGCAGCTGGAATTGTTACTGTGTTTAGATAGGGTGACCAACACCCGCCCCCAGTTTGCCCAGGACCGCTCAGGTTTGAGCGCTGGAACTCTGGGGAAACCCTCAGTCCCGGGGAACCCCAGAAGGCTGATCAGCCTATTTAGGACGGATCTTTCACTTGATCTCCCAACCCCCGAGAGCCAGAAAGGGAATCTCCCCCCTCCTTCCATTGTAACCTTCATTCATCCATCCACTCATCCCTTTATTCAACTCCTTTATTCAGCAAGTATTTATGAAGCATCTACTACACAGCAGACACTCTTCTAGGTGCTGGGGACATAACAGCATCCCTGTCCTCAAAGAGCTCACGTTCTAGCGAGGGCAGCAAACAGTCGACTGAGAAGGTGTGATTTATCACATGGCGATGATGTCTCGGAGACCACTGCAGGGCAGAGGAGGTGGGAGAGGAAAGGGGCAGGTCTAAATGCAGGCGCTGACGGGATTGGGGCAGACCTTGCCCTGGGCCAGGCTGGTTGCTTCAACACAGCTGTCCTCGCCCAGGGCCATCCTGCCCCCGCCTCACCCAGTTCTTCCGTGATGTGTGGGGAAAATCTGTGGTTGTCACAACTGGGGGGGAGGGGCCCCTGGAATCAAAGGGGTGTGGCCAGGGCTGCTGCTAAACCCCACACAGTGCCCAGGAGGGGCCCTCAGCAGAGGATGACCCGCCCCGAATAACCCCAGTGCCGCAGGGGAGACCCTGCACTAATATTATTCAGACCCGCTGGTGCCCCCAGATTCCTGCACAGGCAGGGACTCTAACCGGGTCACCTCTGTATCCCGAGGTGACCTAGAGTGGGGCAGCCAGGAGGGCTGAGATGAGCATCGGGGGTGAAATGACAAATCTCTGTGCCCACTCTCCGCGCCGCACCCCAGGGGCGATGGCCTCTATCTCCTCCCTGTGCAGGTAGCTTTTCCCTGAGCCATTTCTTCTTGTCAAGGTCCCTGTCGCAGGTTGGGTTCCCCAAAGATGACGTTGAGAGCAAGGATTGGAGTGCAGGTGGTTGATGTGAGACGTGCAGCAACAGATACAGCTGCCATAGGGTCCCGCAATTCCACTCCTGGGCATAGATCTGGAGAAAACTCTAATTCAAAACTATACACACACCCCTGGGATCTCCTAGGTGGTCCAGTGGTTAAGACTCCGTGCTTCCAGTGCGGGGGGCATGGGTTCCATCTCCGGTCAGGGAACTAAGATCTCACATGCTGTGTGACAAAAAAAAAAAGAAAGAAAGAAAGAAAGAAAAAGAAAGAAAGAGAGAAAGAGAGAGAGGGAGAGAGAGAAAGAAAGAAAGAAGGGAAGGAAGCAAGGAAGAAAGAAAGGAAGAAAGAAATAAAGGAAGAAAGGAAGAAAGAAAGAAAGGAGGAAAGAAAGGGAGGAAGAAAGGAAGAAAGAAAAAAAAAAAGAAAGACAAGATACATGCACCCCAATGTTCACTGCAGCACTATTTACAATAGCCAAGACATGGAAGCTACCTAAATGTCCACTGATGGATGAATGGATAAAGAAGATGTGGTACATATATACAATGGGATATTATTCAGCCATAAAAAGAATGAAATAATGCTATTTTCAGCAATGTGGATGGACCTAGAGATTACCATACTAAGTGAAGTAAGTCAGAAGAGAAAGACACATATCATATGATCTCACTTATATGTGAAATCTAAAATACGACACAAATGAACTCGTCTACGAAACAAAAACAGACTCACAGACATAGAGAACAGACTTGTGGTTGCCAAGGGGGAGAAAGAGTGAGGGAGGGTTGGATTGGGAGTTTGGGGTTAGCAGATGCAAACTATTAAATATAGGATGGATAAACTACAACATCCTACTGTCTAGCACAGGGAACTATATTCAACATCCTGTGATAAGCCATAATGGAAAAGAAAAAAGTTTTACTTATAGGTTCCATCCCTAACTGAGCTGGCCCATCCCCTCCCATGGTTCTAAGTGCAGCCCGAGGCTGCAGACTTCCCACCGTGGTCTTCAGCTCCAGAGCAAGCCACCTGCAAACCACCCACATCTTTCCAGGGGCTGGCAACTCTCCTTTGCTACTGATTCCAAGACACATCCAGATAGCAAAAATGTGACCATGAAAAGAAACTCAGGCATGTTCAAATCAGGGAAATAACATTCTTATCTCTGTTCAGTACTCGCTTAATTTTAGAATAGCTTAGAGTTACAAAAAAGTGGCAAAGATCTGTACAGAGTGTAGAGTGCCGTGGACCCTGACCCAGTAACCCTATCTCCAACACGTTAGTACGTTAGTATGACATGTTTATCCAACTAAGGAACCAAGATGGATACATTGTTATTAAATAAAGTCCACACTTCATTAGCATTTCCCTAGTTTTCCCCTAACATCCTTTTTCTGTCCCAGTCTCCTCTGGGCTGTGACATTTCTCAGATGTCCCTGGGTTTTGATACCTTGAAAGTTTTGAGGAGGACTGGTCAGGTATTTTGTCCCTCAATTTGTTTGTCTGTTTGTTTTCTGATGTTTTCTTATGGTTGGTCTGGAGTTATGGGGTTTGGGGCGGAAGATCCAGACAGAGATAAAAATGCCATTCTCCTCAGGTCACATCAAGGATACACACCATCAACGGGACTTATGACAAATGATTTTACCCTTGATCACCTGGCCAGTAGCGTCTTTTTTTTTTTTTTTTTTTTTTTTTTGCTGCGTTGGGTCTTCGTTGCGTGCGGGCTTCTGTAGTTGTGCGTGGGGGCTCAGTAGTTCTGGCTCCCAGGATCTAGAGCGCAGGCTCAGTAGTTGTGGCCCATGGGCTTAGTTGATCTGCGGCACCTGGGATCTTCCCGGACCAGGGCTTGAACCTGTGTCCCCTGCACTGGCAGGCGGATTCTTTTCTTTTCTTCTTTTCTTTTGCAACCAAAACTTTAATCCCAAGGATTCTCACAAAACATATTACAAATGACAGCATGAAAAAAAAAATTGCACAGTAACTCAAAGTTCAGCTCTACAATACTCTTAATCCGGCAGGACACTGGTATCTTGATCATCTCAGATTTCCAAAAAATATTACAAAGAGCTATGTATTCATGTACAGCAATCACAGAGGGGACTTATGACCTAACTCAAAGGTAAACTAACTTCCTTGAAACTTCTTAGATTCTCAACTCCCTGGACAAGCTCTTGCCCCGTGTGAAGACTAGTGGAATTTTTAAACCTCTAATCTAGGGTAAGGGTGCGGCTTTCATTTTTACCTGCTGGCTTGTGTTCACAGCACCTTTTAAAGACTGCTTGCTTAACTACAGCTGCATACCATATCCCAGCTACAGAAAGTCTTTTCCATGTTTGCCAGTGTTGTTTCCATAATAGTAAACATCACACTTTAGGTGGGCAGGAGTTAAAGTTTTATTATCAGTCTAGGCAAGACCAAAAATTCAAAGCAAATTCAATTTTGCTTAAGGGAACATTGGAAGGTAACAATTCTTCATATCACATGCCTCATGTGACCCATTTCAAACCATAGAGAATGACACCTTTATGGGTCACTGTCCCAAGAGACAAACAAATGTGAACAACTAAAACATTTAAAAAGTGCACCAAGCTTCAGAAGTCTCAAACATAACTTGAATTTTCTGTACATACTCCTGTCAAATGAAGTTATTGCCTGTACACCACTCCTCTTGCAAAGTGGTCTTCTATTTCCTTTCATTTGACCTAGATCGGCTAGGAGACCTAGAGAAAGATCGGGACGGCTTGTGATTTCTCTCCTGGGACAGTCATCTCTCTCTTCTCCTATATCTAGAAAGGGACCTGCTCTGGCTGACGGAGAAGGCTCTCCATCTTGGAGATGTGTGGGAGGTGGAGGACTCCTCCTCCGATAATCATCTCGAGGGCGACGACCCCAAGAAGGAGGCGGTCACGATTTCGACTTCTCTTTTCCCCATTCGACAGGTCCACTCTTACTCGGCAGCCACATAGTGTTCTCCCATCTAGTTCTCGGACAGCATCGGCTGCATCTCGGGGATCTTCACATTCAACAAGAGCGAAGCCGGGAGGGCTTTTAGCAACCCACACACTTCAGAGTGGTCCGTAATAGCCTAAATCTCGTTCCAATTCAGCCTTGTTACCACTGTTTGCAAGATTCCCTACATAAACTTTACAGTCCAACGGACAGGAATCACGATGCAAGACCCTCGTGGCCTCCTGTTTTTCACGGGCCACAGGGTGGTCCCGGGCCTCTAGAATCTGGCAGCTGAATCTGCTCGCACAAGCTGTCCTGTGGGGATGCTTTTCCCCCTATGTGTCCAGCCCGGGGCCCCGCGGTCTTGGCCCGGCCTCCCCGGTGAGAGGGTGAACCCCAGCTCCCTGGAGCAGACACTCAGAGCCCTGGTGACCGGACTCACGGCTGACGGGGCTGGAGCGGCGGCTGGACATGTGTGGCCAGCCTGGTGGTGTTTGGCCCCCTCTGCAGTGCCAGTTCCAGCTGAGAAAGAGCCTCCCTGTGTTATTTTCTCCTGGTTGTGTAAGGATCCCCGGTGTCATCTGACAGAAATGTAGATGGTGTGTTCTTTCTCTCTTTTCTCCCTGCTTCCTCTCCTCCCTCTCTCCCTCCCTGTCCCTCTTTCCCTGTTCTGCTCTCCCTCTACCTCTTTCCCTCTCCCTCTCTCTCTCTCCCTCCCTCTCTCTCCATCTGTCTCTCCCTCTCTCCCTCCCTCTCTCTCTTTCCTCTCCCTCTTTCCTCTCCCTCTTCCCTCTCCTCTCCCTCTGTCCCTGCCTCTCTCCCTGTGCCTGTTTCCCTGTCCTTGTTTCCGTGTTCCGCTCTGCCTCTACCTCTGTCTCTCCCTCTCTGGGAGGGAGTGAGGGAGATGGAGAGACGGAGGGAGAGGGAGAGTTGGAGAGAGAGGGAGAAGAGGGAGGAGAAGGAGGGAGGCAGAGGGAGGGAGGGAGAGGTCTCTTCCTCCCTCCCTCTGCCTCTCTCCTCCTCCTCTCCTTCTCTCCCTCACCCTCTCTCCCTCTCCATCCCTCCATCATTTTCCCTCCTGCTCCCTCTCCCTCTCTCCCTCCCAGAGAGGGAGAGACAGAGGGAGAGGGAGAGGGGGGAGAGAGGGACACGGAGAGGGAGGGAGGGAGACAGAGAGGGAAGCAGGCACCCTCTCTCCTTCTCCCTCTCCCTACCTCCTTCTCCGACTCCCCCTCTCCTTCGCTCCCTCCCTCTCCTCTCCCTCTGTCTCTCCCTCTCCCTCCCTCCCTCTAGGAGAGGGAGAGGAAGGGAGGGAGAGGGAGAGGGAGAGGGAGAGATGTCTCGCCCTCCCTCCCTCTCCCTCGCCCTTTCCCTTCCTCTCTCCCTCTCCCTCCCTCCTTCTCCCTCTCCCTCCCTCTGTCTCTCCCGCTCCCTCCGTCTCTCCCTCTCCCTCCGTCTCTCCCGCTCCCTCATTCCCTCTCAGACAGGGAGAGATGGAGGGAGAGGCAGAGATGACGGAGAGGAGCAGAGGGAGGGGGGAGAGAGGGAGAGGGAGAGAGGGAGAGAAGAAGGAGAGAGGGAAAGGGAGGGAGGAAGAGACCTCTCTCTCTCTCCCTCTCTCCCCCCTCTCTCTCCTTCTCCCTCTCCCTCTCTCTTGTCTCTGCCTCTTCCTCCGTCTCTGGGAGGGAGTGAGGGAGATGGAGAGACGGAGGGAGAGGGAGAGGGAGGAGAGGGAGCGAGGGAGTGGGAGAGAGGGAGCTAGAGAGGGATAAAGGGAGGGAGAGAGGGATAGAGGGAGGGAGGGAGAGACGTCTTTGTCTTTCCTTCCCTCCCTCTCTCCCTCTCTCTCCCTCTCCCCCCTCCCTCTCCTGCTCTCTCTCCCTCCACCTCCTTCCCTCTCCAGAGAGGGAGAGGGAGCAGGAGAGGGAGAGAGGGAGGGAGAGAGGGAAAGGGAGAGAGGAAGACACCTCTCTCTCTCTCCCTCCCTCCCCCCTCTCTCTCCCTCTCCCTCTCCCTTGTCTCTGCCTCTTCCTCCGTCTCTGGGAGGGAGTGAGGGAGATGGAGAGACGGAGGGAGAGGGAGAGGGAGGAGAGGGAGCGAGGGAGTAGGAGAGAGGGAGCGAGAGAGGGATAAAGGGAGGGAGAGAGGGATAGAGGGAGGGAGGGAGAGACGACTTTGTCTTTCCTTCCCTCCCTCTATCCCTCTCTCTCCCTCTCCCCCCTCCCTCTCCTGCTCTCTCTCCCTCCACCTCCTTCCCTCTCCAGAGAGGGAGAGGGAGCAGGAGAGGGAGAGAGGGAGGGAGAGAGGGAAAGGGAGGGAGGAAGACACCTCTCTCTCTCTCCCTCCCTCCCCCCTCTCTCTCCCTCTCCCTCTCCCTTGTCTCTGCCTCTTCCTCTGTCTCTCCATCTTTGGGAGGGAGTGAGGGAGATGGAGAGACGGAGGGAGAGGGAGAGGGAGGAGAGGGAGCGAGGGAGTGGGAGAGAGGGAGCGAGAGAGGGATAAAGGGAGGGAGAGAGGGATAGAGGGAGGGAGGGAGAGACGTCTTTGTCTTTCCTTCCCTCCCTCTATCCCTCTCTCCCTCTCCCCCTCTCTCTCCCTCTCCCCCCTCCCTCTCCTGCTCTCTCTCCCTCCACCTCCTTCCCTCTCCAGAGAGGGAGAGGGAGCAGGAGAGGGAGAGAGGCAGGGAGAGAGGGAAAGGGAGGAAGACACCTCTCTCTCTCTCCCTCCCTCCCCCCTCTCCCTCTCCCTCTCCCTTGTCTCTGCCTCTTCCTCTGTCTCTCCATCTCTGGGAGGGAGTGAGGGAGATGGAGAGAGGGAGGGAGAGAGGGAGGGAGGGAGGGAGGGAGAGACGCCTTTGTCTTTCCCTCCCTCCCTCTATCCCTCTCCCTCCACCTCCTTCCCTCTCCAGAGAGGGAGACAGAGAAGGAAGCAGGCACCCTCTCCGGAGAGGGAAGGAGGTGGAGGGAGAGGGAGAGGGAGCAGGAGAGGGAGAGAGGGAGAGAGGGAGAGGGAATGAGGTATAGGAAGAGCGGAACAGGGAAACAGGGACAGGGAAAGGGGGACAGGGAGAGAGGGAGAGGGAAAGAGGGAGAGGGAGAGAGGCAGAGGGAGAGATGGAGGGAGAGTGAGAGTGAGAAGCAGGGAGGTAGAGGGAGGGAGGGAAGGAGAGAGAGAGGGAGACAGAGAGGGAGAGAGGGAGAAGGGCTGATGGGGGCTCCCTCCCCCTCCCCTCCTCTCCCCACTGCTTTCTCTTTCTTCTGCTTCAACAAACACCAGGCGCCTTTTAGATCAGCCCTGAAGTCAACGTTGATGCTTGGACGGCTTGACCTCCCCGCTGCCTTCCAGCCCGGGACCACAGCTGGGAGATGAAGTCTGCGGGGTCCTGGGCAGCGGCGGCGGGCTGCACAGGCACCTCCTCTGACGCCCAATCTCTCCTCCTTTACGAGGCAGCCGCCAGCTCCCCTCCCTGACTCCCCAAGATTTGGGGCCTTTTTAATATGTGTCGATAATGCCATGAGCTACTATTTAACTTTTCCACGAGGACCCATCTCCCGAAATGCAGTGCTTTTCAGCCTTGGCTGCACTAGAGAACCCCCAGGGAAGGGAGAGACGTCTGTACCTCCCTCCCTCTCCCTCTCCCTCTCCCTCCTCCTCTCCCTCTCCTTCTGGGGTGATGCCCGATGAGCTCAGATTCGCAGATGTTCCCCCCATCTCCTCTCTGTGCCTTGCGTGGGGTCTGGGCCTTCTCACTGTGGCCCGGGTACGGCCTTGACATTCAGACATGGGTTCCTGCAAGGACACTTGCGTTTGGTCCATACCGCGTGTGGCTGCAGTCTGTGCTTCTCCTGTTCAGCATCTTCAGTAGATGGGGGCTGTGCGTGAGCCCTTCATCTTCCCCGCAGACACCACTGGTGCTTGCTCGGCCTCGTGGGTGATGTGGGGGGCATGGGGGACAGTCCTGTGTCCCCACCTTCTTGGGCTGCAGACAGGCCACGTTGGTCCTGTGGTGACTGGGGGCTCCCAGGAGAACCCCACCGCAGAGCCGGAGAGGTGGCCCCAGAGAAGGTGGCGTACGCCTGGGGCCGGGCCTCACCAGCCAGCCCCGGGCCACCTGCAGCAACAGGCGTCTCGCCGTCCAGGGGGCTGGGTGTTCGGGCGCCGTGGGGATGACCTGCTGTCTGCACGGCAGCCGAGTCTGTATTGTTGAGCCCGGGGAGGCCCCTGGGTGGCTCCTGGAGAGCCTGGTCACATTTCTTCCTGCCCTTGGCCTTAGAGCTCATCACGGTTCACGCCGTTTCTGGTTCCAAAAGGACCTGTGTTCATAAAGACCACGTGTTAGGACAGCACCAAAGTGTCCAGAAATCCGGGCCAGGAGGAGGAGGGAGGGGGATTGGCTGTGCCCGCCAGTGGCCTGAGAGCCCTGCCCGCCCTCAGAGACCTGGCCCGGGGCCCGTGGGGAGGGCGTGGCCCACGGTCCCCAGCGCTGGCCGTCTCTGGGTTCCAGGAGAACTGCGCGATCCTCGGGGAGCTGGTAAGGCTGCAGGCTCAGAAGTCCCGCCTGCTGGGGTTCAGCACGCGTGCCGACTCCGTGCTGGAGATGAACATGGCCAAGACCAGCCAGGTGGTGGCCACTTTCCTAGGTAACCCCGCCTCCCCGAGGGTCAGGCGGACCTTGACTGGACGTGGTGCTGCCTGAGACCCGACTGTGTCAGCCCTTGGGGGTCGCCTTCCCCAACCCTTCATTCTGCCTCGAGGGGCGTGGGGTGGGTGGCGGCTGGGAGGCTGCCACAGGGACATAGCCGAACCTCTCCCCTCCGCCCGCAGATGAGCTGGCCCAGAAGCTGAAGCCCCTCGGGGAGCAGGAGCGGCCGTGATCCTGGACCTAAAGAAGGCCAAGTGCCAGAGGCGGGGCCTGCACTTTGACGGGCCCATCAACGTCTAGGACCTGTGCTGCTACATGAACCAGGGGGAGGAGACGCGCTACCACGTGGACCAGTACCTGCTCGATGAGTCCTTCCCCATGCAGGTGGTCACGCGCGGGTAGCTGGGCATCTCCCAGGAGCTGCTGGGGCTGACCTTCGACCTGGAGGAGGGTGCCAACGTGTGTCACGGAGATGTGAGGCTCTACACGGTCCGGGACGCGGCCGCGGACAAGGTCATCCATCGGCAAGTTCTACCTGGACCTCTACCCTCGGTGCATGCGTGGGGGAACCTGTCGGCCGTGGGCCAGGGCTCCTCTGTGGAAGCGGGGCCTCACCCGCGTCCCTCCCCAGGGAAGGGAAGTCTGGGCACATGGCCTGCTTTGGCCTGCAGCCGGGCTGCCTGCAGCAGGATGGGAGGCGCCAGATTGCCATCGCGGCCATGGTGGCCAACTTCACCAAGTCTACGCCCAACCCGCCCTCCCTGTTGCAGCATGATGAGCTGGAGACCTACTTCCATGAGTTCTGGCAAGCGATGCACCAGCTCCGCTCCCAGGTGGGTGCGGGCGCGGGGCTGCAGGCAGGGGGCGGGGAGGGCCCGGGCTCTCCCGTGGTTCTCAGGCAGGCCCTCGCCACGGGATTCTTCCGCTGATGTCACCCCGCACGTGGTGACGCCCTCGGTGTCAGTTTCCATCATCAAACCCCACGCACAGGGCGTGTAAAAAAATGGAAGTGGATGTCCTCGAGACTCTGGAGCCTGGAAGCCGCAGATCAAGGAGTCAGGACTGGTTCCCTGCATGTTAAATACGTGTATTCAAGAGTTGCCTTTAAAAAGACAAAAGAAAAGAAAGGAACGTTGCATGCAAGTCTGGTGACAGGCGGTGATGAGAACCAGAGGGTAGGCTCTGGGGCCGGGAGCGCCGCGCCCTGTGAGGCCCTGGGGCTGCTGCCAGTCTCGGTGGAGGCTCAGCAAGTCCCAGGGACTTCCCCACCGGGGGGGCGGGGGTGTCCCCAGCTGAGCGTCTGGGCCCAGGACCCAGTGCTCCTTCAGTCTTCCTGCGGTCAGCCCTTCGTCCTGAGAGCGATGCTCTCACAGGCTGCACCGGAGCGCGTGGGGACACTTTACTGAGCTGTGCAGCCGTCACTACTGCCCTATTTTGGAACATTTCCCTCACCCCAAAAATGTCCCTCACGCCTTTAGTTATCATTCCCTCCCCTCCCCTGCCCCTGACAACCAGGAACCCACTCTGACTCTGTGGATCTACCTGTTCTGGATGTTCCCCCTCAGTGGGGTCACACCGTGTGCCCTTCTGTGTCTGACTTGTCTCGCTGAGCATCGTGTTCTCAGGGTGCATCCACGTGGCAGCGAGTGTCAGGGCTTCACACCTTTGCGTGGCTGAGGGCCGGAAAAAAGACAAACGACAAGAAAGGCACGTTACCTGCGACTCTGGCGACAGCCGGTGATGAGAACCAGAGGGAAGGCTCTGGGGCCGGGAGCGCCGCGCCCTGTGAGGCCCTGGGGCTGCTGCCAGTCTCGGTGGAGGCTCAGCAAGTCCCAGGGACTTCCCCACCGGGGGGGCGGGGGTGTCCCCAGCTGAGCGTCTGGGCCCAGGACCCAGTGCTCCTTCAGTCTTCCTGCGGTCAGCCCTTCGTCCTGAGAGCGATGCTCTCACAGGCTGCACCGGAGCGCGTGGGGACACTTTACTGAGCTGTGCAGCCGTCACTACTGCCCTGTTTTGGAACATTTCCCTCACCCCAAAAATGTCCGTCACGCCCTTACTTATCATTCCCTCCCCGCCCCCTGCCCCTAACAACCAGGAACCCACTCTGACTCTGTGGATCTACCTGTTCTGGATGTTCCCCCTCAGTGGGGTCACACCCTGTGTGCCCTTCTGTGTCTGACTTGTCTCGCTGAGCATCGTGTTCTCAGGGTGCATCCACGTGGCAGCGAGTGTCAGGGCTTCACACCTTTGCATGGCTGAGGGCCGGAAAAAAGACAAACGACAAGAAAGGCACGTTACCTGCGACTCTGGCGACAGCCGGTGATGAGAACCAGAGGGAAGGCTCTGGGGCCGGGAGCGCCGCGCCCTGTGAAGCCCTGGCGTTGCTGCCAGTCTCGGTGGGGCACGGGCAGCGCCGTCCCCCAGAGCTGCTGGCCAACTCATCAAGTCCCGGCTGGCCAACCCCGGTGCGGTCGGGCCGAGGGAAAGGAAAGGGGCTCCCGGACCGCCCGGCTGGAAAGCGCGGCCTGCACACAGTGCCAGCCCCCCGTCTCCTTCCTCCCGCCCTCCAGGCCTCTTCAACCTGCGCCAGATCGTCCTGGCCAAGGTGGACAAGGCCCTGCACACGCAGACGCCCGCGGACCCGGCCCAGGAGAATGCCCGCCTCTGCCAGGAGGTCCTCGGGGTCCCAGCCACGCCAGGTAGCCAAGTGCACGCCGGGCCCACCTTAGCGGTCGCTTGGCGGCTACTGCCCAGGTCAAGAGGATCCTCTGGTGGTGTGTGAAGGGGGACCGACTGACGGGCTCTGGCCGAGGCCCGCTGACCTCTGGCCTCTTCCTGCCTCGGTTCCTGGGCTGGTCCCTCCAGCTGTGGCCCGCGGAGTCCGAGGGTGGGGTGGGCGTATCTGCACGTGCTTTCTGGAGAGCCTGGAAGAGGCAGGAGAGGGCTTCATACCCCGGACGGAACGCGTCGACGAGGTTTGCCCGTGCGTGTCGGTGCGGAGACGCAGTTCACTCCCTCGTGAGCGCTTGAACCCGCGCTCTCCCCGTGCTGGAAGGTGAGCCCTGACTCATCCCTCGGAGCCTCGGGCAGCTGACCTTGTAAGAGGCTTCGGGGTGAACCCTCGTGAGCTTCAGCAGAAAGTCGGCAAAAATTTATTTGTGTCCCTCCACTGAGTTGCCCGCAAGGTCCCCGTTTTCTAGAAGTGTTGGGCCAATACTCCCTCTAGCGGCAGGGGACTCAGACAGGGCTGCTTTGAGGCCCCCTCTCTGGGGAAGGGGCACGGAGCGGCCAGGGGGCCGGGCAGGAGCTTCTCCGCGTGTGTCCCAGGGACCCACCTGCTTGCGACCTTCGGCCACCTGGCAGGAAGCTACGACGCCCAGTCCTATGGCTACCTGTGCAGCGAGGTGTACTCCGCGGACACGTTCCACACACGTTTCAAGTGGGAGGGCGTCCTGAGTGGCAAGGTGAGAGGCCAGCCTGCCATGCAGACCAACACGGAGGTCCTTGGCCTGGGCCTAGATGCTTGTGCCGCCCGCCTGGGCCTGCCAGGCTCTGAGGGCCCTGCCCTGGACCCCCTGCTCCCCTGCCCTTTCTTGAGTCACAGCAGAGGTGGCCACACCCACACCCTCAGTGAAGGGGGTGCTCCACCCTCCTGCAGCCCCACCCCCTCTCGTCAGGTTGCCATGGACTACAGAAGCTGCATTCTGAGGCCAGGGGGCTCCGAGGATGCCAAGGGCATGGTGAAGCTCTTCCTGGGTTGTGACCCCACGCAGGACGCCTTCCTCCTGAGCAAAGGGCTGCAGGTTGAGGGCTGCAAGCCGCCGGCCTGCTGAAGGCACGGGGTTTTGCCCACCCAGGCGGGCCGGGTGCCTTAGCGCCCCGTCGGGGCGGGGGAGGGGCCGCGTGTCCTCCCAGCCCCTGAGTCCCCGGCGGCCGGCCTAGGCCAAAAGTCTCCACCTGGAAGTGTCTGGAGAGCCTGGCATCAAGGCTCCCCCTTGTTGCACTAATGCAATCCCTTCCTGGGGAGCTTTCCTGGTAACAAAACGGTTCTTTGAAAACGCAGCCGTTAATAAAAAGACTCTACTCCTGGTCTCTGCCTGCCGTCCCTTCCACCACAGGAGTGGCATGGGGGCCGTCACACTGGGGGGAGTTCTGACCTTGGTCGGGGATCAGCCCTGGGGCCGTGGTGACGCGTCTGGGTCACTGGGAGATGGCTGAGCTGTGGGGTGGTGAGTTCAGACGGGGATGGTGCCCCGCACCCCGGCCGGGCAGGCTCTCCAGTGAGGGGGTGTCAGTTTCCTGCCAGCCTCTCGCCCGTCACTGTTTGGCATCTCGGGGGCTGTGATTGGCTGGAGCTGGTTCTGGCGGTGGGCACAGCTGTGGGAAGCCCGGCTGTGGCTGTCCCTGTCCCCGTGTCCTGTCCTCCTGCTCAAGGCCGGCCGGCTGGCTCCCTCTGATCATCGGCAGCTGCTGAAGTCTGGACCACAGCAGGGGGCTGCCTTCCTGGGTCCTAGCGATTCTTCCCAAAGGCCTTAGGGATGTGTTTTGGTGGCAGTAGGAATTCAGAGAGGGTGCTGCACCACTGGAGCGGTAGGGTGGCTCTGGACCGTCCCGTGTGTCCTTCCCGGGCCTTTGAGCTCCTCGGGAGCCCTGCCTCCGGCCCTTCGCCCCCACAAAGGACGCCAGGCAGCGGAGCGAGCGCGCGGGCGGCGCCCCGACCTTCTCCCCGTGGCCCAGGCGGGCAGGCGGTGCCGCGCTCTGTCCTCCCCTCAGCCTGCCCGCCCGTTCTCACCCGCCCTAGGGCAGTCGGTTGTGGACCAGGCTGTGGTGTCTGCCCTTCTGCAGCCCCGGCTCAGCTCCCTGCACCCACTTCGGTGCCTTCTGTGTTCTGGGCTGGTCGCAGGCCCAGAGCCGGTGGGCAGGCACCCCGTGGCCGGGAGGGCTGTTCGTGTGAATTCCCTGGGGCTTGAAAAGGAGCACAGCCGGCCTTCCATCAGGCACCTCTCGATGGATATGGAAGGGGCGTGTCGGGGCCTGGGGGCTGCTCGTCTTCCTGTGCACCGAGCCCCCAGGTGGTCCCCGTGCAAAATCCAGGTGTGGCGTTGGCACCCCAGCCGTGTGCCGGGCAGTCCATGGCGGGCGACACAAGCCTCGGGCTGGTGGGCCACAGGGTTCCTGAGCGGCAGGTCAGGACTGAGAGGGTGAGGCCTTTCCCCGGGTCCAGGGCCCAGGCTGATGCCGGCTGGAGGCCCCTCCGCTCACCGCCCGCAACCCCCAGCCCCTGCCCTCACGTGAGCCCCCAGGGCTGAGCTCAGGTGTTGGATGCCCAGGCTCCCCGGTAGCCCAGCCCGTTCCCAGTCCTCCGTGGTCACTGAAGGGCTTGGAAGCGGGTTGCCCCACAGAGACTGCTGTTCTCCGAGCCCTGGGCAGGGGGCAGGGAGGACGGGCACAGGGCCCTGCAGGGGTGTGGTCGCCGGGGCAGCCGGAGCAGCTCCACACAGTAAGTAAGAGCACCTCACCAAAAAACAGTGCGTTTCTCCAGCCGCCCCGGGACCTGAGCTCAGGTCCTGGGGCAGGAAGGGGCAGCACTGCAGCTGTTAGCTGTCACTGGGGGTCGACTGTGGCCCGGTGCCACCTCTTAGATCGTCCCCCGTCCCCTTCCGGGGTTGCGACCGGACCCCTGCCAATCGGGTTCTCACTCCTCCCCATCCCCTACGCCGGCCCCACGAAGGTGGAAGGAACACATTTTTAAAAAGGCTGGAGCCTGGGCTTCCCTGCTGGCGCAGTGGTTAAGAATCCGCCTGCCAATGCAGGGGACAAGGGTTCAAGCCCTGGTCCGGGAAGTTCCCACACGCCGCGGAGCAATGAAGCCCGTGCGCCACAACTACTGAGCCTGCGCTCTAGAGCCCAAAAGCCACAGCTACTGAGTCCTCGTGCCCCGACTACTGAAGCCCGCGCGCCTAGAGCCCGTGCTCCGCAACAAGAGAAGCCACCGCAATGAGAAGCCCACGCACCGCAACGAAGAGTAGCCCCCGCTCACCGCAACTGGAGAAAGCACACACGCAGCAAGGAAGACCCAACGCAGCCAAAAATAAATAAATTAAATAAATAAATAAATATTTAAAAATCATATTAAATACCTATCAATGAGATTTTAAGAAATAGTCAGGACCAGAGCCTCCCATCAAGCCTCTTAGATAGCCTCAACCACCAGAGGGCAGACAGCAGAAGCAAGAGAAACTACAATCCTGCAGCCTGTGGACCAAAAACCACAGTGACAGAAAGATAGAGAAGATGAAAAGGCAGAGGGCCATGTACCAGATGAAGGAACAAGAAAAAACCCCAGAAAAACAACTAAATGAAGTGGAGATAGGCAACCTTCCAGAAAAAGAATTCAGAATAATGATAGTGAAGACGATCCAGGACCTCGGAATAAGAATGGAGGCAAAGATTGAGAAGATGCAAGAAATGGTTAACAAAGACCTAGAAGAATTAAAGAACAAACAAACAGAGATGACCAATACAATAACCGAAATGAAAACTACACTAGAAGGAATCAATAGCAGAATAACTGAGGCAGAAGAACGGATAAGTGACCTGGAAGACAGAATGGTGGAATTCACTGCTGCGGAACAGACTAAAGAAAAAAGAATGAAACGAAATGAAGACAGCCTAAGAGACCTCTGGGACAACATTAAACGCAACAACATTCGCATTATAGGGGTCCCAGAAGGAGAAGAGAGAGAGAAAGGACCAGAGAAAATATTTGAAGAGATTATAGTCGAAAACTTCCCTAACATGGGAAAGGAAATAGCCACCCAAGTCCAGGAAGCGCAGAGAGTCCCATACAGAATAAACCCAAGGAGAAACACGCCGAGACACATAGTAATCAAAGTGGCAAAAATTAAAGACCAAGAAAAATTATTGAAAGCAGCAAGGGAAAAACGACAAATAACATACAAGGGAACTCCCATAAGGTTAACAGCTGATTTCTCAGCAGAAACTCTGCAAGCCAGAAGGGAGTGGCATGATATACTTAAAGTGATGAAAGGGAAGAACCTACAACCAAGATTACTCTACCCAGCAAGGATCTCATTTAGCTTTGATGGAGAAATCAAAAGCTTTACAGACAAGCAAAAGCTAAGAGAATTCAGCACCACCAAACCAGCTCTACAACAAATGCTAAAGGAACTTCTCTAAGTGGGAAACACAAGAGAAGAAAAGGACCTACAAAAACAAACCCAAAACAATTAAGAAAATGGTCATAGGAACATACATATCGATAATTACCTTAAACGTGAATGGATTAAATGCCCCAACCAAAAGACATAGACTGGCTGAATGGATACAAAAACAAGACCCATATATATGCTGTCTACAAGAGACCCACTTTAGACCTAGGGACACATACAGACTGAAAGTAAGGGGATGGAAAAAGATATTCCATGCAAATGGAAATCAAAAGAAAGCTGGAGTAGCTATACTCGTATCAGATAAAATAGACTTTAAAATAAAGAATGTTACAAGAGACAAGGAAGGACACTACATAATGATCCAGGGATCAATCCAAGAAGAAGATATAACAATTATAAATATATATGCACCCAACATAGGAGCACCTCAAAACATAAGGCAACTGCTAACAGCTATAAAAGAGGAAATCGACAGTAACACAGTAATAGTGGGGGACTTTAACACCTCACTTACACCAATGGACAGATCATCCAAAATGAAAATAAATAAGGAAACAGAAGCTTTAAATGACACAATAGACCAGATAGATTTAATTGATATATATAGGACATTCCACCCAAAAACAGCAGATTACACGTTCTTCTCAAGTGCGCACGGAACGTTCTCCAGGATAGATCACATCTTGGGTCACAAATCAAGCCTCAGTAAATTTAAGAAAATTGAAATCATATCAAGCATCTTTTCTGACCACAACGCTATGAGATTAGAAATGAATTACAGGGAATAAACGTAAAAAAGACAAACACATGGAGGCTAAACAATACGTTACTAAATAACCAAGAGATCACTGAAGAAATCAAAGAGGAAACAAAAAAATACCTAGAGACAAATGACAATGAAAACACGACGACCCAAAACCTATGGGATGCAGCAAAAGCAGTTCTAAGAGGGAAGTTTATAGCTATACAAGCCTACCTAAAGAAACAAGAAAAATCTCAAGTAAACAATCTAACCTTACACCTAAAGAAACTAGAGAAAGAAGAACAAACAAAACCCAAAGTTAGCAGAAGGAAAGAAATCTTAAAGATCAGAGCAGAAATAAACGAAATAGAAACAAAGACAACAATAGCAAAGATCAATAAAACTAAAAGTTGGTTCTTTGAGAAGATAAACAAAATGGATAAGCCATTAGCCAGACTCATCAAGAAAAAGAGGGAGAGGACTCAAATCAATAAAATCAGAAATGAAAAAGGAGAAGTTACAACAGACACCGCAGAAATACAAAGCATCCTAAGAGACTACTACAAGCAACTTTATGCCAATAAAATGGACAACCTGGAAGAAATGGACAAATTCTTAGAAAGGTATAACCTTCCAAGACTGAACCAGGAAGAAACAGAAAATATGAACAGACCAATCACAAGTCATGAAATTGAAACTGTGATTAAAAATCTTCCAACAAACAAAAGTCCAGGACCAGATGGCTTCACAGGTGAATTCTATCAAACATTTAGAGAAGAGCTAACACCCATCCTTCTCAAACTCTTCCAAAAAATTGCAGAGGAAGGAACACTCCCAAACTCATTCTGTGAGGCCACCATCACCCTGATACCAAAACCAGACAAAGACACTACAAAAAAAGAAAATTACAGACCAATATCACTGATGAATATAGATGCAAAAATCCTCAACAAAATACTAGCAAACAGAATCCAACCACACATTAAAAGGATCATACACCACGATCAAGTGGGATTTATCCCAGGGATGCAAGGATTCTTCAACATACGCAAATCAATCAATGTGATACACCATATTACCAAATTGAAGAATAAAAACCATATGATCATCTCAATAGATGCAGAAAAAGCTTTTGACAAAATTCAACACCCATTTCTGATAAAAACTCTCCAGAAAGTGGGCATAGAGGGAACCTACCTCAACATAATAAAGGCCATATATGACAAACCCACAGCAAACATCATTCTCAATGGTGAAAAACTGAAAGCATTTCCTCTAAGATCAGGAACGAGACAAGGATGTCCACTCTCACCACTATTATTCAACATAGTTCTGGAAGTCCTAGCCACGGCAATCAGAGAAGAAAAAGAAATAAAAGGACTACAAATTGGAAAAGAAGAAGTAAAACTGTCACTGGTTGCAGATGACATGATACTATACATAGAGAATCCTAAAACTGCCACCAGAAAACTGCTAGAGCTAATCAATGAATATGGTAAAGTTGCAGGATACAAAATTAATGCACAGAAATCTCTTGCATTCCTATACACTAATGATGAAAAATCTGAAAGAGAAATTAAGGAAACACTCCCATTTACCATTGCAACAAAAAGAATAAAATACCTAGGAATAAACCGACCTAGGGAGACAAAAGACCTGTATGCAGAAAACTATAAGACACTGATGAAAGAAATTAAAGATGATACCAACAGATGGAGAGATATACCATGTTCTTGGATTGGAAGAATCAACATTGTGAAAATGAGTATACTACCCAAAGCAATCTACAGATTCAATGCAATCCCTATCAAATTACCAATGGCATTGTTTACGGAGCTAGAACAAATCCTCTTAAAATTTGTATGGAGACACAAAAGACCCCGAATAGCCAAAGCAGTCTTGAGGGAAAAACATGGAGCTGGAGGAATCAGACTCCCTGACTTCAGACTATACTACAAAGCTACAGTAATCAAGACAATATGGTACTGGCACAAAAACAGAAACATAGATCAATGGAACAAGATAGAAAGCCCAGAGATTAACCCACGCACCTATGGTCAACTAATCTACGACAAAGGAGGCAAAGATATACAATGGAGAAAAGACAGTCTCTTCAATAAGTGGTGCTGGGAAAACTGGACAGCTACATGTAAAAGAATGAAATTAGAATACTCCCTAACACCATACACAAAAATAAACTCAAAATGGATTAGAGACCTAAATATAAGAGTGGACACTATAAAACTCTTAGAGGAAAACATAGGAAGAACACTCTTTGACATAAATCACAGCAAGACCTTTTTTGATCCACCTCCTAGAGTAATGGAAATAAAAACAAAAATAAACAAGTGGGACCTAACGAAACTGCAAAGCTTTTGCACAGCAAAGGAAACCATAAACAAGACGAAAAGACAACTCTCAGAATGGGAGAAAATATTTGCAAATGAATCAACGGACAAAGGATTAATCTCCAAAATATATAAACAGCTCATTCAGCTCAATATTAAAGAAACAAACACCCCAATCCAAAAATGGGCAGAAGACCTAAACAGACATTTCTCCAAAGAAGACATACAGACGGCCACGAAGCACATGAAAAGATGCTCAACATCACTAATTATTAGAGAAATGCAAATCAAAACTACAATGAGGTATCACCTCACTCCTGTTAGAATGGGCATCATCAGAAAATCTACAAACAACAAATGCTGGAGAGGGTGTGGAGAAAAGGGAACCCTCTTGCACTGTTGGTGGGAATGTAAATTGATACAGCTACTATGGAGAACAATATGGAGGTTCCTTAAAAACCTAAAAATAGAATTACCATATGACCCAGCAATCCCACTACTGGGCATATACCCAGAGAAAACCGTAATTCAAAAAGACACATGCACCCGAATGTTCATTGCAGCACTATTTACAATAGCCAGGTCATGGAAGCAACCTAAATGCCCATCGACAGACGAATGGATAAAGAAGTTGTGGTACATATATACAATGGAATATTACTCAGCCATAAAAAGGAACGAAATTGAGTCATTTGTTGAGACGTGGATGGATCTAGAGACTGTCATACAGAGTGAAGTAAGTCAGAAAGAGAAAAACAAATATCGTATATTAATGCATGTATGTGGAACCTAGAAAAATGGTACAGATGAGCCAGTTTGCAGGGCAGAAGTTGAGACACAGATGTAGAGAATGGACATATGGACACCAAGGGGGGAAAACTGCGGTGGGGTGGGGATGGTGGTGTGCTGAATTGGGCGATTGGGATTGACATGTATACACTGATGTGTATAAAATTGATGCCTAATAAGAACCTGCAGTATAAACAAACAAACAAAACAACTAATACTAAACTTTCATTGGGTTATTTGTATGGAAATATGTTAATATAAATGTTTCAGACATTACATGAAATTTCTAAAAATCTTATATTTGTATGTGTATGGAAATATGTATGGAAATATGTTAATAGAAATGTTTCAGACATTACATGAAATTGCTAAAAATCTTATATGTTCTGGTATAATGTTATATGTAATAATCCTAGTTATTACTTTAAAATGTATATCTCAGAAATAACTAATTTTCTTGTCAACTGCATTATTATGAACTTTCATCAAATCTTTAACCGTGGTCATTTTTAAGTCTTTTGTCATAAAGAAAAAAAAAAAAAAGAAAGAAATAGTCAGTTAGTTAGTTAATTGTGCCGGGTCTTAGTTGCCACAGGCCAGCTCCTTAGTTGTGGTAATGAGATATTTTATATTCTTTTTTGTTCCTGAACAAAGGCCTCAGAATCCAGTATTTACTTGATAATGCTCACAGCATAGCTCAGCACGGAATAGCCACATTGTTTTTCTTTGGCTGCTATGTACCAAACAGCCTTTTGTACTGTTTTACCAAATGCATGTATTTAACACCTGTTTTAAAAAACATAGTGAGATCTCAAAAACTTGAAATTGACTAAAGTAAGATTCTCTCTGTAGTACTACTTATTTGACCAACACCACCTGATAACACCGGTGTGGTGCACCGAGCCTTACTCTAGCATATCGGGATACACCCCGTTTCGACAAGTGTTCATCCTCCAAGTCCCCAAGGCCTCTCACACACTGCCAGTGAAACTGCTTCCTGCTTGGGAAAGAGTGCCCCAGTTCGTTTCTTTAGAAGCTTGAAGGCTATGTAAGCCCTCCAAAAGGTTAGAGGGCAAAGAACAACTCTAAAACTGGCACATTTGTTTAAAGAAAAAGACTTGTCAATATTACAAGAGCCAGCTTGCTTTCACTTGTGACACGTTTTCTTAGGAGGCAAGGGATGTGGCCATGTGACTTGGACAAGCTGTTTCCCTCTGTCTCAGTGTCCCACCTGTGAGTGGGTAGTCTGACGAAGCTTAATGACAGACATCTGAATAACGATCATGAACAGTGGCATCTAATTTCCAAAATAAAAACAGGAGAATGAGTATGTCTTTCACAACAGGACGTCAAGTCTACCTCAAAGATATTGGTAGCCTTGAGTCCACTGCTTCTCACTGAGTGCAACTGTGCCCCCCAGGGGACATCTGGGGAAGTCTGAAGGTGATTTTGGCTGTCACGACTGGGAGGAGAGAGAGGGAATGTTACGGGCACCTAGTGAGTAAGAGGTCGGGACCTTGCTAAACACTCTACGATGCACAGGACTCACACACCACAGCAAAGGTTTATCTGGCCCCAAAAGTCAATGCCTTGGTTGAGAAACCCTGCCTTAGAGCAAACCACGGATACTCATCTTTAGCAGGTAACAGGGCATTTACTACCCACCTGTAAACCTACAGACTTCCCGACTTACACAGCTAATCCTGTGGCAGGAATGAAATAGAGAGCGTGTGACCATCTGGTAGTACCTAGGTTTGCCCCTCAAGTCACATGAGACAGTGCTGGAGACTGACATTTTCTATATTGGAGGTCTCTGGCAAGCCACCAGTTTTCTAACCTAAAAAGTCTAAGCAGCATTGTTACAATACACATAATAACACGACAATTCTGCTTTTATAGAGAAATTCGATGTGGGAAAGGAGCTTATCTGACATCAGAAGCAAATGCTTTGAACACATCACATCTGCTGGTTCGACTGTCAAATCTTGACAGCTGGAGACGTAGGAAGGTAGACAGGAGAGAACAGACCAAAGTTACGGGCCTGCTGAGTCCTCGGGGCTAACCATAATACACTTCGTACTGCCCTGGGTCCAGGGGTGTGTTCTAACACCCTCTCAGTCACTTACGGTCCATAGACAGACCAAGTATAAATTCACAATTACCAGCAAGTGTACCAAAAAAAGGCAGAGTTAAGAAACTTAAATGCGAGCCCTACCTGGTCTTTTTCTTCTTCATCGACAGAATCATCCGATTTTGCTTTTTCAGGGTCTTCCTCAGGTTTCCGTTTGGCAGGCCTGTCACACACACACACACAGTAAAGCCAACTGTTAGCTCACCAGACCCTAGACCTCCAGTGGGCACGAAACAACTCATATTCCTCCCTACCAAGAGTACCCTCTCTTTGGAAAGATTCAGGGCATGGTCCCCTCTTCCCTCTGAGAAGCCCTTTTTGCCAGGACATTAAAAGAAGCTTCGAGCTTAATGTTTCTTTGGATGACAGGTTTAGAATACCACCATTTTGCAAACCTTAAGAAATAATGGATCTAGACTTTGATCAATGGCTGCTACAATCACCGAAGAGACATTACATGCCTCTGATGGACAGCCCCATGCTGTCAATGAAGTCTCACAAAATAAAGCTGGAATCTGATCAAGACTCTAGACCTAACTACCAGTTTACAGAAAACTGGAGGCAAGGGAACACATTAACCACCAAAACGATGCAGTCAGCCAGACCTAGAAGCTATTAGAAAAAAAGACCTATTTTCTTTAAATCAATGGCAAGAAGATAAGGAATCTATCACTCGAAAGGCTTAAGGAGCAAATCAACCAAACTCTGTTACACAAGGGGAAGAATGAACACTGCTATATATTTGTTAGTAAGGAACTGTTACACTTTATAAGGCCTGTTTTGTCTTCTTCAAAAGACTGTTTGCTAGATGTTAGCAATTATGGCAAAATATGAATAAAAAACTTGTCAGAGAAAGAGACCTTGTCATCTAGAAATACAGTATGTGTGGATAAGATGACATGTCCGATTTGTTTCAAAGTAATCCAACTGGGAGGAGATGGGTGGGTATGGAGCTGTAATCCATTTGGAACAATTTTCACTTGGAGCATGTGGGGGTATAGATGAAACAACAGCCAGGAGATGTTAACTGTTGACACTGGGTGATAGGTACACAGGGGTTCATTTTACTATCCTTGGTAATTCTGTGCATGTACATTTGAAGTTGCCTATGTGAAGAGTAAAAATGGATGAGATCTTCAGAAATGCTGTTCACGAATGTCTAATAACAGAATATCAAAAGGAAAACCGAAGCAATGTGGAAGTCAGAATTACTAAGTTACATCCTACTAATTTATATGTGTTTTACCAAAAACCGTTGGCCCCTAAAATGGGGGCTGTCCATTCATTATATACTGACCTCCTTGTGAAATGAGATGTGATGGTGGTCTGCCTGGCAGTTTGCCTTCTAATCCTGGGGCTAGATGAGACTTCAGCTGCTTAAAGAAAAAGAAACAAAAAAGCCACTATGAATAAAGAGTTCACAGCCAAGGTACAGTTCTTCAGCATTACCAAGCTGGTGCAGAGACCAGGTTCTGAGGATTAAGTAACCTTCTCTTCTTATTCTCAGCAACCACCATCTTGATAAACTCATCAAATTAGCACCTGCCAGTCTGCTGGGCCATTTCAACACAAGCTCTTGTATGAGGGGCCCAACCCTGAGACGCACAAGGAAACAGAGCCTCCGTTTATTTCGTCAAAAGATGAAGTGGCCAAGCACCTGACCTGAGCTCAAGTCCCATGCTCTTTTTTTAAAAATTCCAGAAGAGTTACTCTGACTACAAGTGGGGAAGGAGTCTAAGAATAAATGTTTAGCTTAAACAGGCATGTAACTTACAAGTCATAGATATCAGCAGCTCCTGTTATCTTATACCTCATAAATTCAACCGCATTTGGGGATCTAATGCTCTATAACTTGGTTGAAGACAAAAATTTAAAGTATATATCTAAGCTAGTTAGACGTATACACAAGAGGGAATTCCACGGCGGTCCAGTGGTTAAGACTCGGCACTCTCACTGCCAAGGGCCGGGGTTCGATCCCTGGTTGGAGAACTAAGATGGTACAAGCCGAGCAACACAGCCATCCCCCCACCAAAAAAAAGGATACACAAAAAACAAGTACTGCCGGTGGAGGGGTTGTGTGTGGGGGGAACAGACAGACCCTATGGCGCCAAGTCTGTCCTCCCCTTAGGTGGCACCAGATTCCAACGAGGTCAAACGAGTCAAGCGCTCTTACAGTTTGTTTCTCCATCGGACTTGCTTCTCCTGGGCATGCAAAGTTTGGAAACAGGTTTGGGGGACTTGTTTTTCTCTGCTATTTCCACTCTGCGCTCCTCACCACTTGTCTGGCTCCCGTTTTCTAGACAGCCGTTCACTTCCCAACTGAAAGCATGAGCTCTGTTCTCCAAGGACAAATCTTTATTTAAAAGGGATCTGCCTTGAGCCAGGTAGCCCTCCTACAGCAGGAAAGGATCATTTAAGTAGCAGTGACTGTAAACAAGGGGCCATGAGAGAATAAGGAAACACAGGCGCTTCCTTCATAACTATCAGGGAACAGGGAGAGGTGGGATTATTCTGCCTCCCTGGTCACAGACAAGTTACATGGGAGGAAACGTTTTCTAGCCGCCGGGATGCTGACGACTTACCTCTGATAATTCTTCTCTATGTAGTTTGGTTTTCAAGTCACACAACTGATTCTTTATTTCTGTCTGCAGAAATTCACGCAAGAGATTCCGTTTCTCCTTCATGCATTCCTAAGGGAAGGACAGAGGTTTACAAGTCTCCACATTCCCAAGGTAGGAACCAATGGACTAATACACAAATAGTTACACTGCCTGGTCACATAACAATGACTGAATGGCAGGCAATGCTGAGCCGGCCAAAAAGAAAACTAAATATTCGCAAGACATGTTCCTGATGTTTCTGTTAAGATCATATCACACACCATCTCCAGAGTGGTGACAAATGGAAAGATTAGAGGTGAAACAGACACATAATAGAGTACTAGAACAAAACTGATTTGGAAAAACAGTGTGACCAGGACAAGTTATAATCCAGACTTGATGGTACGGAACCCAGACTGGGAAACTCGATGAGTTACCAAAAGCTAACCCATAATAGCCTATTAGTACAGCACATTAGACAGAAACATCCACGTCATCCTCAACTTTAGGGAAAAGAGAGCCAATTCCACTTAATTTTGTTTTTATGAACTACATAGTATCTGTCAAATGGTCACATTTGATCATATATTTTGTTAAGGTGGAGATTACCTTACCTTTTCTGTTAACTATCTCTTTCCAAATCTTTGAGCCTGGGGGAAGAAAAGGGAAGAAACAAACGCTTGTTCAGCAACATTGTCCACCTGTAAGAATGCCACACTTTAAAGAACTTTGGAAATAAGTTGAACATGAATGTTAGAAAAAAATACAATGGTTTTTCCCTCCCCCAGTGTCTAGAATGCCCTACTGTAATGCCTGCACGTTAAGAAGTTATTTTCAATATGAATGAGGTCCCCCTTTTGGGGGGTGGTTTTCTGATGGTGGTAAGAGATGATATAGGAGATTATCTTCCGATAATATAGGGAAATCTATCTAAAGTAATTATTCAGTACTTGCCTGATAAGTCAAATTTGAAATTCTTCCATTTCACTGAATTCTTTCCTTCTTTCAACTTTTAATTAATAGAGTAAATTACATGATCCCATCACTCTCTTCAAGACAGTCTATAAATAACCTTAAATGTCATAAGTCGGAATTCATTACAGAAATTCACCCGTCATTTTCCAGTAAAGGAAAGCAGCAATTCAAATACAAGCAGTAATACTGTAGTGTATCAATTTGTTGCAGAGAAAAATGTTTATTTAAAAATTTCAAAATACTTTGTATACCAGCCCTCACTAAAAGTATTTTTTAACTGTACTGACATGGACCTGAACCCTTAAGAATTCATCTTTTTCCTCATTATATTTTGTAACCTGACATGCTTTGAAAATAGGCATATATTTTTTAAGTTACAAAACTATTTCAACTCAAAGAGTTGTTTAACTTAGGCAAAAAGAAGAGATTAACAATATTATACTCAAACAATTTGCTTCCAATAGATAGAACTGAAGGGGGTATAAAATGACATTCCTCAAGTCTTCTGGATTTTATTTACTCATTGTAATGTACAAAGAGACCCAGGTCCCACCAGGTTAGGGACGTTGCTTCTATGATTTATCTTCTAAAGACAATGGATGAGCAAACCCACCTCCCCTTTAGCCCTGGTTAGCATCAGTCCCAGTGAACCTTCATTTCTCTTTCCTATCTAAGTCAAGCTATTCCTCTATAATAACCCATTCTGAATAATGATTATTGAGATTTAAATAACAGCTTTCCAAAAACAACTCTATAGCAATTTATTCCAAATTAGCCCAATCTACAGTTTCTTCTTCATTTTAAGTGAAAAAGTAAAGAATAAAAACATTAGCTAATTTTTAACACATCATTTATCAATGATTCAAGTTGAAAACTGCTTCAACTTTAGCATCTCATGGGTACAAACGGATAAGGAATTTTATGCTAGAAGATTTGGTTGGATACCTGAAGATGTGGTTTATTTATGAGAGTTTTTGTGTTGTGTGTTGATAGATTTAACAACTAAAGAGATTTTGAACATCTTGGGGAGTACTCAATGACTGTCTAATTGTTTCTGTAACTTAGAATGTTTTTCAAGCGCACATGATATAAAAAGTATTATATTATAAAAGTAATATAATTTTGTCTTAATGGATTCTTTCCTAGAAATGGAGCAAATGTTTTGGCTACCAAATCCTTGCAATGATATTTAGTACTGTATTTTTAGCTTCTGCTCTTCTTAAATAACCCAAAAGCTGTACTTTTTATTTAAACCATGAGAACATAAAAGTAGGTGTATAGGTCAAGAGAAAGTACATCCATTTTGTGTCTTTGCCGACTCTTTTCAGATTGATATGTCATCTTTGTCTGAAATAGCAAGCCACATAATTTTGCATAGAAAATAAGAAACATACCTAGAAGTTATTTTTAAGTGTTAACATTTAAAGGGACCAGCACTACATAATATTTTTAATTCCATAAATATTTACTGATATCTGCATTATTATAACTCTCAAATTTTTCCTTAGAATTTTGAAAGAACTTCCTTCATTCCAGTATCATGGAAAAGTTTTTCAAGCTTAATTCAACAGGGTATTTCAACTAGCCGGTATCTTTGATCTTTATTATGGTTAATTTTTCTTCATGAAGTGACCAAATTTGAATAAGGCTGATGGTCCATCATGGGGGAGATTCATCTCTCCGGCTTCTTCCTGCTGAGGGAGAATCATCTTTGGTTTGTGACATCACAGTCTGAGCTGGGCAAGTGGCTGTGATAGCAAACCGAGGATTATATCCCTTCAGTGTGAATGAGCTGCAAGAGATGTGGGTGCTATCATTTCAAGTCCTGTCACAGAGACACTACTGAGATGCATGACAGGAGTCAAGTGAGGGAAAGATGCTTGCATTGCAATTGTCACTTTTACAGCATCAGCCATTAAAGATAAAAGTACCATTTCACAGTTTCCTTCATTATTAATTTAAAAGAGGGAGTAAACGTCATGTTAATAAAACTCACAGATAATGATAAAATGGGAGGGAGGAAAGTAACCAGCGAGTAACCAGACAATAAAGGAAGAGGGACACGGAGAGTGAGGGATGGGTGCACAACTCAGCCGCGCCTCTGGCCACAGGAAGAGCAAAAAATAGAAGGCGCCAGCGCGCAGTGGCGGGCTGGAAACCCTCCGACCTCGGAGAACTGCGGAGAACCGGGGACCGGAGTCAACAACGGCTCCCAGGCGGTCCCAGCGTCCCGACCCGCACCCGGCCGCGACACAGTTTCCACAAACTGAGACACACGGAGCCCGCGCGAGGGGCGGCGGGTCGCGCGGGCTTCCCCGCCGGCTCCCCTGCAGGCCGGTCCCCCGCAAGCCGAGCGCACGAAAGGGCGCCCCAAAGGCGCCGGCCCAAGGCGCCCGCTGCGCTTTCCCTCCCGAAGGTGGGCTGCAGGGCCCAAGCGTAAACCCTGAGACAACAACACGCGCACCACGCCGCCACGGGGGACGAGAGGCCGGGCGCCCACCTGCCCGGACACCCTGCATTTCTGGAATCACCGGACGCCTGTGTAAATTTCCGTTCGGCGTGTCATTTGCCAAAGGCCACTCAAGATCAGGGGACAGGATGCCTCCTCTCCAAGGGTCCAGCCAGCCCACCCACTAAAATTACAGGACACAATGCCTCCGTTCCAAGGGCCCTGCCAGCCCACCCACTCAAATTAGGGGAGACAACGCCTCCTCTCCAAGGGTCCAGCCAGCCCACCCACTCAAGATCAGAGGGACAAAATGCCTAACTAAAACACCACAAAACAAAAACACAAAAAACTGGAGAGAGGAAGGAAAGGGTGTCCTCAAAAATAAAAAAGCTAAGCACGTTGACAGCGCTAAGAATAAACTACCAGGAAAAAGAAACCCTACATGTCAGATCATGAAGTACGGAAGGGCAAGCCCGCCGGCAGTCCAGGCCCGGGGGGACCGGGGTCCCCAGCCCTACAGAGCCAACGGCAGCCCGGCTCGGGCGCCCCTCGGAAGCGCGGGGTCCCCGCGGCCGAGTCTGCGCCCCCGGCCGGCCCCGGCTCCCCTCTGCCCACCCTGCGCGCGGGGGCTGGACACGGCCGCGGAGAACCACGGCGGGGCGGGAAGGGGGGCTCCAAAGAGGGTCTGGCGACTCGAGTCGCTCCGTTTCTCGGTGGGCTCAGCGCGCGCCGTGGGGGAAGAGGGGCGGGGGTCCGGGAAGAGGGGACGGGTGGCACTCACGTAGACCGGCAGCGGCCACGGGTAGACGGCGGGCTCGGCCCCCACGGACGACTCCAGCCTGGGCTCCAACTTCTCCCCCATGTCTTCGCGCGCGGCCCCCGCACCAGGCTAGTCTGGCGGTTGGGGGGAGGGGCGGGACGCCCGCCGGCGGGGGCGGGGCGGGCGGGCGGGCGGGAGGCTGAGGGGAGGGGGCCTGGCCTGGACCTCAGCCACCGCCGCCGCCGCCGCCGCCGCCGCCGCGCTCCCGTCTGGCCCCCGGCTCCCTCTTTGTGGTCACAGGCCCGGGACCTCCAGGGCTGCCGCCAACTCGGGCCGGCGTGAGGCGAGCACAATGAGCCGGGGCCGGGCTGAACCACTCACTCGCGGCGCGCGCGCGCCGCCCACCCCGTGGACTCGCCCGCTCCACCTACGCACGCACGCACGCACGCACGCACGCACGTCTTCGGCTGCCCCCGGCCACCCGCACCGGCCCGAAGTCGGGACCCGGGGAGACCCCCTCGGGGCTTGGGGTGGCGGGTTCGACTCCCGCCCTTGACGTACCGTGACACACACACACACACACACACACACACACACCCCCACCCAATAATAAGACTATAATTCCTCATTAAATATGACAGCCGGAATCCCGGCTTCTGTTCACAAAAATGCCCTGTATTTAGCCTATGCTAGGCACCAGACCCTGGACGCTCAGTACTGGCAAAAAAGGAAATGCCCTGCCCTCATGGCGCTGCCATTTTAATTGGAATAGTAGTGACAATGGTCAAGGGAGAAAATAAAGTGTCATCATCGCCACGGGGATGGTTAATCTCATGTGCGCACTGCGTGGGGCCCCGGCAACCACAAACATTATTCCAGATGTGGCCAGGAAGGTATTTTTCAGAAGAGATGAACACTGAAATTGGTCCACTTTGGGTAAAGGAGATTGTCAATGCCGTGGCGTGGGTGGGCCTCGTCCATCAGCTGAAGGACTGGAGAGAAAAATGAGGTTCCGAAGAAAGAGGGAACTGTTCCTCCAATGGCCTTGGGACATCAGCTCTTCCCTGTGTCTCCAGCCCAGAGTCCTGCCCTGACTTGCCTGCCTCACGGTCACATGAGTCAACTCCTTAAAACAAAACTATATATGTAAAAATACTGAATATATACAAGCCTATTAATTTGTATATGTGTGCATACATATTATATATATGTATACACATGTTTATATGTGCGTGCGTTTGTAGTATATGTGTAAGTACTATATACAGTATACATACAAGCCTATATATTTGTGTGTATATATTGTATACATGTATGTATGTGCATATATATAGTATACATTTTATAAATGTGAACATGCTGTGTATATACACACACCCATAT
The DNA here is from genome assembly GCF_028021215.1 of Eschrichtius robustus. NCBI lineage: Eukaryota > Metazoa > Chordata > Mammalia > Artiodactyla > Eschrichtiidae > Eschrichtius > Eschrichtius robustus. Next base: position 79,186,692 of record NC_090824.1, read on the forward strand.
ATTGATATATGGGTGTGTGTAGATATACAGTTTATGTACACTGTATGTATGTATACAGTGTGTATTTATATATAGGTGTGTATATATGTTGTATACCTGTATGTGTATATGTTTCTAGGTGTTACATGTATATATGTATATACTATTATATACACACTTGCGTATGTATTTATATGTGTATGTACATGCGCATATTTACATATAGGTGTGTATGTGTGTGTATACATTGTATATATGTATATATCTGATATATATGATATATGTACGTGTACATACGATGAATTTATATATACAGTACATATATATTTTTATGCTATATGCTTTTATATGTAGGTGTATATGTGTGTCTATATGTATGTACGTGTACGTATTGCATGTATTATATGTGTATGTATGTATACTGTCTATATACACACCTAAATATCTTTGTATGTGTGTCTATATGTATGACATATATGTACCTAGGTGTGTATATTGCATATGTTATACGTATGTGTACATACTGTATACATACAAACGATGCATTTTATATGTGTGTATGTATAGTGTCTATGTATGTGGGTATTGTATATGTTATGTGTATATGTGTGTATACATACTGTAGATATACAAACTATGCATTTTATATGTGTGTATACAGGTAAGTGTGTATTGTATATACTATATGTGTATATGTGTGTATGCATACTGCATAGATACACTGCTGTATATTTTTGTACACGTGTACATATGTACGTGTGTGTGTATATACACACACACACACCCTATGGATTCTGTTTGTCTGGAGAACCCTCACTGATACGGACACTTATGACAATTGAGCACCTGCTCCTTGCCAGCCAGGGAGCCAAAGGCTTGTCCTTGCGGTGTCTCCCTTAAGTGTCACAAGTCCCAGGAGGGAAGGTGATGCGGCTGCTACCAGTTGAGGTGCCTCAGGGTCAGAGAGGTGCACAGGGTGGGGGGCTGGAGCCTGGTGGAGCCCAGGTGGAGTTCTAGCAGCAGTACAGCCTAGCAGTCCCACTTCCCCGGGTGCTTCTCACAAAGACGCCAAGGGAGAGACGGGATCTGAAGGAGGGGATGAGGAAGCTTCCGTGGGTCCGCAAGCCCAGACCAAGGCTGACTCGTCAAGGGTGTTAGAGGTCAGGACTGTGGTTACCCTGGGGGTGGGCTTACACAGAGCCATTCACATTCTGAAAAAGTATCCATTCTGCTCTTGTTTGTATGTTTACCCCCCTCCCCCAAATCTTTTAAAAACAGATTCTCTTGGTTGCTGGGAACACACACGGGGAAGTTGTGTGTGAGGGGGTGTGATCCAGGGGACAGGGAGGATAAGCCCCCCCACTCGTAGGGCCAGGAGTGGCTCAGCTTTGTGAGCTGAGGATGGCCCACGAGGTCCCAGAGAGAAGGGTCCCTGCTCCGTCCCTGCTCTGTGCACCCCATTCCCAGCCCGAGAAGCCCAGAGCCACCCCCCGCAACACACACACACACACCAGGGAGGAGAGCCAGTCACCCTGGCTCCCAGGCTCTGGCTCCAAGGCTCCCGGCACTAGGAGCTCTTTTCAGCTTTCATGCTCTGTCTGTCTCTCGCCCGCCCTCCCTCCCTCCTCCGCTTCTTCCCCTCCCGCTCCATCTGTCCTCCCCTCCAGCCTGCATTTCTACACAGGATGGCTCACAGACAGCTGCTCCCCGTGCCCACCTGCCACCATTCGATGGATGTCAAAGCAAACCCTGGGGACTTCCCTGGAGGTCCAGTGATTAAGACTCCGAGCTTCCACTGGCAGGGGGCGCGGGTTCGATCCCTGGTCAGGGAAATAAGATCCCACATGCCGCACGGCATGGCCAAGAAAAATAAATGAATAAAAAATAAAGTTATAGTGATGAAACAGCCCTAGTCGTGCAAGGATGGGACGTATAGCTCTATGGTATAGAATAAAGGTCCAGAAACAGATCTATGAGAACTTGATATGACAGAAAGTGGGGAAATTAAGGAGTTTTCAATAAATGGCATTAGGACAATTGCATATCCATGTGGGAAAAAGTAAATTAGAAAAAAAAAAAAAAGGCAAGCCCTGGTCAGGTGTGACCTTGGGCCCAGGGCCATTGGCACACGTTGTCATGTGGGATGTTCTTCCTTAGACTCCTCCCTCCCCCCTGTGTCACTGTCACTTTCTCCAGAACCTTCCTGGACTCCCCTGCACAAGCCCGGGGTGTGCCCTCACCCGCCCTGGATCACCAGAATTCCAATCCCGGCCCACCCTTCCCTGCCAGGTAAAGAACTGTGCATGGTCAATAAGACCATAGTGGTCATTGGCCATTGCTATTGCAGCTGGAATTGTTACTGTGTTTAGATAGGGTGACCAACACCCGCCCCCAGTTTGCCCAGGACCGCTCAGGTTTGAGCGCTGGAACTCTGGGGAAACCCTCAGTCCCGGGGAACCCCAGAAGGCTGATCAGCCTATTTAGGACGGATCTTTCACTTGATCTCCCAACCCCCGAGAGCCAGAAAGGGAATCTCCCCCCTCCTTCCATTGTAACCTTCATTCATCCATCCACTCATCCCTTTATTCAACTCCTTTATTCAGCAAGTATTTATGAAGCATCTACTACACAGCAGACACTCTTCTAGGTGCTGGGGACATAACAGCATCCCTGTCCTCAAAGAGCTCACGTTCTAGCGAGGGCAGCAAACAGTCGACTGAGAAGGTGTGATTTATCACATGGCGATGATGTCTCGGAGACCACTGCAGGGCAGAGGAGGTGGGAGAGGAAAGGGGCAGGTCTAAATGCAGGCGCTGACGGGATTGGGGCAGACCTTGCCCTGGGCCAGGCTGGTTGCTTCAACACAGCTGTCCTCGCCCAGGGCCATCCTGCCCCCGCCTCACCCAGTTCTTCCGTGATGTGTGGGGAAAATCTGTGGTTGTCACAACTGGGGGGGAGGGGCCCCTGGAATCAAAGGGGTGTGGCCAGGGCTGCTGCTAAACCCCACACAGTGCCCAGGAGGGGCCCTCAGCAGAGGATGACCCGCCCCGAATAACCCCAGTGCCGCAGGGGAGACCCTGCACTAATATTATTCAGACCCGCTGGTGCCCCCAGATTCCTGCACAGGCAGGGACTCTAACCGGGTCACCTCTGTATCCCGAGGTGACCTAGAGTGGGGCAGCCAGGAGGGCTGAGATGAGCATCGGGGGTGAAATGACAAATCTCTGTGCCCACTCTCCGCGCCGCACCCCAGGGGCGATGGCCTCTATCTCCTCCCTGTGCAGGTAGCTTTTCCCTGAGCCATTTCTTCTTGTCAAGGTCCCTGTCGCAGGTTGGGTTCCCCAAAGATGACGTTGAGAGCAAGGATTGGAGTGCAGGTGGTTGATGTGAGACGTGCAGCAACAGATACAGCTGCCATAGGGTCCCGCAATTCCACTCCTGGGCATAGATCTGGAGAAAACTCTAATTCAAAACTATACACACACCCCTGGGATCTCCTAGGTGGTCCAGTGGTTAAGACTCCGTGCTTCCAGTGCGGGGGGCATGGGTTCCATCTCCGGTCAGGGAACTAAGATCTCACATGCTGTGTGACAAAAAAAAAAAGAAAGAAAGAAAGAAAGAAAAAGAAAGAAAGAGAGAAAGAGAGAGAGGGAGAGAGAGAAAGAAAGAAAGAAGGGAAGGAAGCAAGGAAGAAAGAAAGGAAGAAAGAAATAAAGGAAGAAAGGAAGAAAGAAAGAAAGGAGGAAAGAAAGGGAGGAAGAAAGGAAGAAAGAAAAAAAAAAAGAAAGACAAGATACATGCACCCCAATGTTCACTGCAGCACTATTTACAATAGCCAAGACATGGAAGCTACCTAAATGTCCACTGATGGATGAATGGATAAAGAAGATGTGGTACATATATACAATGGGATATTATTCAGCCATAAAAAGAATGAAATAATGCTATTTTCAGCAATGTGGATGGACCTAGAGATTACCATACTAAGTGAAGTAAGTCAGAAGAGAAAGACACATATCATATGATCTCACTTATATGTGAAATCTAAAATACGACACAAATGAACTCGTCTACGAAACAAAAACAGACTCACAGACATAGAGAACAGACTTGTGGTTGCCAAGGGGGAGAAAGAGTGAGGGAGGGTTGGATTGGGAGTTTGGGGTTAGCAGATGCAAACTATTAAATATAGGATGGATAAACTACAACATCCTACTGTCTAGCACAGGGAACTATATTCAACATCCTGTGATAAGCCATAATGGAAAAGAAAAAAGTTTTACTTATAGGTTCCATCCCTAACTGAGCTGGCCCATCCCCTCCCATGGTTCTAAGTGCAGCCCGAGGCTGCAGACTTCCCACCGTGGTCTTCAGCTCCAGAGCAAGCCACCTGCAAACCACCCACATCTTTCCAGGGGCTGGCAACTCTCCTTTGCTACTGATTCCAAGACACATCCAGATAGCAAAAATGTGACCATGAAAAGAAACTCAGGCATGTTCAAATCAGGGAAATAACATTCTTATCTCTGTTCAGTACTCGCTTAATTTTAGAATAGCTTAGAGTTACAAAAAAGTGGCAAAGATCTGTACAGAGTGTAGAGTGCCGTGGACCCTGACCCAGTAACCCTATCTCCAACACGTTAGTACGTTAGTATGACATGTTTATCCAACTAAGGAACCAAGATGGATACATTGTTATTAAATAAAGTCCACACTTCATTAGCATTTCCCTAGTTTTCCCCTAACATCCTTTTTCTGTCCCAGTCTCCTCTGGGCTGTGACATTTCTCAGATGTCCCTGGGTTTTGATACCTTGAAAGTTTTGAGGAGGACTGGTCAGGTATTTTGTCCCTCAATTTGTTTGTCTGTTTGTTTTCTGATGTTTTCTTATGGTTGGTCTGGAGTTATGGGGTTTGGGGCGGAAGATCCAGACAGAGATAAAAATGCCATTCTCCTCAGGTCACATCAAGGATACACACCATCAACGGGACTTATGACAAATGATTTTACCCTTGATCACCTGGCCAGTAGCGTCTTTTTTTTTTTTTTTTTTTTTTTTTGCTGCGTTGGGTCTTCGTTGCGTGCGGGCTTCTGTAGTTGTGCGTGGGGGCTCAGTAGTTCTGGCTCCCAGGATCTAGAGCGCAGGCTCAGTAGTTGTGGCCCACGGGCTTAGTTGATCTGCGGCACCTGGGATCTTCCCGGACCAGGGCTTGAACCTGTGTCCCCTGCACTGGCAGGCGGATTCTTTTCTTTTCTTCTTTTCTTTTGCAACCAAAACTTTAATCCCAAGGATTCTCACAAAACATATTACAAATGACAGCATGAAAAAAAAAATTGCACAGTAACTCAAAGTTCAGCTCTACAATACTCTTAATCCGGCAGGACACTGGTATCTTGATCATCTCAGATTTCCAAAAAATATTACAAAGAGCTATGTATTCATGTACAGCAATCACAGAGGGGACTTATGACCTAACTCAAAGGTAAACTAACTTCCTTGAAACTTCTTAGATTCTCAACTCCCTGGACAAGCTCTTGCCCCGTGTGAAGACTAGTGGAATTTTTAAACCTCTAATCTAGGGTAAGGGTGCGGCTTTCATTTTTACCTGCTGGCTTGTGTTCACAGCACCTTTTAAAGACTGCTTGCTTAACTACAGCTGCATACCATATCCCAGCTACAGAAAGTCTTTTCCATGTTTGCCAGTGTTGTTTCCATAATAGTAAACATCACACTTTAGGTGGGCAGGAGTTAAAGTTTTATTATCAGTCTAGGCAAGACCAAAAATTCAAAGCAAATTCAATTTTGCTTAAGGGAACATTGGAAGGTAACAATTCTTCATATCACATGCCTCATGTGACCCATTTCAAACCATAGAGAATGACACCTTTATGGGTCACTGTCCCAAGAGACAAACAAATGTGAACAACTAAAACATTTAAAAAGTGCACCAAGCTTCAGAAGTCTCAAACATAACTTGAATTTTCTGTACATACTCCTGTCAAATGAAGTTATTGCCTGTACACCACTCCTCTTGCAAAGTGGTCTTCTATTTCCTTTCATTTGACCTAGATCGGCTAGGAGACCTAGAGAAAGATCGGGACGGCTTGTGATTTCTCTCCTGGGACAGTCATCTCTCTCTTCTCCTATATCTAGAAAGGGACCTGCTCTGGCTGACGGAGAAGGCTCTCCATCTTGGAGATGTGTGGGAGGTGGAGGACTCCTCCTCCGATAATCATCTCGAGGGCGACGACCCCAAGAAGGAGGCGGTCACGATTTCGACTTCTCTTTTCCCCATTCGACAGGTCCACTCTTACTCGGCAGCCACATAGTGTTCTCCCATCTAGTTCTCGGACAGCATCGGCTGCATCTCGGGGATCTTCACATTCAACAAGAGCGAAGCCGGGAGGGCTTTTAGCAACCCACACACTTCAGAGTGGTCCGTAATAGCCTAAATCTCGTTCCAATTCAGCCTTGTTACCACTGTTTGCAAGATTCCCTACATAAACTTTACAGTCCAACGGACAGGAATCACGATGCAAGACCCTCGTGGCCTCCTGTTTTTCACGGGCCACAGGGTGGTCCCGGGCCTCTAGAATCTGGCAGCTGAATCTGCTCGCACAAGCTGTCCTGTGGGGATGCTTTTCCCCCTATGTGTCCAGCCCGGGGCCCCGCGGTCTTGGCCCGGCCTCCCCGGTGAGAGGGTGAACCCCAGCTCCCTGGAGCAGACACTCAGAGCCCTGGTGACCGGACTCACGGCTGACGGGGCTGGAGCGGCGGCTGGACATGTGTGGCCAGCCTGGTGGTGTTTGGCCCCCTCTGCAGTGCCAGTTCCAGCTGAGAAAGAGCCTCCCTGTGTTATTTTCTCCTGGTTGTGTAAGGATCCCCGGTGTCATCTGACAGAAATGTAGATGGTGTGTTCTTTCTCTCTTTTCTCCCTGCTTCCTCTCCTCCCTCTCTCCCTCCCTGTCCCTCTTTCCCTGTTCTGCTCTCCCTCTACCTCTTTCCCTCTCCCTCTCTCTCTCTCCCTCCCTCTCTCTCCATCTGTCTCTCCCTCTCTCCCTCCCTCTCTTTCCTCTCCCTCTTTCCTCTCCCTCTTCCCTCTCCTCTCCCTCTGTCCCTGCCTCTCTCCCTGTGCCTGTTTCCCTGTCCTTGTTTCCGTGTTCCGCTCTGCCTCTACCTCTGTCTCTCCCTCTCTGGGAGGGAGTGAGGGAGATGGAGAGACGGAGGGAGAGGGAGAGTTGGAGAGAGAGGGAGAAGAGGGAGGAGAAGGAGGGAGGCAGAGGGAGGGAGGGAGAGGTCTCTTCCTCCCTCCCTCTGCCTCTCTCCTCCTCCTCTCCTTCTCTCCCTCACCCTCTCTCCCTCTCCATCCCTCCATCATTTTCCCTCCTGCTCCCTCTCCCTCTCTCCCTCCCAGAGAGGGAGAGACAGAGGGAGAGGGAGAGGGGGGAGAGAGGGACACGGAGAGGGAGGGAGGGAGACAGAGAGGGAAGCAGGCACCCTCTCTCCTTCTCCCTCTCCCTACCTCCTTCTCCGACTCCCCCTCTCCTTCGCTCCCTCCCTCTCCTCTCCCTCTGTCTCTCCCTCTCCCTCCCTCCCTCTAGGAGAGGGAGAGGAAGGGAGGGAGAGGGAGAGGGAGAGGGAGAGATGTCTCGCCCTCCCTCCCTCTCCCTCGCCCTTTCCCTTCCTCTCTCCCTCTCCCTCCCTCCTTCTCCCTCTCCCTCCCTCTGTCTCTCCCGCTCCCTCCGTCTCTCCCTCTCCCTCCGTCTCTCCCGCTCCCTCATTCCCTCTCAGACAGGGAGAGATGGAGGGAGAGGCAGAGATGACGGAGAGGAGCAGAGGGAGGGGGGAGAGAGGGAGAGGGAGAGAGGGAGAGAAGAAGGAGAGAGGGAAAGGGAGGGAGGAAGAGACCTCTCTCTCTCTCCCTGTCTCCCCCCTCTCTCTCCTTCTCCCTCTCCCTCTCTCTTGTCTCTGCCTCTTCCTCCGTCTCTGGGAGGGAGTGAGGGAGATGGAGAGACGGAGGGAGAGGGAGAGGGAGGAGAGGGAGCGAGGGAGTGGGAGAGAGGGAGCTAGAGAGGGATAAAGGGAGGGAGAGAGGGATAGAGGGAGGGAGGGAGAGACGTCTTTGTCTTTCCTTCCCTCCCTCTCTCCCTCTCTCTCCCTCTCCCCCCTCCCTCTCCTGCTCTCTCTCCCTCCACCTCCTTCCCTCTCCAGAGAGGGAGAGGGAGCAGGAGAGGGAGAGAGGGAGGGAGAGAGGGAAAGGGAGAGAGGAAGACACCTCTCTCTCTCTCCCTCCCTCCCCCCTCTCTCTCCCTCTCCCTCTCCCTTGTCTCTGCCTCTTCCTCCGTCTCTGGGAGGGAGTGAGGGAGATGGAGAGACGGAGGGAGAGGGAGAGGGAGGAGAGGGAGCGAGGGAGTAGGAGAGAGGGAGCGAGAGAGGGATAAAGGGAGGGAGAGAGGGATAGAGGGAGGGAGGGAGAGACGACTTTGTCTTTCCTTCCCTCCCTCTATCCCTCTCTCTCCCTCTCCCCCCTCCCTCTCCTGCTCTCTCTCCCTCCACCTCCTTCCCTCTCCAGAGAGGGAGAGGGAGCAGGAGAGGGAGAGAGGGAGGGAGAGAGGGAAAGGGAGGGAGGAAGACACCTCTCTCTCTCTCCCTCCCTCCCCCCTCTCTCTCCCTCTCCCTCTCCCTTGTCTCTGCCTCTTCCTCTGTCTCTCCATCTTTGGGAGGGAGTGAGGGAGATGGAGAGACGGAGGGAGAGGGAGAGGGAGGAGAGGGAGCGAGGGAGTGGGAGAGAGGGAGCGAGAGAGGGATAAAGGGAGGGAGAGAGGGATAGAGGGAGGGAGGGAGAGACGTCTTTGTCTTTCCTTCCCTCCCTCTATCCCTCTCTCCCTCTCCCCCTCTCTCTCCCTCTCCCCCCTCCCTCTCCTGCTCTCTCTCCCTCCACCTCCTTCCCTCTCCAGAGAGGGAGAGGGAGCAGGAGAGGGAGAGAGGCAGGGAGAGAGGGAAAGGGAGGAAGACACCTCTCTCTCTCTCCCTCCCTCCCCCCTCTCCCTCTCCCTCTCCCTTGTCTCTGCCTCTTCCTCTGTCTCTCCATCTCTGGGAGGGAGTGAGGGAGATGGAGAGAGGGAGGGAGAGAGGGAGGGAGGGAGGGAGGGAGAGACGCCTTTGTCTTTCCCTCCCTCCCTCTATCCCTCTCCCTCCACCTCCTTCCCTCTCCAGAGAGGGAGACAGAGAAGGAAGCAGGCACCCTCTCCGGAGAGGGAAGGAGGTGGAGGGAGAGGGAGAGGGAGCAGGAGAGGGAGAGAGGGAGAGAGGGAGAGGGAATGAGGTATAGGAAGAGCGGAACAGGGAAACAGGGACAGGGAAAGGGGGACAGGGAGAGAGGGAGAGGGAAAGAGGGAGAGGGAGAGAGGCAGAGGGAGAGATGGAGGGAGAGTGAGAGTGAGAAGCAGGGAGGTAGAGGGAGGGAGGGAAGGAGAGAGAGAGGGAGACAGAGAGGGAGAGAGGGAGAAGGGCTGATGGGGGCTCCCTCCCCCTCCCCTCCTCTCCCCACTGCTTTCTCTTTCTTCTGCTTCAACAAACACCAGGCGCCTTTTAGATCAGCCCTGAAGTCAACGTTGATGCTTGGACGGCTTGACCTCCCCGCTGCCTTCCAGCCCGGGACCACAGCTGGGAGATGAAGTCTGCGGGGTCCTGGGCAGCGGCGGCGGGCTGCACAGGCACCTCCTCTGACGCCCAATCTCTCCTCCTTTACGAGGCAGCCGCCAGCTCCCCTCCCTGACTCCCCAAGATTTGGGGCCTTTTTAATATGTGTCGATAATGCCATGAGCTACTATTTAACTTTTCCACGAGGACCCATCTCCCGAAATGCAGTGCTTTTCAGCCTTGGCTGCACTAGAGAACCCCCAGGGAAGGGAGAGACGTCTGTACCTCCCTCCCTCTCCCTCTCCCTCTCCCTCCTCCTCTCCCTCTCCTTCTGGGGTGATGCCCGATGAGCTCAGATTCGCAGATGTTCCCCCCATCTCCTCTCTGTGCCTTGCGTGGGGTCTGGGCCTTCTCACTGTGGCCCGGGTACGGCCTTGACATTCAGACATGGGTTCCTGCAAGGACACTTGCGTTTGGTCCATACCGCGTGTGGCTGCAGTCTGTGCTTCTCCTGTTCAGCATCTTCAGTAGATGGGGGCTGTGCGTGAGCCCTTCATCTTCCCCGCAGACACCACTGGTGCTTGCTCGGCCTCGTGGGTGATGTGGGGGGCATGGGGGACAGTCCTGTGTCCCCACCTTCTTGGGCTGCAGACAGGCCACGTTGGTCCTGTGGTGACTGGGGGCTCCCAGGAGAACCCCACCGCAGAGCCGGAGAGGTGGCCCCAGAGAAGGTGGCGTACGCCTGGGGCCGGGCCTCACCAGCCAGCCCCGGGCCACCTGCAGCAACAGGCGTCTCGCCGTCCAGGGGGCTGGGTGTTCGGGCGCCGTGGGGATGACCTGCTGTCTGCACGGCAGCCGAGTCTGTATTGTTGAGCCCGGGGAGGCCCCTGGGTGGCTCCTGGAGAGCCTGGTCACATTTCTTCCTGCCCTTGGCCTTAGAGCTCATCACGGTTCACGCCGTTTCTGGTTCCAAAAGGACCTGTGTTCATAAAGACCACGTGTTAGGACAGCACCAAAGTGTCCAGAAATCCGGGCCAGGAGGAGGAGGGAGGGGGATTGGCTGTGCCCGCCAGTGGCCTGAGAGCCCTGCCCGCCCTCAGAGACCTGGCCCGGGGCCCGTGGGGAGGGCGTGGCCCACGGTCCCCAGCGCTGGCCGTCTCTGGGTTCCAGGAGAACTGCGCGATCCTCGGGGAGCTGGTAAGGCTGCAGGCTCAGAAGTCCCGCCTGCTGGGGTTCAGCACGCGTGCCGACTCCGTGCTGGAGATGAACATGGCCAAGACCAGCCAGGTGGTGGCCACTTTCCTAGGTAACCCCGCCTCCCCGAGGGTCAGGCGGACCTTGACTGGACGTGGTGCTGCCTGAGACCCGACTGTGTCAGCCCTTGGGGGTCGCCTTCCCCAACCCTTCATTCTGCCTCGAGGGGCGTGGGGTGGGTGGCGGCTGGGAGGCTGCCACAGGGACATAGCCGAACCTCTCCCCTCCGCCCGCAGATGAGCTGGCCCAGAAGCTGAAGCCCCTCGGGGAGCAGGAGCGGCCGTGATCCTGGACCTAAAGAAGGCCAAGTGCCAGAGGCGGGGCCTGCACTTTGACGGGCCCATCAACGTCTAGGACCTGTGCTGCTACATGAACCAGGGGGAGGAGACGCGCTACCACGTGGACCAGTACCTGCTCGATGAGTCCTTCCCCATGCAGGTGGTCACGCGCGGGTAGCTGGGCATCTCCCAGGAGCTGCTGGGGCTGACCTTCGACCTGGAGGAGGGTGCCAACGTGTGTCACGGAGATGTGAGGCTCTACACGGTCCGGGACGCGGCCGCGGACAAGGTCATCCATCGGCAAGTTCTACCTGGACCTCTACCCTCGGTGCATGCGTGGGGGAACCTGTCGGCCGTGGGCCAGGGCTCCTCTGTGGAAGCGGGGCCTCACCCGCGTCCCTCCCCAGGGAAGGGAAGTCTGGGCACATGGCCTGCTTTGGCCTGCAGCCGGGCTGCCTGCAGCAGGATGGGAGGCGCCAGATTGCCATCGCGGCCATGGTGGCCAACTTCACCAAGTCTACGCCCAACCCGCCCTCCCTGTTGCAGCATGATGAGCTGGAGACCTACTTCCATGAGTTCTGGCAAGCGATGCACCAGCTCCGCTCCCAGGTGGGTGCGGGCGCGGGGCTGCAGGCAGGGGGCGGGGAGGGCCCGGGCTCTCCCGTGGTTCTCAGGCAGGCCCTCGCCACGGGATTCTTCCGCTGATGTCACCCCGCACGTGGTGACGCCCTCGGTGTCAGTTTCCATCATCAAACCCCACGCACAGGGCGTGTAAAAAAATGGAAGTGGATGTCCTCGAGACTCTGGAGCCTGGAAGCCGCAGATCAAGGAGTCAGGACTGGTTCCCTGCATGTTAAATACGTGTATTCAAGAGTTGCCTTTAAAAAGACAAAAGAAAAGAAAGGAACGTTGCATGCAAGTCTGGTGACAGGCGGTGATGAGAACCAGAGGGTAGGCTCTGGGGCCGGGAGCGCCGCGCCCTGTGAGGCCCTGGGGCTGCTGCCAGTCTCGGTGGAGGCTCAGCAAGTCCCAGGGACTTCCCCACCGGGGGGGCGGGGGTGTCCCCAGCTGAGCGTCTGGGCCCAGGACCCAGTGCTCCTTCAGTCTTCCTGCGGTCAGCCCTTCGTCCTGAGAGCGATGCTCTCACAGGCTGCACCGGAGCGCGTGGGGACACTTTACTGAGCTGTGCAGCCGTCACTACTGCCCTATTTTGGAACATTTCCCTCACCCCAAAAATGTCCCTCACGCCTTTAGTTATCATTCCCTCCCCTCCCCTGCCCCTGACAACCAGGAACCCACTCTGACTCTGTGGATCTACCTGTTCTGGATGTTCCCCCTCAGTGGGGTCACACCGTGTGCCCTTCTGTGTCTGACTTGTCTCGCTGAGCATCGTGTTCTCAGGGTGCATCCACGTGGCAGCGAGTGTCAGGGCTTCACACCTTTGCGTGGCTGAGGGCCGGAAAAAAGACAAACGACAAGAAAGGCACGTTACCTGCGACTCTGGCGACAGCCGGTGATGAGAACCAGAGGGAAGGCTCTGGGGCCGGGAGCGCCGCGCCCTGTGAGGCCCTGGGGCTGCTGCCAGTCTCGGTGGAGGCTCAGCAAGTCCCAGGGACTTCCCCACCGGGGGGGCGGGGGTGTCCCCAGCTGAGCGTCTGGGCCCAGGACCCAGTGCTCCTTCAGTCTTCCTGCGGTCAGCCCTTCGTCCTGAGAGCGATGCTCTCACAGGCTGCACCGGAGCGCGTGGGGACACTTTACTGAGCTGTGCAGCCGTCACTACTGCCCTGTTTTGGAACATTTCCCTCACCCCAAAAATGTCCGTCACGCCCTTACTTATCATTCCCTCCCCGCCCCCTGCCCCTAACAACCAGGAACCCACTCTGACTCTGTGGATCTACCTGTTCTGGATGTTCCCCCTCAGTGGGGTCACACCCTGTGTGCCCTTCTGTGTCTGACTTGTCTCGCTGAGCATCGTGTTCTCAGGGTGCATCCACGTGGCAGCGAGTGTCAGGGCTTCACACCTTTGCATGGCTGAGGGCCGGAAAAAAGACAAACGACAAGAAAGGCACGTTACCTGCGACTCTGGCGACAGCCGGTGATGAGAACCAGAGGGAAGGCTCTGGGGCCGGGAGCGCCGCGCCCTGTGAAGCCCTGGCGTTGCTGCCAGTCTCGGTGGGGCACGGGCAGCGCCGTCCCCCAGAGCTGCTGGCCAACTCATCAAGTCCCGGCTGGCCAACCCCGGTGCGGTCGGGCCGAGGGAAAGGAAAGGGGCTCCCGGACCGCCCGGCTGGAAAGCGCGGCCTGCACACAGTGCCAGCCCCCCGTCTCCTTCCTCCCGCCCTCCAGGCCTCTTCAACCTGCGCCAGATCGTCCTGGCCAAGGTGGACAAGGCCCTGCACACGCAGACGCCCGCGGACCCGGCCCAGGAGAATGCCCGCCTCTGCCAGGAGGTCCTCGGGGTCCCAGCCACGCCAGGTAGCCAAGTGCACGCCGGGCCCACCTTAGCGGTCGCTTGGCGGCTACTGCCCAGGTCAAGAGGATCCTCTGGTGGTGTGTGAAGGGGGACCGACTGACGGGCTCTGGCCGAGGCCCGCTGACCTCTGGCCTCTTCCTGCCTCGGTTCCTGGGCTGGTCCCTCCAGCTGTGGCCCGCGGAGTCCGAGGGTGGGGTGGGCGTATCTGCACGTGCTTTCTGGAGAGCCTGGAAGAGGCAGGAGAGGGCTTCATACCCCGGACGGAACGCGTCGACGAGGTTTGCCCGTGCGTGTCGGTGCGGAGACGCAGTTCACTCCCTCGTGAGCGCTTGAACCCGCGCTCTCCCCGTGCTGGAAGGTGAGCCCTGACTCATCCCTCGGAGCCTCGGGCAGCTGACCTTGTAAGAGGCTTCGGGGTGAACCCTCGTGAGCTTCAGCAGAAAGTCGGCAAAAATTTATTTGTGTCCCTCCACTGAGTTGCCCGCAAGGTCCCCGTTTTCTAGAAGTGTTGGGCCAATACTCCCTCTAGCGGCAGGGGACTCAGACAGGGCTGCTTTGAGGCCCCCTCTCTGGGGAAGGGGCACGGAGCGGCCAGGGGGCCGGGCAGGAGCTTCTCCGCGTGTGTCCCAGGGACCCACCTGCTTGCGACCTTCGGCCACCTGGCAGGAAGCTACGACGCCCAGTCCTATGGCTACCTGTGCAGCGAGGTGTACTCCGCGGACACGTTCCACACACGTTTCAAGTGGGAGGGCGTCCTGAGTGGCAAGGTGAGAGGCCAGCCTGCCATGCAGACCAACACGGAGGTCCTTGGCCTGGGCCTAGATGCTTGTGCCGCCCGCCTGGGCCTGCCAGGCTCTGAGGGCCCTGCCCTGGACCCCCTGCTCCCCTGCCCTTTCTTGAGTCACAGCAGAGGTGGCCACACCCACACCCTCAGTGAAGGGGGTGCTCCACCCTCCTGCAGCCCCACCCCCTCTCGTCAGGTTGCCATGGACTACAGAAGCTGCATTCTGAGGCCAGGGGGCTCCGAGGATGCCAAGGGCATGGTGAAGCTCTTCCTGGGTTGTGACCCCACGCAGGACGCCTTCCTCCTGAGCAAAGGGCTGCAGGTTGAGGGCTGCAAGCCGCCGGCCTGCTGAAGGCACGGGGTTTTGCCCACCCAGGCGGGCCGGGTGCCTTAGCGCCCCGTCGGGGCGGGGGAGGGGCCGCGTGTCCTCCCAGCCCCTGAGTCCCCGGCGGCCGGCCTAGGCCAAAAGTCTCCACCTGGAAGTGTCTGGAGAGCCTGGCATCAAGGCTCCCCCTTGTTGCACTAATGCAATCCCTTCCTGGGGAGCTTTCCTGGTAACAAAACGGTTCTTTGAAAACGCAGCCGTTAATAAAAAGACTCTACTCCTGGTCTCTGCCTGCCGTCCCTTCCACCACAGGAGTGGCATGGGGGCCGTCACACTGGGGGGAGTTCTGACCTTGGTCGGGGATCAGCCCTGGGGCCGTGGTGACGCGTCTGGGTCACTGGGAGATGGCTGAGCTGTGGGGTGGTGAGTTCAGACGGGGATGGTGCCCCGCACCCCGGCCGGGCAGGCTCTCCAGTGAGGGGGTGTCAGTTTCCTGCCAGCCTCTCGCCCGTCACTGTTTGGCATCTCGGGGGCTGTGATTGGCTGGAGCTGGTTCTGGCGGTGGGCACAGCTGTGGGAAGCCCGGCTGTGGCTGTCCCTGTCCCCGTGTCCTGTCCTCCTGCTCAAGGCCGGCCGGCTGGCTCCCTCTGATCATCGGCAGCTGCTGAAGTCTGGACCACAGCAGGGGGCTGCCTTCCTGGGTCCTAGCGATTCTTCCCAAAGGCCTTAGGGATGTGTTTTGGTGGCAGTAGGAATTCAGAGAGGGTGCTGCACCACTGGAGCGGTAGGGTGGCTCTGGACCGTCCCGTGTGTCCTTCCCGGGCCTTTGAGCTCCTCGGGAGCCCTGCCTCCGGCCCTTCGCCCCCACAAAGGACGCCAGGCAGCGGAGCGAGCGCGCGGGCGGCGCCCCGACCTTCTCCCCGTGGCCCAGGCGGGCAGGCGGTGCCGCGCTCTGTCCTCCCCTCAGCCTGCCCGCCCGTTCTCACCCGCCCTAGGGCAGTCGGTTGTGGACCAGGCTGTGGTGTCTGCCCTTCTGCAGCCCCGGCTCAGCTCCCTGCACCCACTTCGGTGCCTTCTGTGTTCTGGGCTGGTCGCAGGCCCAGAGCCGGTGGGCAGGCACCCCGTGGCCGGGAGGGCTGTTCGTGTGAATTCCCTGGGGCTTGAAAAGGAGCACAGCCGGCCTTCCATCAGGCACCTCTCGATGGATATGGAAGGGGCGTGTCGGGGCCTGGGGGCTGCTCGTCTTCCTGTGCACCGAGCCCCCAGGTGGTCCCCGTGCAAAATCCAGGTGTGGCGTTGGCACCCCAGCCGTGTGCCGGGCAGTCCATGGCGGGCGACACAAGCCTCGGGCTGGTGGGCCACAGGGTTCCTGAGCGGCAGGTCAGGACTGAGAGGGTGAGGCCTTTCCCCGGGTCCAGGGCCCAGGCTGATGCCGGCTGGAGGCCCCTCCGCTCACCGCCCGCAACCCCCAGCCCCTGCCCTCACGTGAGCCCCCAGGGCTGAGCTCAGGTGTTGGATGCCCAGGCTCCCCGGTAGCCCAGCCCGTTCCCAGTCCTCCGTGGTCACTGAAGGGCTTGGAAGCGGGTTGCCCCACAGAGACTGCTGTTCTCCGAGCCCTGGGCAGGGGGCAGGGAGGACGGGCACAGGGCCCTGCAGGGGTGTGGTCGCCGGGGCAGCCGGAGCAGCTCCACACAGTAAGTAAGAGCACCTCACCAAAAAACAGTGCGTTTCTCCAGCCGCCCCGGGACCTGAGCTCAGGTCCTGGGGCAGGAAGGGGCAGCACTGCAGCTGTTAGCTGTCACTGGGGGTCGACTGTGGCCCGGTGCCACCTCTTAGATCGTCCCCCGTCCCCTTCCGGGGTTGCGACCGGACCCCTGCCAATCGGGTTCTCACTCCTCCCCATCCCCTACGCCGGCTCCACGAAGGTGGAAGGAACACATTTTTAAAAAGGCTGGAGCCTGGGCTTCCCTGCTGGCGCAGTGGTTAAGAATCCGCCTGCCAATGCAGGGGACAAGGGTTCAAGCCCTGGTCCGGGAAGTTCCCACACGCCGCGGAGCAATGAAGCCCGTGCGCCACAACTACTGAGCCTGCGCTCTAGAGCCCAAAAGCCACAGCTACTGAGTCCTCGTGCCCCGACTACTGAAGCCCGCGCGCCTAGAGCCCGTGCTCCGCAACAAGAGAAGCCACCGCAATGAGAAGCCCACGCACCGCAACGAAGAGTAGCCCCCGCTCACCGCAACTGGAGAAAGCACACACGCAGCAAGGAAGACCCAACGCAGCCAAAAATAAATAAATTAAATAAATAAATAAATATTTAAAAATCATATTAAATACCTATCAATGAGATTTTAAGAAATAGTCAGGACCAGAGCCTCCCATCAAGCCTCTTAGATAGCCTCAACCACCAGAGGGCAGACAGCAGAAGCAAGAGAAACTACAATCCTGCAGCCTGTGGACCAAAAACCACAGTGACAGAAAGATAGAGAAGATGAAAAGGCAGAGGGCCATGTACCAGATGAAGGAACAAGAAAAAACCCCAGAAAAACAACTAAATGAAGTGGAGATAGGCAACCTTCCAGAAAAAGAATTCAGAATAATGATAGTGAAGACGATCCAGGACCTCGGAATAAGAATGGAGGCAAAGATTGAGAAGATGCAAGAAATGGTTAACAAAGACCTAGAAGAATTAAAGAACAAACAAACAGAGATGACCAATACAATAACCGAAATGAAAACTACACTAGAAGGAATCAATAGCAGAATAACTGAGGCAGAAGAACGGATAAGTGACCTGGAAGACAGAATGGTGGAATTCACTGCTGCGGAACAGACTAAAGAAAAAAGAATGAAACGAAATGAAGACAGCCTAAGAGACCTCTGGGACAACATTAAACGCAACAACATTCGCATTATAGGGGTCCCAGAAGGAGAAGAGAGAGAGAAAGGACCAGAGAAAATATTTGAAGAGATTATAGTCGAAAACTTCCCTAACATGGGAAAGGAAATAGCCACCCAAGTCCAGGAAGCGCAGAGAGTCCCATACAGAATAAACCCAAGGAGAAACACGCCGAGACACATAGTAATCAAAGTGGCAAAAATTAAAGACCAAGAAAAATTATTGAAAGCAGCAAGGGAAAAACGACAAATAACATACAAGGGAACTCCCATAAGGTTAACAGCTGATTTCTCAGCAGAAACTCTGCAAGCCAGAAGGGAGTGGCATGATATACTTAAAGTGATGAAAGGGAAGAACCTACAACCAAGATTACTCTACCCAGCAAGGATCTCATTTAGCTTTGATGGAGAAATCAAAAGCTTTACAGACAAGCAAAAGCTAAGAGAATTCAGCACCACCAAACCAGCTCTACAACAAATGCTAAAGGAACTTCTCTAAGTGGGAAACACAAGAGAAGAAAAGGACCTACAAAAACAAACCCAAAACAATTAAGAAAATGGTCATAGGAACATACATATCGATAATTACCTTAAACGTGAATGGATTAAATGCCCCAACCAAAAGACATAGACTGGCTGAATGGATACAAAAACAAGACCCATATATATGCTGTCTACAAGAGACCCACTTTAGACCTAGGGACACATACAGACTGAAAGTAAGGGGATGGAAAAAGATATTCCATGCAAATGGAAATCAAAAGAAAGCTGGAGTAGCTATACTCGTATCAGATAAAATAGACTTTAAAATAAAGAATGTTACAAGAGACAAGGAAGGACACTACATAATGATCCAGGGATCAATCCAAGAAGAAGATATAACAATTATAAATATATATGCACCCAACATAGGAGCACCTCAATACATAAGGCAACTGCTAACAGCTATAAAAGAGGAAATCGACAGTAACACAGTAATAGTGGGGGACTTTAACACCTCACTTACACCAATGGACAGATCATCCAAAATGAAAATAAATAAGGAAACAGAAGCTTTAAATGACACAATAGACCAGATAGATTTAATTGATATATATAGGACATTCCACCCAAAAACAGCAGATTACACGTTCTTCTCAAGTGCGCACGGAACGTTCTCCAGGATAGATCACATCTTGGGTCACAAATCAAGCCTCAGTAAATTTAAGAAAATTGAAATCATATCAAGCATCTTTTCTGACCACAACGCTATGAGATTAGAAATGAATTACAGGGAAAAAAACGTAAAAAAGACAAACACATGGAGGCTAAACAATACGTTACTAAATAACCAAGAGATCACTGAAGAAATCAAAGAGGAAACAAAAAAATACCTAGAGACAAATGACAATGAAAACACGACGACCCAAAACCTATGGGATGCAGCAAAAGCAGTTCTAAGAGGGAAGTTTATAGCTATACAAGCCTACCTAAAGAAACAAGAAAAATCTCAAGTAAACAATCTAACCTTACACCTAAAGAAACTAGAGAAAGAAGAACAAACAAAACCCAAAGTTAGCAGAAGGAAAGAAATCTTAAAGATCAGAGCAGAAATAAACGAAATAGAAACAAAGACAACAATAGCAAAGATCAATAAAACTAAAAGTTGGTTCTTTGAGAAGATAAACAAAATGGATAAGCCATTAGCCAGACTCATCAAGAAAAAGAGGGAGAGGACTCAAATCAATAAAATCAGAAATGAAAAAGGAGAAGTTACAACAGACACCGCAGAAATACAAAGCATCCTAAGAGACTACTACAAGCAACTTTATGCCAATAAAATGGACAACCTGGAAGAAATGGACAAATTCTTAGAAAGGTATAACCTTCCAAGACTGAACCAGGAAGAAACAGAAAATATGAACAGACCAATCACAAGTCATGAAATTGAAACTGTGATTAAAAATCTTCCAACAAACAAAAGTCCAGGACCAGATGGCTTCACAGGTGAATTCTATCAAACATTTAGAGAAGAGCTAACACCCATCCTTCTCAAACTCTTCCAAAAAATTGCAGAGGAAGGAACACTCCCAAACTCATTCTGTGAGGCCACCATCACCCTGATACCAAAACCAGACAAAGACACTACAAAAAAAGAAAATTACAGACCAATATCACTGATGAATATAGATGCAAAAATCCTCAACAAAATACTAGCAAACAGAATCCAACCACACATTAAAAGGATCATACACCACGATCAAGTGGGATTTATCCCAGGGATGCAAGGATTCTTCAACATACGCAAATCAATCAATGTGATACACCATATTACCAAATTGAAGAATAAAAACCATATGATCATCTCAATAGATGCAGAAAAAGCTTTTGACAAAATTCAACACCCATTTCTGATAAAAACTCTCCAGAAAGTGGGCATAGAGGGAACCTACCTCAACATAATAAAGGCCATATATGACAAACCCACAGCAAACATCATTCTCAATGGTGAAAAACTGAAAGCATTTCCTCTAAGATCAGGAACGAGACAAGGATGTCCACTCTCACCACTATTATTCAACATAGTTCTGGAAGTCCTAGCCACGGCAATCAGAGAAGAAAAAGAAATAAAAGGACTACAAATTGGAAAAGAAGAAGTAAAACTGTCACTGGTTGCAGATGACATGATACTATACATAGAGAATCCTAAAACTGCCACCAGAAAACTGCTAGAGCTAATCAATGAATATGGTAAAGTTGCAGGATACAAAATTAATGCACAGAAATCTCTTGCATTCCTATACACTAATGATGAAAAATCTGAAAGAGAAATTAAGGAAACACTCCCATTTACCATTGCAACAAAAAGAATAAAATACCTAGGAATAAACCGACCTAGGGAGACAAAAGACCTGTATGCAGAAAACTATAAGACACTGATGAAAGAAATTAAAGATGATACCAACAGATGGAGAGATATACCATGTTCTTGGATTGGAAGAATCAACATTGTGAAAATGAGTATACTACCCAAAGCAATCTACAGATTCAATGCAATCCCTATCAAATTACCAATGGCATTGTTTACGGAGCTAGAACAAATCCTCTTAAAATTTGTATGGAGACACAAAAGACCCCGAATAGCCAAAGCAGTCTTGAGGGAAAAACATGGAGCTGGAGGAATCAGACTCCCTGACTTCAGACTATACTACAAAGCTACAGTAATCAAGACAATATGGTACTGGCACAAAAACAGAAACATAGATCAATGGAACAAGATAGAAAGCCCAGAGATTAACCCACGCACCTATGGTCAACTAATCTACGACAAAGGAGGCAAAGATATACAATGGAGAAAAGACAGTCTCTTCAATAAGTGGTGCTGGGAAAACTGGACAGCTACATGTAAAAGAATGAAATTAGAATACTCCCTAACACCATACACAAAAATAAACTCAAAATGGATTAGAGACCTAAATATAAGAGTGGACACTATAAAACTCTTAGAGGAAAACATAGGAAGAACACTCTTTGACATAAATCACAGCAAGACCTTTTTTGATCCACCTCCTAGAGTAATGGAAATAAAAACAAAAATAAACAAGTGGGACCTAACGAAACTGCAAAGCTTTTGCACAGCAAAGGAAACCATAAACAAGACGAAAAGACAACTCTCAGAATGGGAGAAAATATTTGCAAATGAATCAACGGACAAAGGATTAATCTCCAAAATATATAAACAGCTCATTCAGCTCAATATTAAAGAAACAAACACCCCAATCCAAAAATGGGCAGAAGACCTAAACAGACATTTCTCCAAAGAAGACATACAGACGGCCACGAAGCACATGAAAAGATGCTCAACATCACTAATTATTAGAGAAATGCAAATCAAAACTACAATGAGGTATCACCTCACTCCTGTTAGAATGGGCATCATCAGAAAATCTACAAACAACAAATGCTGGAGAGGGTGTGGAGAAAAGGGAACCCTCTTGCACTGTTGGTGGGAATGTAAATTGATACAGCTACTATGGAGAACAATATGGAGGTTCCTTAAAAACCTAAAAATAGAATTACCATATGACCCAGCAATCCCACTACTGGGCATATACCCAGAGAAAACCGTAATTCAAAAAGACACATGCACCCGAATGTTCATTGCAGCACTATTTACAATAGCCAGGTCATGGAAGCAACCTAAATGCCCATCGACAGACGAATGGATAAAGAAGTTGTGGTACATATATACAATGGAATATTACTCAGCCATAAAAAGGAACGAAATTGAGTCATTTGTTGAGACGTGGATGGATCTAGAGACTGTCATACAGAGTGAAGTAAGTCAGAAAGAGAAAAACAAATATCGTATATTAATGCATGTATGTGGAACCTAGAAAAATGGTACAGATGAGCCAGTTTGCAGGGCAGAAGTTGAGACACAGATGTAGAGAATGGACATATGGACACCAAGGGGGGAAAACTGCGGTGGGGTGGGGATGGTGGTGTGCTGAATTGGGCGATTGGGATTGACATGTATACACTGATGTGTATAAAATTGATGCCTAATAAGAACCTGCAGTATAAACAAACAAACAAAACAACTAATACTAAACTTTCATTGGGTTATTTGTATGGAAATATGTTAATATAAATGTTTCAGACATTACATGAAATTTCTAAAAATCTTATATTTGTATGTGTATGGAAATATGTATGGAAATATGTTAATAGAAATGTTTCAGACATTACATGAAATTGCTAAAAATCTTATATGTTCTGGTATAATGTTATATGTAATAATCCTAGTTATTACTTTAAAATGTATATCTCAGAAATAACTAATTTTCTTGTCAACTGCATTATTATGAACTTTCATCAAATCTTTAACCGTGGTCATTTTTAAGTCTTTTGTCATAAAGAAAAAAAAAAAAAAGAAAGAAATAGTCAGTTAGTTAGTTAATTGTGCCGGGTCTTAGTTGCCACAGGCCAGCTCCTTAGTTGTGGTAATGAGATATTTTATATTCTTTTTTGTTCCTGAACAAAGGCCTCAGAATCCAGTATTTACTTGATAATGCTCACAGCATAGCTCAGCACGGAATAGCCACATTGTTTTTCTTTGGCTGCTATGTACCAAACAGCCTTTTGTACTGTTTTACCAAATGCATGTATTTAACACCTGTTTTAAAAAACATAGTGAGATCTCAAAAACTTGAAATTGACTAAAGTAAGATTCTCTCTGTAGTACTACTTATTTGACCAACACCACCTGATAACACCGGTGTGGTGCACCGAGCCTTACTCTAGCATATCGGGATACACCCCGTTTCGACAAGTGTTCATCCTCCAAGTCCCCAAGGCCTCTCACACACTGCCAGTGAAACTGCTTCCTGCTTGGGAAAGAGTGCCCCAGTTCGTTTCTTTAGAAGCTTGAAGGCTATGTAAGCCCTCCAAAAGGTTAGAGGGCAAAGAACAACTCTAAAACTGGCACATTTGTTTAAAGAAAAAGACTTGTCAATATTACAAGAGCCAGCTTGCTTTCACTTGTGACACGTTTTCTTAGGAGGCAAGGGATGTGGCCATGTGACTTGGACAAGCTGTTTCCCTCTGTCTCAGTGTCCCACCTGTGAGTGGGTAGTCTGACGAAGCTTAATGACAGACATCTGAATAACGATCATGAACAGTGGCATCTAATTTCCAAAATAAAAACAGGAGAATGAGTATGTCTTTCACAACAGGACGTCAAGTCTACCTCAAAGATATTGGTAGCCTTGAGTCCACTGCTTCTCACTGAGTGCAACTGTGCCCCCCAGGGGACATCTGGGGAAGTCTGAAGGTGATTTTGGCTGTCACGACTGGGAGGAGAGAGAGGGAATGTTACGGGCACCTAGTGAGTAAGAGGTCGGGACCTTGCTAAACACTCTACGATGCACAGGACTCACACACCACAGCAAAGGTTTATCTGGCCCCAAAAGTCAATGCCTTGGTTGAGAAACCCTGCCTTAGAGCAAACCACGGATACTCATCTTTAGCAGGTAACAGGGCATTTACTACCCACCTGTAAACCTACAGACTTCCCGACTTACACAGCTAATCCTGTGGCAGGAATGAAATAGAGAGCGTGTGACCATCTGGTAGTACCTAGGTTTGCCCCTCAAGTCACATGAGACAGTGCTGGAGACTGACATTTTCTATATTGGAGGTCTCTGGCAAGCCACCAGTTTTCTAACCTAAAAAGTCTAAGCAGCATTGTTACAATACACATAATAACACGACAATTCTGCTTTTATAGAGAAATTCGATGTGGGAAAGGAGCTTATCTGACATCAGAAGCAAATGCTTTGAACACATCACATCTGCTGGTTCGACTGTCAAATCTTGACAGCTGGAGACGTAGGAAGGTAGACAGGAGAGAACAGACCAAAGTTACGGGCCTGCTGAGTCCTCGGGGCTAACCATAATACACTTCGTACTGCCCTGGGTCCAGGGGTGTGTTCTAACACCCTCTCAGTCACTTACGGTCCATAGACAGACCAAGTATAAATTCACAATTACCAGCAAGTGTACCAAAAAAAGGCAGAGTTAAGAAACTTAAATGCGAGCCCTACCTGGTCTTTTTCTTCTTCATCGACAGAATCATCCGATTTTGCTTTTTCAGGGTCTTCCTCAGGTTTCCGTTTGGCAGGCCTGTCACACACACACACACAGTAAAGCCAACTGTTAGCTCACCAGACCCTAGACCTCCAGTGGGCACGAAACAACTCATATTCCTCCCTACCAAGAGTACCCTCTCTTTGGAAAGATTCAGGGCATGGTCCCCTCTTCCCTCTGAGAAGCCCTTTTTGCCAGGACATTAAAAGAAGCTTCGAGCTTAATGTTTCTTTGGATGACAGGTTTAGAATACCACCATTTTGCAAACCTTAAGAAATAATGGATCTAGACTTTGATCAATGGCTGCTACAATCACCGAAGAGACATTACATGCCTCTGATGGACAGCCCCATGCTGTCAATGAAGTCTCACAAAATAAAGCTGGAATCTGATCAAGACTCTAGACCTAACTACCAGTTTACAGAAAACTGGAGGCAAGGGAACACATTAACCACCAAAACGATGCAGTCAGCCAGACCTAGAAGCTATTAGAAAAAAAGACCTATTTTCTTTAAATCAATGGCAAGAAGATAAGGAATCTATCACTCGAAAGGCTTAAGGAGCAAATCAACCAAACTCTGTTACACAAGGGGAAGAATGAACACTGCTATATATTTGTTAGTAAGGAACTGTTACACTTTATAAGGCCTGTTTTGTCTTCTTCAAAAGACTGTTTGCTAGATGTTAGCAATTATGGCAAAATATGAATAAAAAACTTGTCAGAGAAAGAGACCTTGTCATCTAGAAATACAGTATGTGTGGATAAGATGACATGTCCGATTTGTTTCAAAGTAATCCAACTGGGAGGAGATGGGTGGGTATGGAGCTGTAATCCATTTGGAACAATTTTCACTTGGAGCATGTGGGGGTATAGATGAAACAACAGCCAGGAGATGTTAACTGTTGACACTGGGTGATAGGTACACAGGGGTTCATTTTACTATCCTTGGTAATTCTGTGCATGTACATTTGAAGTTGCCTATGTGAAGAGTAAAAATGGATGAGATCTTCAGAAATGCTGTTCACGAATGTCTAATAACAGAATATCAAAAGGAAAACCGAAGCAATGTGGAAGTCAGAATTACTAAGTTACATCCTACTAATTTATATGTGTTTTACCAAAAACCGTTGGCCCCTAAAATGGGGGCTGTCCATTCATTATATACTGACCTCCTTGTGAAATGAGATGTGATGGTGGTCTGCCTGGCAGTTTGCCTTCTAATCCTGGGGCTAGATGAGACTTCAGCTGCTTAAAGAAAAAGAAACAAAAAAGCCACTATGAATAAAGAGTTCACAGCCAAGGTACAGTTCTTCAGCATTACCAAGCTGGTGCAGAGACCAGGTTCTGAGGATTAAGTAACCTTCTCTTCTTATTCTCAGCAACCACCATCTTGATAAACTCATCAAATTAGCACCTGCCAGTCTGCTGGGCCATTTCAACACAAGCTCTTGTATGAGGGGCCCAACCCTGAGACGCACAAGGAAACAGAGCCTCCGTTTATTTCGTCAAAAGATGAAGTGGCCAAGCACCTGACCTGAGCTCAAGTCCCATGCTCTTTTTTTAAAAATTCCAGAAGAGTTACTCTGACTACAAGTGGGGAAGGAGTCTAAGAATAAATGTTTAGCTTAAACAGGCATGTAACTTACAAGTCATAGATATCAGCAGCTCCTGTTATCTTATACCTCATAAATTCAACCGCATTTGGGGATCTAATGCTCTATAACTTGGTTGAAGACAAAAATTTAAAGTATATATCTAAGCTAGTTAGACGTATACACAAGAGGGAATTCCACGGCGGTCCAGTGGTTAAGACTCGGCACTCTCACTGCCAAGGGCCGGGGTTCGATCCCTGGTTGGAGAACTAAGATGGTACAAGCCGAGCAACACAGCCATCCCCCCACCAAAAAAAAGGATACACAAAAAACAAGTACTGCCGGTGGAGGGGTTGTGTGTGGGGGGAACAGACAGACCCTATGGCGCCAAGTCTGTCCTCCCCTTAGGTGGCACCAGATTCCAACGAGGTCAAACGAGTCAAGCGCTCTTACAGTTTGTTTCTCCATCGGACTTGCTTCTCCTGGGCATGCAAAGTTTGGAAACAGGTTTGGGGGACTTGTTTTTCTCTGCTATTTCCACTCTGCGCTCCTCACCACTTGTCTGGCTCCCGTTTTCTAGACAGCCGTTCACTTCCCAACTGAAAGCATGAGCTCTGTTCTCCAAGGACAAATCTTTATTTAAAAGGGATCTGCCTTGAGCCAGGTAGCCCTCCTACAGCAGGAAAGGATCATTTAAGTAGCAGTGACTGTAAACAAGGGGCCATGAGAGAATAAGGAAACACAGGCGCTTCCTTCATAACTATCAGGGAACAGGGAGAGGTGGGATTATTCTGCCTCCCTGGTCACAGACAAGTTACATGGGAGGAAACGTTTTCTAGCCGCCGGGATGCTGACGACTTACCTCTGATAATTCTTCTCTATGTAGTTTGGTTTTCAAGTCACACAACTGATTCTTTATTTCTGTCTGCAGAAATTCACGCAAGAGATTCCGTTTCTCCTTCATGCATTCCTAAGGGAAGGACAGAGGTTTACAAGTCTCCACATTCCCAAGGTAGGAACCAATGGACTAATACACAAATAGTTACACTGCCTGGTCACATAACAATGACTGAATGGCAGGCAATGCTGAGCCGGCCAAAAAGAAAACTAAATATTCGCAAGACATGTTCCTGATGTTTCTGTTAAGATCATATCACACACCATCTCCAGAGTGGTGACAAATGGAAAGATTAGAGGTGAAACAGACACATAATAGAGTACTAGAACAAAACTGATTTGGAAAAACAGTGTGACCAGGACAAGTTATAATCCAGACTTGATGGTACGGAACCCAGACTGGGAAACTCGATGAGTTACCAAAAGCTAACCCATAATAGCCTATTAGTACAGCACATTAGACAGAAACATCCACGTCATCCTCAACTTTAGGGAAAAGAGAGCCAATTCCACTTAATTTTGTTTTTATGAACTACATAGTATCTGTCAAATGGTCACATTTGATCATATATTTTGTTAAGGTGGAGATTACCTTACCTTTTCTGTTAACTATCTCTTTCCAAATCTTTGAGCCTGGGGGAAGAAAAGGGAAGAAACAAACGCTTGTTCAGCAACATTGTCCACCTGTAAGAATGCCACACTTTAAAGAACTTTGGAAATAAGTTGAACATGAATGTTAGAAAAAAATACAATGGTTTTTCCCTCCCCCAGTGTCTAGAATGCCCTACTGTAATGCCTGCACGTTAAGAAGTTATTTTCAATATGAATGAGGTCCCCCTTTTGGGGGGTGGTTTTCTGATGGTGGTAAGAGATGATATAGGAGATTATCTTCCGATAATATAGGGAAATCTATCTAAAGTAATTATTCAGTACTTGCCTGATAAGTCAAATTTGAAATTCTTCCATTTCACTGAATTCTTTCCTTCTTTCAACTTTTAATTAATAGAGTAAATTACATGATCCCATCACTCTCTTCAAGACAGTCTATAAATAACCTTAAATGTCATAAGTCGGAATTCATTACAGAAATTCACCCGTCATTTTCCAGTAAAGGAAAGCAGCAATTCAAATACAAGCAGTAATACTGTAGTGTATCAATTTGTTGCAGAGAAAAATGTTTATTTAAAAATTTCAAAATACTTTGTATACCAGCCCTCACTAAAAGTATTTTTTAACTGTACTGACATGGACCTGAACCCTTAAGAATTCATCTTTTTCCTCATTATATTTTGTAACCTGACATGCTTTGAAAATAGGCATATATTTTTTAAGTTACAAAACTATTTCAACTCAAAGAGTTGTTTAACTTAGGCAAAAAGAAGAGATTAACAATATTATACTCAAACAATTTGCTTCCAATAGATAGAACTGAAGGGGGTATAAAATGACATTCCTCAAGTCTTCTGGATTTTATTTACTCATTGTAATGTACAAAGAGACCCAGGTCCCACCAGGTTAGGGACGTTGCTTCTATGATTTATCTTCTAAAGACAATGGATGAGCAAACCCACCTCCCCTTTAGCCCTGGTTAGCATCAGTCCCAGTGAACCTTCATTTCTCTTTCCTATCTAAGTCAAGCTATTCCTCTATAATAACCCATTCTGAATAATGATTATTGAGATTTAAATAACAGCTTTCCAAAAACAACTCTATAGCAATTTATTCCAAATTAGCCCAATCTACAGTTTCTTCTTCATTTTAAGTGAAAAAGTAAAGAATAAAAACATTAGCTAATTTTTAACACATCATTTATCAATGATTCAAGTTGAAAACTGCTTCAACTTTAGCATCTCATGGGTACAAACGGATAAGGAATTTTATGCTAGAAGATTTGGTTGGATACCTGAAGATGTGGTTTATTTATGAGAGTTTTTGTGTTGTGTGTTGATAGATTTAACAACTAAAGAGATTTTGAACATCTTGGGGAGTACTCAATGACTGTCTAATTGTTTCTGTAACTTAGAATGTTTTTCAAGCGCACATGATATAAAAAGTATTATATTATAAAAGTAATATAATTTTGTCTTAATGGATTCTTTCCTAGAAATGGAGCAAATGTTTTGGCTACCAAATCCTTGCAATGATATTTAGTACTGTATTTTTAGCTTCTGCTCTTCTTAAATAACCCAAAAGCTGTACTTTTTATTTAAACCATGAGAACATAAAAGTAGGTGTATAGGTCAAGAGAAAGTACATCCATTTTGTGTCTTTGCCGACTCTTTTCAGATTGATATGTCATCTTTGTCTGAAATAGCAAGCCACATAATTTTGCATAGAAAATAAGAAACATACCTAGAAGTTATTTTTAAGTGTTAACATTTAAAGGGACCAGCACTACATAATATTTTTAATTCCATAAATATTTACTGATATCTGCATTATTATAACTCTCAAATTTTTCCTTAGAATTTTGAAAGAACTTCCTTCATTCCAGTATCATGGAAAAGTTTTTCAAGCTTAATTCAACAGGGTATTTCAACTAGCCGGTATCTTTGATCTTTATTATGGTTAATTTTTCTTCATGAAGTGACCAAATTTGAATAAGGCTGATGGTCCATCATGGGGGAGATTCATCTCTCCGGCTTCTTCCTGCTGAGGGAGAATCATCTTTGGTTTGTGACATCACAGTCTGAGCTGGGCAAGTGGCTGTGATAGCAAACCGAGGATTATATCCCTTCAGTGTGAATGAGCTGCAAGAGATGTGGGTGCTATCATTTCAAGTCCTGTCACAGAGACACTACTGAGATGCATGACAGGAGTCAAGTGAGGGAAAGATGCTTGCATTGCAATTGTCACTTTTACAGCATCAGCCATTAAAGATAAAAGTACCATTTCACAGTTTCCTTCATTATTAATTTAAAAGAGGGAGTAAACGTCATGTTAATAAAACTCACAGATAATGATAAAATGGGAGGGAGGAAAGTAACCAGCGAGTAACCAGACAATAAAGGAAGAGGGACACGGAGAGTGAGGGATGGGTGCACAACTCAGCCGCGCCTCTGGCCACAGGAAGAGCAAAAAATAGAAGGCGCCAGCGCGCAGTGGCGGGCTGGAAACCCTCCGACCTCGGAGAACTGCGGAGAACCGGGGACCGGAGTCAACAACGGCTCCCAGGCGGTCCCAGCGTCCCGACCCGCACCCGGCCGCGACACAGTTTCCACAAACTGAGACACACGGAGCCCGCGCGAGGGGCGGCGGGTCGCGCGGGCTTCCCCGCCGGCTCCCCTGCAGGCCGGTCCCCCGCAAGCCGAGCGCACGAAAGGGCGCCCCAAAGGCGCCGGCCCAAGGCGCCCGCTGCGCTTTCCCTCCCGAAGGTGGGCTGCAGGGCCCAAGCGTAAACCCTGAGACAACAACACGCGCACCACGCCGCCACGGGGGACGAGAGGCCGGGCGCCCACCTGCCCGGACACCCTGCATTTCTGGAATCACCGGACGCCTGTGTAAATTTCCGTTCGGCGTGTCATTTGCCAAAGGCCACTCAAGATCAGGGGACAGGATGCCTCCTCTCCAAGGGTCCAGCCAGCCCACCCACTAAAATTACAGGACACAATGCCTCCGTTCCAAGGGCCCTGCCAGCCCACCCACTCAAATTAGGGGAGACAACGCCTCCTCTCCAAGGGTCCAGCCAGCCCACCCACTCAAGATCAGAGGGACAAAATGCCTAACTAAAACACCACAAAACAAAAACACAAAAAACTGGAGAGAGGAAGGAAAGGGTGTCCTCAAAAATAAAAAAGCTAAGCACGTTGACAGCGCTAAGAATAAACTACCAGGAAAAAGAAACCCTACATGTCAGATCATGAAGTACGGAAGGGCAAGCCCGCCGGCAGTCCAGGCCCGGGGGGACCGGGGTCCCCAGCCCTACAGAGCCAACGGCAGCCCGGCTCGGGCGCCCCTCGGAAGCGCGGGGTCCCCGCGGCCGAGTCTGCGCCCCCGGCCGGCCCCGGCTCCCCTCTGCCCACCCTGCGCGCGGGGGCTGGACACGGCCGCGGAGAACCACGGCGGGGCGGGAAGGGGGGCTCCAAAGAGGGTCTGGCGACTCGAGTCGCTCCGTTTCTCGGTGGGCTCAGCGCGCGCCGTGGGGGAAGAGGGGCGGGGGTCCGGGAAGAGGGGACGGGTGGCACTCACGTAGACCGGCAGCGGCCACGGGTAGACGGCGGGCTCGGCCCCCACGGACGACTCCAGCCTGGGCTCCAACTTCTCCCCCATGTCTTCGCGCGCGGCCCCCGCACCAGGCTAGTCTGGCGGTTGGGGGGAGGGGCGGGACGCCCGCCGGCGGGGGCGGGGCGGGCGGGCGGGCGGGAGGCTGAGGGGAGGGGGCCTGGCCTGGACCTCAGCCACCGCCGCCGCCGCCGCCGCCGCCGCCGCGCTCCCGTCTGGCCCCCGGCTCCCTCTTTGTGGTCACAGGCCCGGGACCTCCAGCGCTGCCGCCAACTCGGGCCGGCGTGAGGCGAGCACAATGAGCCGGGGCCGGGCTGAACCACTCACTCGCGGCGCGCGCGCGCCGCCCACCCCGTGGACTCGCCCGCTCCACCTACGCACGCACGCACGCACGCACGCACGTCTTCGGCTGCCCCCGGCCACCCGCACCGGCCCGAAGTCGGGACCCGGGGAGACCCCCTCGGGGCTTGGGGTGGCGGGTTCGACTCCCGCCCTTGACGTACCGTGACACACACACACACACACACACACACACACACACACACACACACACACACACACACCCAATAATAAGACTATAATTCCTCATTAAATATGACAGCCGGAATCCCGGCTTCTGTTCACAAAAATGCCCTGTATTTAGCCTATGCTAGGCACCAGACCCTGGACGCTCAGTACTGGCAAAAAAGGAAATGCCCTGCCCTCATGGCGCTGCCATTTTAATTGGAATAGTAGTGACAATGGTCAAGGGAGAAAATAAAGTGTCATCATCGCCACGGGGATGGTTAATCTCATGTGCGCACTGCGTGGGGCCCCGGCAACCACAAACATTATTCCAGATGTGGCCAGGAAGGTATTTTTCAGAAGAGATGAACACTGAAATTGGTCCACTTTGGGTAAAGGAGATTGTCAATGCCGTGGCGTGGGTGGGCCTCGTCCATCAGCTGAAGGACTGGAGAGAAAAATGAGGTTCCGAAGAAAGAGGGAACTGTTCCTCCAATGGCCTTGGGACATCAGCTCTTCCCTGTGTCTCCAGCCCAGAGTCCTGCCCTGACTTGCCTGCCTCACGGTCACATGAGTCAACTCCTTAAAACAAAACTATATATGTAAAAATACTGAATATATACAAGCCTATTAATTTGTATATGTGTGCATACATATTATATATATGTATACACATGTTTATATGTGCGTGCGTTTGTAGTATATGTGTAAGTACTATATACAGTATACATACAAGCCTATATATTTGTGTGTATATATTGTATACATGTATGTATGTGCATATATATAGTATACATTTTATAAATGTGAACATGCTGTGTATATACACACACCCATATATTGATATATGGGTGTGTGTAGATATACAGTTTATGTACACTGTATGTATGTATACAGTGTGTATTTATATATAGGTGTGTATATATGTTGTATACCTGTATGTGTATATGTTTCTAGGTGTTACATGTATATATGTATATACTATTATATACACACTTGCGTATGTATTTATATGTGTATGTACATGCGCATATTTACATATAGGTGTGTATGTGTGTGTATACATTGTATATATGTATATATCTGATATATATGATATATGTACGTGTACATACGATGAATTTATATATACAGTACATATATATTTTTATGCTATATGCTTTTATATGTAGGTGTATATGTGTGTCTATATGTATGTACGTGTACGTATTGCATGTATTATATGTGTATGTATGTATACTGTCTATATACACACCTAAATATCTTTGTATGTGTGTCTATATGTATGACATATATGTACCTAGGTGTGTATATTGCATATGTTATACGTATGTGTACATACTGTATACATACAAACGATGCATTTTATATGTGTGTATGTATAGTGTCTATGTATGTGGGTATTGTATATGTTATGTGTATATGTGTGTATACATACTGTAGATATACAAACTATGCATTTTATATGTGTGTATACAGGTAAGTGTGTATTGTATATACTATATGTGTATATGTGTGTATGCATACTGCATAGATACACTGCTGCATATTTTTGTACACGTGTACATATGTACGTGTGTGTGTATATACACACACACACACCCTATGGATTCTGTTTGTCTGGAGAACCCTCACTGATACGGACACTTATGACAATTGAGCACCTGCTCCTTGCCAGCCAGGGAGCCAAAGGCTTGTCCTTGCGGTGTCTCCCTTAAGTGTCACAAGTCCCAGGAGGGAAGGTGATGCGGCTGCTACCAGTTGAGGTGCCTCAGGGTCAGAGAGGTGCACAGGGTGGGGGGCTGGAGCCTGGTGGAGCCCAGGTGGAGTTCTAGCAGCAGTACAGCCTAGCAGTCCCACTTCCCCGGGTGCTTCTCACAAAGACGCCAAGGGAGAGACGGGATCTGAAGGAGGGGATGAGGAAGCTTCCGTGGGTCCGCAAGCCCAGACCAAGGCTGACTCGTCAAGGGTGTTAGAGGTCAGGACTGTGGTTACCCTGGGGGTGGGCTTACACAGAGCCATTCACATTCTGAAAAAGTATCCATTCTGCTCTTGTTTGTATGTTTACCCCCCTCCCCCAAATCTTTTAAAAACAGATTCTCTTGGTTGCTGGGAACACACACGGGGAAGTTGTGTGTGAGGGGGTGTGATCCAGGGGACAGGGAGGATAAGCCCCCCCACTCGTAGGGCCAGGAGTGGCTCAGCTTTGTGAGCTGAGGATGGCCCACGAGGTCCCAGAGAGAAGGGTCCCTGCTCCGTCCCTGCTCTGTGCACCCCATTCCCAGCCCGAGAAGCCCAGAGCCACCCCCCGCAACACACACACACACACCAGGGAGGAGAGCCAGTCACCCTGGCTCCCAGGCTCTGGCTCCAAGGCTCCCGGCACTAGGAGCTCTTTTCAGCTTTCATGCTCTGTCTGTCTCTCGCCCGCCCTCCCTCCCTCCTCCGCTTCTTCCCCTCCCGCTCCATCTGTCCTCCCCTCCAGCCTGCATTTCTACACAGGATGGCTCACAGACAGCTGCTCCCCGTGCCCACCTGCCACCATTCGATGGATGTCAAAGCAAACCCTGGGGACTTCCCTGGAGGTCCAGTGATTAAGACTCCGAGCTTCCACTGGCAGGGGGCGCGGGTTCGATCCCTGGTCAGGGAAATAAGATCCCACATGCCGCACGGCATGGCCAAGAAAAATAAATGAATAAAAAATAAAGTTATAGTGATGAAACAGCCCTAGTCGTGCAAGGATGGGACGTATAGCTCTATGGTATAGAATAAAGGTCCAGAAACAGATCTATGAGAACTTGATATGACAGAAAGTGGGGAAATTAAGGAGTTTTCAATAAATGGCATTAGGACAATTGCATATCCATGTGGGAAAAAGTAAATTAGAAAAAAAAAAAAAAGGCAAGCCCTGGTCAGGTGTGACCTTGGGCCCAGGGCCATTGGCACACGTTGTCATGTGGGATGTTCTTCCTTAGACTCCTCCCTCCCCCCTGTGTCACTGTCACTTTCTCCAGAACCTTCCTGGACTCCCCTGCACAAGCCCGGGGTGTGCCCTCACCCGCCCTGGATCACCAGAATTCCAATCCCGGCCCACCCTTCCCTGCCAGGTAAAGAACTGTGCATGGTCAATAAGACCATAGTGGTCATTGGCCATTGCTATTGCAGCTGGAATTGTTACTGTGTTTAGATAGGGTGACCAACACCCGCCCCCAGTTTGCCCAGGACCGCTCAGGTTTGAGCGCTGGAACTCTGGGGAAACCCTCAGTCCCGGGGAACCCCAGAAGGCTGATCAGCCTATTTAGGACGGATCTTTCACTTGATCTCCCAACCCCCGAGAGCCAGAAAGGGAATCTCCCCCCTCCTTCCATTGTAACCTTCATTCATCCATCCACTCATCCCTTTATTCAACTCCTTTATTCAGCAAGTATTTATGAAGCATCTACTACACAGCAGACACTCTTCTAGGTGCTGGGGACATAACAGCATCCCTGTCCTCAAAGAGCTCACGTTCTAGCGAGGGCAGCAAACAGTCGACTGAGAAGGTGTGATTTATCACATGGCGATGATGTCTCGGAGACCACTGCAGGGCAGAGGAGGTGGGAGAGGAAAGGGGCAGGTCTAAATGCAGGCGCTGACGGGATTGGGGCAGACCTTGCCCTGGGCCAGGCTGGTTGCTTCAACACAGCTGTCCTCGCCCAGGGCCATCCTGCCCCCGCCTCACCCAGTTCTTCCGTGATGTGTGGGGAAAATCTGTGGTTGTCACAACTGGGGGGGAGGGGCCCCTGGAATCAAAGGGGTGTGGCCAGGGCTGCTGCTAAACCCCACACAGTGCCCAGGAGGGGCCCTCAGCAGAGGATGACCCGCCCCGAATAACCCCAGTGCCGCAGGGGAGACCCTGCACTAATATTATTCAGACCCGCTGGTGCCCCCAGATTCCTGCACAGGCAGGGACTCTAACCGGGTCACCTCTGTATCCCGAGGTGACCTAGAGTGGGGCAGCCAGGAGGGCTGAGATGAGCATCGGGGGTGAAATGACAAATCTCTGTGCCCACTCTCCGCGCCGCACCCCAGGGGCGATGGCCTCTATCTCCTCCCTGTGCAGGTAGCTTTTCCCTGAGCCATTTCTTCTTGTCAAGGTCCCTGTCGCAGGTTGGGTTCCCCAAAGATGACGTTGAGAGCAAGGATTGGAGTGCAGGTGGTTGATGTGAGACGTGCAGCAACAGATACAGCTGCCATAGGGTCCCGCAATTCCACTCCTGGGCATAGATCTGGAGAAAACTCTAATTCAAAACTATACACACACCCCTGGGATCTCCTAGGTGGTCCAGTGGTTAAGACTCCGTGCTTCCAGTGCGGGGGGCATGGGTTCCATCTCCGGTCAGGGAACTAAGATCTCACATGCTGTGTGACAAAAAAAAAAAGAAAGAAAGAAAGAAAGAAAAAGAAAGAAAGAGAGAAAGAGAGAGAGGGAGAGAGAGAAAGAAAGAAAGAAGGGAAGGAAGCAAGGAAGAAAGAAAGGAAGAAAGAAATAAAGGAAGAAAGGAAGAAAGAAAGAAAGGAGGAAAGAAAGGGAGGAAGAAAGGAAGAAAGAAAAAAAAAAAGAAAGACAAGATACATGCACCCCAATGTTCACTGCAGCACTATTTACAATAGCCAAGACATGGAAGCTACCTAAATGTCCACTGATGGATGAATGGATAAAGAAGATGTGGTACATATATACAATGGGATATTATTCAGCCATAAAAAGAATGAAATAATGCTATTTTCAGCAATGTGGATGGACCTAGAGATTACCATACTAAGTGAAGTAAGTCAGAAGAGAAAGACACATATCATATGATCTCACTTATATGTGAAATCTAAAATACGACACAAATGAACTCGTCTACGAAACAAAAACAGACTCACAGACATAGAGAACAGACTTGTGGTTGCCAAGGGGGAGAAAGAGTGAGGGAGGGTTGGATTGGGAGTTTGGGGTTAGCAGATGCAAACTATTAAATATAGGATGGATAAACTACAACATCCTACTGTCTAGCACAGGGAACTATATTCAACATCCTGTGATAAGCCATAATGGAAAAGAAAAAAGTTTTACTTATAGGTTCCATCCCTAACTGAGCTGGCCCATCCCCTCCCATGGTTCTAAGTGCAGCCCGAGGCTGCAGACTTCCCACCGTGGTCTTCAGCTCCAGAGCAAGCCACCTGCAAACCACCCACATCTTTCCAGGGGCTGGCAACTCTCCTTTGCTACTGATTCCAAGACACATCCAGATAGCAAAAATGTGACCATGAAAAGAAACTCAGGCATGTTCAAATCAGGGAAATAACATTCTTATCTCTGTTCAGTACTCGCTTAATTTTAGAATAGCTTAGAGTTACAAAAAAGTGGCAAAGATCTGTACAGAGTGTAGAGTGCCGTGGACCCTGACCCAGTAACCCTATCTCCAACACGTTAGTACGTTAGTATGACATGTTTATCCAACTAAGGAACCAAGATGGATACATTGTTATTAAATAAAGTCCACACTTCATTAGCATTTCCCTAGTTTTCCCCTAACATCCTTTTTCTGTCCCAGTCTCCTCTGGGCTGTGACATTTCTCAGATGTCCCTGGGTTTTGATACCTTGAAAGTTTTGAGGAGGACTGGTCAGGTATTTTGTCCCTCAATTTGTTTGTCTGTTTGTTTTCTGATGTTTTCTTATGGTTGGTCTGGAGTTATGGGGTTTGGGGCGGAAGATCCAGACAGAGATAAAAATGCCATTCTCCTCAGGTCACATCAAGGATACACACCATCAACGGGACTTATGACAAATGATTTTACCCTTGATCACCTGGCCAGTAGCGTCTTTTTTTTTTTTTTTTTTTTTTTTTTGCTGCGTTGGGTCTTCGTTGCGTGCGGGCTTCTGTAGTTGTGCGTGGGGGCTCAGTAGTTCTGGCTCCCAGGATCTAGAGCGCAGGCTCAGTAGTTGTGGCCCACGGGCTTAGTTGATCTGCGGCACCTGGGATCTTCCCGGACCAGGGCTTGAACCTGTGTCCCCTGCACTGGCAGGCGGATTCTTTTCTTTTCTTCTTTTCTTTTGCAACCAAAACTTTAATCCCAAGGATTCTCACAAAACATATTACAAATGACAGCATGAAAAAAAAAATTGCACAGTAACTCAAAGTTCAGCTCTACAATACTCTTAATCCGGCAGGACACTGGTATCTTGATCATCTCAGATTTCCAAAAAATATTACAAAGAGCTATGTATTCATGTACAGCAATCACAGAGGGGACTTATGACCTAACTCAAAGGTAAACTAACTTCCTTGAAACTTCTTAGATTCTCAACTCCCTGGACAAGCTCTTGCCCCGTGTGAAGACTAGTGGAATTTTTAAACCTCTAATCTAGGGTAAGGGTGCGGCTTTCATTTTTACCTGCTGGCTTGTGTTCACAGCACCTTTTAAAGACTGCTTGCTTAACTACAGCTGCATACCATATCCCAGCTACAGAAAGTCTTTTCCATGTTTGCCAGTGTTGTTTCCATAATAGTAAACATCACACTTTAGGTGGGCAGGAGTTAAAGTTTTATTATCAGTCTAGGCAAGACCAAAAATTCAAAGCAAATTCAATTTTGCTTAAGGGAACATTGGAAGGTAACAATTCTTCATATCACATGCCTCATGTGACCCATTTCAAACCATAGAGAATGACACCTTTATGGGTCACTGTCCCAAGAGACAAACAAATGTGAACAACTAAAACATTTAAAAAGTGCACCAAGCTTCAGAAGTCTCAAACATAACTTGAATTTTCTGTACATACTCCTGTCAAATGAAGTTATTGCCTGTACACCACTCCTCTTGCAAAGTGGTCTTCTATTTCCTTTCATTTGACCTAGATCGGCTAGGAGACCTAGAGAAAGATCGGGACGGCTTGTGATTTCTCTCCTGGGACAGTCATCTCTCTCTTCTCCTATATCTAGAAAGGGACCTGCTCTGGCTGACGGAGAAGGCTCTCCATCTTGGAGATGTGTGGGAGGTGGAGGACTCCTCCTCCGATAATCATCTCGAGGGCGACGACCCCAAGAAGGAGGCGGTCACGATTTCGACTTCTCTTTTCCCCATTCGACAGGTCCACTCTTACTCGGCAGCCACATAGTGTTCTCCCATCTAGTTCTCGGACAGCATCGGCTGCATCTCGGGGATCTTCACATTCAACAAGAGCGAAGCCGGGAGGGCTTTTAGCAACCCACACACTTCAGAGTGGTCCGTAATAGCCTAAATCTCGTTCCAATTCAGCCTTGTTACCACTGTTTGCAAGATTCCCTACATAAACTTTACAGTCCAACGGACAGGAATCACGATGCAAGACCCTCGTGGCCTCCTGTTTTTCACGGGCCACAGGGTGGTCCCGGGCCTCTAGAATCTGGCAGCTGAATCTGCTCGCACAAGCTGTCCTGTGGGGATGCTTTTCCCCCTATGTGTCCAGCCCGGGGCCCCGCGGTCTTGGCCCGGCCTCCCCGGTGAGAGGGTGAACCCCAGCTCCCTGGAGCAGACACTCAGAGCCCTGGTGACCGGACTCACGGCTGACGGGGCTGGAGCGGCGGCTGGACATGTGTGGCCAGCCTGGTGGTGTTTGGCCCCCTCTGCAGTGCCAGTTCCAGCTGAGAAAGAGCCTCCCTGTGTTATTTTCTCCTGGTTGTGTAAGGATCCCCGGTGTCATCTGACAGAAATGTAGATGGTGTGTTCTTTCTCTCTTTTCTCCCTGCTTCCTCTCCTCCCTCTCTCCCTCCCTGTCCCTCTTTCCCTGTTCTGCTCTCCCTCTACCTCTTTCCCTCTCCCTCTCTCTCTCTCCCTCCCTCTCTCTCCATCTGTCTCTCCCTCTCTCCCTCCCTCTCTCTCTTTCCTCTCCCTCTTTCCTCTCCCTCTTCCCTCTCCTCTCCCTCTGTCCCTGCCTCTCTCCCTGTGCCTGTTTCCCTGTCCTTGTTTCCGTGTTCCGCTCTGCCTCTACCTCTGTCTCTCCCTCTCTGGGAGGGAGTGAGGGAGATGGAGAGACGGAGGGAGAGGGAGAGTTGGAGAGAGAGGGAGAAGAGGGAGGAGAAGGAGGGAGGCAGAGGGAGGGAGGGAGAGGTCTCTTCCTCCCTCCCTCTGCCTCTCTCCTCCTCCTCTCCTTCTCTCCCTCACCCTCTCTCCCTCTCCATCCCTCCATCATTTTCCCTCCTGCTCCCTCTCCCTCTCTCCCTCCCAGAGAGGGAGAGACAGAGGGAGAGGGAGAGGGGGGAGAGAGGGACACGGAGAGGGAGGGAGGGAGACAGAGAGGGAAGCAGGCACCCTCTCTCCTTCTCCCTCTCCCTACCTCCTTCTCCGACTCCCCCTCTCCTTCGCTCCCTCCCTCTCCTCTCCCTCTGTCTCTCCCTCTCCCTCCCTCCCTCTAGGAGAGGGAGAGGAAGGGAGGGAGAGGGAGAGGGAGAGGGAGAGATGTCTCGCCCTCCCTCCCTCTCCCTCGCCCTTTCCCTTCCTCTCTCCCTCTCCCTCCCTCCTTCTCCCTCTCCCTCCCTCTGTCTCTCCCGCTCCCTCCGTCTCTCCCTCTCCCTCCGTCTCTCCCGCTCCCTCATTCCCTCTCAGACAGGGAGAGATGGAGGGAGAGGCAGAGATGACGGAGAGGAGCAGAGGGAGGGGGGAGAGAGGGAGAGGGAGAGAGGGAGAGAAGAAGGAGAGAGGGAAAGGGAGGGAGGAAGAGACCTCTCTCTCTCTCCCTCTCTCCCCCCTCTCTCTCCTTCTCCCTCTCCCTCTCTCTTGTCTCTGCCTCTTCCTCCGTCTCTGGGAGGGAGTGAGGGAGATGGAGAGACGGAGGGAGAGGGAGAGGGAGGAGAGGGAGCGAGGGAGTGGGAGAGAGGGAGCTAGAGAGGGATAAAGGGAGGGAGAGAGGGATAGAGGGAGGGAGGGAGAGACGTCTTTGTCTTTCCTTCCCTCCCTCTCTCCCTCTCTCTCCCTCTCCCCCCTCCCTCTCCTGCTCTCTCTCCCTCCACCTCCTTCCCTCTCCAGAGAGGGAGAGGGAGCAGGAGAGGGAGAGAGGGAGGGAGAGAGGGAAAGGGAGAGAGGAAGACACCTCTCTCTCTCTCCCTCCCTCCCCCCTCTCTCTCCCTCTCCCTCTCCCTTGTCTCTGCCTCTTCCTCCGTCTCTGGGAGGGAGTGAGGGAGATGGAGAGACGGAGGGAGAGGGAGAGGGAGGAGAGGGAGCGAGGGAGTAGGAGAGAGGGAGCGAGAGAGGGATAAAGGGAGGGAGAGAGGGATAGAGGGAGGGAGGGAGAGACGACTTTGTCTTTCCTTCCCTCCCTCTATCCCTCTCTCTCCCTCTCCCCCCTCCCTCTCCTGCTCTCTCTCCCTCCACCTCCTTCCCTCTCCAGAGAGGGAGAGGGAGCAGGAGAGGGAGAGAGGGAGGGAGAGAGGGAAAGGGAGGGAGGAAGACACCTCTCTCTCTCTCCCTCCCTCCCCCCTCTCTCTCCCTCTCCCTCTCCCTTGTCTCTGCCTCTTCCTCTGTCTCTCCATCTTTGGGAGGGAGTGAGGGAGATGGAGAGACGGAGGGAGAGGGAGAGGGAGGAGAGGGAGCGAGGGAGTGGGAGAGAGGGAGCGAGAGAGGGATAAAGGGAGGGAGAGAGGGATAGAGGGAGGGAGGGAGAGACGTCTTTGTCTTTCCTTCCCTCCCTCTATCCCTCTCTCCCTCTCCCCCTCTCTCTCCCTCTCCCCCCTCCCTCTCCTGCTCTCTCTCCCTCCACCTCCTTCCCTCTCCAGAGAGGGAGAGGGAGCAGGAGAGGGAGAGAGGCAGGGAGAGAGGGAAAGGGAGGAAGACACCTCTCTCTCTCTCCCTCCCTCCCCCCTCTCCCTCTCCCTCTCCCTTGTCTCTGCCTCTTCCTCTGTCTCTCCATCTCTGGGAGGGAGTGAGGGAGATGGAGAGAGGGAGGGAGAGAGGGAGGGAGGGAGGGAGGGAGAGACGCCTTTGTCTTTCCCTCCCTCCCTCTATCCCTCTCCCTCCACCTCCTTCCCTCTCCAGAGAGGGAGACAGAGAAGGAAGCAGGCACCCTCTCCGGAGAGGGAAGGAGGTGGAGGGAGAGGGAGAGGGAGCAGGAGAGGGAGAGAGGGAGAGAGGGAGAGGGAATGAGGTATAGGAAGAGCGGAACAGGGAAACAGGGACAGGGAAAGGGGGACAGGGAGAGAGGGAGAGGGAAAGAGGGAGAGGGAGAGAGGCAGAGGGAGAGATGGAGGGAGAGTGAGAGTGAGAAGCAGGGAGGTAGAGGGAGGGAGGGAAGGAGAGAGAGAGGGAGACAGAGAGGGAGAGAGGGAGAAGGGCTGATGGGGGCTCCCTCCCCCTCCCCTCCTCTCCCCACTGCTTTCTCTTTCTTCTGCTTCAACAAACACCAGGCGCCTTTTAGATCAGCCCTGAAGTCAACGTTGATGCTTGGACGGCTTGACCTCCCCGCTGCCTTCCAGCCCGGGACCACAGCTGGGAGATGAAGTCTGCGGGGTCCTGGGCAGCGGCGGCGGGCTGCACAGGCACCTCCTCTGACGCCCAATCTCTCCTCCTTTACGAGGCAGCCGCCAGCTCCCCTCCCTGACTCCCAAGATTTGGGGCCTTTTTAATATGTGTCGATAATGCCATGAGCTACTATTTAACTTTTCCACGAGGACCCATCTCCCGAAATGCAGTGCTTTTCAGCCTTGGCTGCACTAGAGAACCCCCAGGGAAGGGAGAGACGTCTGTACCTCCCTCCCTCTCCCTCTCCCTCTCCCTCCTCCTCTCCCTCTCCTTCTGGGGTGATGCCCGATGAGCTCAGATTCGCAGATGTTCCCCCCATCTCCTCTCTGTGCCTTGCGTGGGGTCTGGGCCTTCTCACTGTGGCCCGGGTACGGCCTTGACATTCAGACATGGGTTCCTGCAAGGACACTTGCGTTTGGTCCATACCGCGTGTGGCTGCAGTCTGTGCTTCTCCTGTTCAGCATCTTCAGTAGATGGGGGCTGTGCGTGAGCCCTTCATCTTCCCCGCAGAC
This sequence comes from Eschrichtius robustus, assembly GCF_028021215.1. Taxonomy (NCBI): domain Eukaryota; kingdom Metazoa; phylum Chordata; class Mammalia; order Artiodactyla; family Eschrichtiidae; genus Eschrichtius; species Eschrichtius robustus. Next base: position 79,229,201 of record NC_090824.1, read on the forward strand.
ACCACTGGTGCTTGCTCGGCCTCGTGGGTGATGTGGGGGGCATGGGGGACAGTCCTGTGTCCCCACCTTCTTGGGCTGCAGACAGGCCACGTTGGTCCTGTGGTGACTGGGGGCTCCCAGGAGAACCCCACCGCAGAGCCGGAGAGGTGGCCCCAGAGAAGGTGGCGTACGCCTGGGGCCGGGCCTCACCAGCCAGCCCCGGGCCACCTGCAGCAACAGGCGTCTCGCCGTCCAGGGGGCTGGGTGTTCGGGCGCCGTGGGGATGACCTGCTGTCTGCACGGCAGCCGAGTCTGTATTGTTGAGCCCGGGGAGGCCCCTGGGTGGCTCCTGGAGAGCCTGGTCACATTTCTTCCTGCCCTTGGCCTTAGAGCTCATCACGGTTCACGCCGTTTCTGGTTCCAAAAGGACCTGTGTTCATAAAGACCACGTGTTAGGACAGCACCAAAGTGTCCAGAAATCCGGGCCAGGAGGAGGAGGGAGGGGGATTGGCTGTGCCCGCCAGTGGCCTGAGAGCCCTGCCCGCCCTCAGAGACCTGGCCCGGGGCCCGTGGGGAGGGCGTGGCCCACGGTCCCCAGCGCTGGCCGTCTCTGGGTTCCAGGAGAACTGCGCGATCCTCGGGGAGCTGGTAAGGCTGCAGGCTCAGAAGTCCCGCCTGCTGGGGTTCAGCACGCGTGCCGACTCCGTGCTGGAGATGAACATGGCCAAGACCAGCCAGGTGGTGGCCACTTTCCTAGGTAACCCCGCCTCCCCGAGGGTCAGGCGGACCTTGACTGGACGTGGTGCTGCCTGAGACCCGACTGTGTCAGCCCTTGGGGGTCGCCTTCCCCAACCCTTCATTCTGCCTCGAGGGGCGTGGGGTGGGTGGCGGCTGGGAGGCTGCCACAGGGACATAGCCGAACCTCTCCCCTCCGCCCGCAGATGAGCTGGCCCAGAAGCTGAAGCCCCTCGGGGAGCAGGAGCGGCCGTGATCCTGGACCTAAAGAAGGCCAAGTGCCAGAGGCGGGGCCTGCACTTTGACGGGCCCATCAACGTCTAGGACCTGTGCTGCTACATGAACCAGGGGGAGGAGACGCGCTACCACGTGGACCAGTACCTGCTCGATGAGTCCTTCCCCATGCAGGTGGTCACGCGCGGGTAGCTGGGCATCTCCCAGGAGCTGCTGGGGCTGACCTTCGACCTGGAGGAGGGTGCCAACGTGTGTCACGGAGATGTGAGGCTCTACACGGTCCGGGACGCGGCCGCGGACAAGGTCATCCATCGGCAAGTTCTACCTGGACCTCTACCCTCGGTGCATGCGTGGGGGAACCTGTCGGCCGTGGGCCAGGGCTCCTCTGTGGAAGCGGGGCCTCACCCGCGTCCCTCCCCAGGGAAGGGAAGTCTGGGCACATGGCCTGCTTTGGCCTGCAGCCGGGCTGCCTGCAGCAGGATGGGAGGCGCCAGATTGCCATCGCGGCCATGGTGGCCAACTTCACCAAGTCTACGCCCAACCCGCCCTCCCTGTTGCAGCATGATGAGCTGGAGACCTACTTCCATGAGTTCTGGCAAGCGATGCACCAGCTCCGCTCCCAGGTGGGTGCGGGCGCGGGGCTGCAGGCAGGGGGCGGGGAGGGCCCGGGCTCTCCCGTGGTTCTCAGGCAGGCCCTCGCCACGGGATTCTTCCGCTGATGTCACCCCGCACGTGGTGACGCCCTCGGTGTCAGTTTCCATCATCAAACCCCACGCACAGGGCGTGTAAAAAAATGGAAGTGGATGTCCTCGAGACTCTGGAGCCTGGAAGCCGCAGATCAAGGAGTCAGGACTGGTTCCCTGCATGTTAAATACGTGTATTCAAGAGTTGCCTTTAAAAAGACAAAAGAAAAGAAAGGAACGTTGCATGCAAGTCTGGTGACAGGCGGTGATGAGAACCAGAGGGTAGGCTCTGGGGCCGGGAGCGCCGCGCCCTGTGAGGCCCTGGGGCTGCTGCCAGTCTCGGTGGAGGCTCAGCAAGTCCCAGGGACTTCCCCACCGGGGGGGCGGGGGTGTCCCCAGCTGAGCGTCTGGGCCCAGGACCCAGTGCTCCTTCAGTCTTCCTGCGGTCAGCCCTTCGTCCTGAGAGCGATGCTCTCACAGGCTGCACCGGAGCGCGTGGGGACACTTTACTGAGCTGTGCAGCCGTCACTACTGCCCTATTTTGGAACATTTCCCTCACCCCAAAAATGTCCCTCACGCCTTTAGTTATCATTCCCTCCCCTCCCCTGCCCCTGACAACCAGGAACCCACTCTGACTCTGTGGATCTACCTGTTCTGGATGTTCCCCCTCAGTGGGGTCACACCGTGTGCCCTTCTGTGTCTGACTTGTCTCGCTGAGCATCGTGTTCTCAGGGTGCATCCACGTGGCAGCGAGTGTCAGGGCTTCACACCTTTGCGTGGCTGAGGGCCGGAAAAAAGACAAACGACAAGAAAGGCACGTTACCTGCGACTCTGGCGACAGCCGGTGATGAGAACCAGAGGGAAGGCTCTGGGGCCGGGAGCGCCGCGCCCTGTGAGGCCCTGGGGCTGCTGCCAGTCTCGGTGGAGGCTCAGCAAGTCCCAGGGACTTCCCCACCGGGGGGGCGGGGGTGTCCCCAGCTGAGCGTCTGGGCCCAGGACCCAGTGCTCCTTCAGTCTTCCTGCGGTCAGCCCTTCGTCCTGAGAGCGATGCTCTCACAGGCTGCACCGGAGCGCGTGGGGACACTTTACTGAGCTGTGCAGCCGTCACTACTGCCCTGTTTTGGAACATTTCCCTCACCCCAAAAATGTCCGTCACGCCCTTACTTATCATTCCCTCCCCGCCCCCTGCCCCTAACAACCAGGAACCCACTCTGACTCTGTGGATCTACCTGTTCTGGATGTTCCCCCTCAGTGGGGTCACACCCTGTGTGCCCTTCTGTGTCTGACTTGTCTCGCTGAGCATCGTGTTCTCAGGGTGCATCCACGTGGCAGCGAGTGTCAGGGCTTCACACCTTTGCATGGCTGAGGGCCGGAAAAAAGACAAACGACAAGAAAGGCACGTTACCTGCGACTCTGGCGACAGCCGGTGATGAGAACCAGAGGGAAGGCTCTGGGGCCGGGAGCGCCGCGCCCTGTGAAGCCCTGGCGTTGCTGCCAGTCTCGGTGGGGCACGGGCAGCGCCGTCCCCCAGAGCTGCTGGCCAACTCATCAAGTCCCGGCTGGCCAACCCCGGTGCGGTCGGGCCGAGGGAAAGGAAAGGGGCTCCCGGACCGCCCGGCTGGAAAGCGCGGCCTGCACACAGTGCCAGCCCCCCGTCTCCTTCCTCCCGCCCTCCAGGCCTCTTCAACCTGCGCCAGATCGTCCTGGCCAAGGTGGACAAGGCCCTGCACACGCAGACGCCCGCGGACCCGGCCCAGGAGAATGCCCGCCTCTGCCAGGAGGTCCTCGGGGTCCCAGCCACGCCAGGTAGCCAAGTGCACGCCGGGCCCACCTTAGCGGTCGCTTGGCGGCTACTGCCCAGGTCAAGAGGATCCTCTGGTGGTGTGTGAAGGGGGACCGACTGACGGGCTCTGGCCGAGGCCCGCTGACCTCTGGCCTCTTCCTGCCTCGGTTCCTGGGCTGGTCCCTCCAGCTGTGGCCCGCGGAGTCCGAGGGTGGGGTGGGCGTATCTGCACGTGCTTTCTGGAGAGCCTGGAAGAGGCAGGAGAGGGCTTCATACCCCGGACGGAACGCGTCGACGAGGTTTGCCCGTGCGTGTCGGTGCGGAGACGCAGTTCACTCCCTCGTGAGCGCTTGAACCCGCGCTCTCCCCGTGCTGGAAGGTGAGCCCTGACTCATCCCTCGGAGCCTCGGGCAGCTGACCTTGTAAGAGGCTTCGGGGTGAACCCTCGTGAGCTTCAGCAGAAAGTCGGCAAAAATTTATTTGTGTCCCTCCACTGAGTTGCCCGCAAGGTCCCCGTTTTCTAGAAGTGTTGGGCCAATACTCCCTCTAGCGGCAGGGGACTCAGACAGGGCTGCTTTGAGGCCCCCTCTCTGGGGAAGGGGCACGGAGCGGCCAGGGGGCCGGGCAGGAGCTTCTCCGCGTGTGTCCCAGGGACCCACCTGCTTGCGACCTTCGGCCACCTGGCAGGAAGCTACGACGCCCAGTCCTATGGCTACCTGTGCAGCGAGGTGTACTCCGCGGACACGTTCCACACACGTTTCAAGTGGGAGGGCGTCCTGAGTGGCAAGGTGAGAGGCCAGCCTGCCATGCAGACCAACACGGAGGTCCTTGGCCTGGGCCTAGATGCTTGTGCCGCCCGCCTGGGCCTGCCAGGCTCTGAGGGCCCTGCCCTGGACCCCCTGCTCCCCTGCCCTTTCTTGAGTCACAGCAGAGGTGGCCACACCCACACCCTCAGTGAAGGGGGTGCTCCACCCTCCTGCAGCCCCACCCCCTCTCGTCAGGTTGCCATGGACTACAGAAGCTGCATTCTGAGGCCAGGGGGGCTCCGAGGATGCCAAGGGCATGGTGAAGCTCTTCCTGGGTTGTGACCCCACGCAGGACGCCTTCCTCCTGAGCAAAGGGCTGCAGGTTGAGGGCTGCAAGCCGCCGGCCTGCTGAAGGCACGGGGTTTTGCCCACCCAGGCGGGCCGGGTGCCTTAGCGCCCCGTCGGGGCGGGGGAGGGGCCGCGTGTCCTCCCAGCCCCTGAGTCCCCGGCGGCCGGCCTAGGCCAAAAGTCTCCACCTGGAAGTGTCTGGAGAGCCTGGCATCAAGGCTCCCCCTTGTTGCACTAATGCAATCCCTTCCTGGGGAGCTTTCCTGGTAACAAAACGGTTCTTTGAAAACGCAGCCGTTAATAAAAAGACTCTACTCCTGGTCTCTGCCTGCCGTCCCTTCCACCACAGGAGTGGCATGGGGGCCGTCACACTGGGGGGAGTTCTGACCTTGGTCGGGGATCAGCCCTGGGGCCGTGGTGACGCGTCTGGGTCACTGGGAGATGGCTGAGCTGTGGGGTGAGTTCAGACGGGGATGGTGCCCCGCACCCCGGCCGGGCAGGCTCTCCAGTGAGGGGGTGTCAGTTTCCTGCCAGCCTCTCGCCCGTCACTGTTTGGCATCTCGGGGGCTGTGATTGGCTGGAGCTGGTTCTGGCGGTGGGCACAGCTGTGGGAAGCCCGGCTGTGGCTGTCCCTGTCCCCGTGTCCTGTCCTCCTGCTCAAGGCCGGCCGGCTGGCTCCCTCTGATCATCGGCAGCTGCTGAGTCTGGACCACAGCAGGGGGCTGCCTTCCTGGGTCCTAGCGATTCTTCCCAAAGGCCTTAGGGATGTGTTTTGGTGGCAGTAGGAATTCAGAGAGGGTGCTGCACCACTGGAGCGGTAGGGTGGCTCTGGACCGTCCCGTGTGTCCTTCCCGGGCCTTTGAGCTCCTCGGGAGCCCTGCCTCCGGCCCTTCGCCCCCACAAAGGACGCCAGGCAGCGGAGCGAGCGCGCGGGCGGCGCCCCGACCTTCTCCCCGTGGCCCAGGCGGGCAGGCGGTGCCGCGCTCTGTCCTCCCCTCAGCCTGCCCGCCCGTTCTCACCCGCCCTAGGGCAGTCGGTTGTGGACCAGGCTGTGGTGTCTGCCCTTCTGCAGCCCCGGCTCAGCTCCCTGCACCCACTTCGGTGCCTTCTGTGTTCTGGGCTGGTCGCAGGCCCAGAGCCGGTGGGCAGGCACCCCGTGGCCGGGAGGGCTGTTCGTGTGAATTCCCTGGGGCTTGAAAAGGAGCACAGCCGGCCTTCCATCAGGCACCTCTCGATGGATATGGAAGGGGCGTGTCGGGGCCTGGGGGCTGCTCGTCTTCCTGTGCACCGAGCCCCCAGGTGGTCCCCGTGCAAAATCCAGGTGTGGCGTTGGCACCCCAGCCGTGTGCCGGGCAGTCCATGGCGGGCGACACAAGCCTCGGGCTGGTGGGCCACAGGGTTCCTGAGCGGCAGGTCAGGACTGAGAGGGTGAGGCCTTTCCCCGGGTCCAGGGCCCAGGCTGATGCCGGCTGGAGGCCCCTCCGCTCACCGCCCGCAACCCCCAGCCCCTGCCCTCACGTGAGCCCCCAGGGCTGAGCTCAGGTGTTGGATGCCCAGGCTCCCCGGTAGCCCAGCCCGTTCCCAGTCCTCCGTGGTCACTGAAGGGCTTGGAAGCGGGTTGCCCCACAGAGACTGCTGTTCTCCGAGCCCTGGGCAGGGGGCAGGGAGGACGGGCACAGGGCCCTGCAGGGGTGTGGTCGCCGGGGCAGCCGGAGCAGCTCCACACAGTAAGTAAGAGCACCTCACCAAAAAACAGTGCGTTTCTCCAGCCGCCCCGGGACCTGAGCTCAGGTCCTGGGGCAGGAAGGGGCAGCACTGCAGCTGTTAGCTGTCACTGGGGGTCGACTGTGGCCCGGTGCCACCTCTTAGATCGTCCCCCGTCCCCTTCCGGGGTTGCGACCGGACCCCTGCCAATCGGGTTCTCACTCCTCCCCATCCCCTACGCCGGCTCCACGAAGGTGGAAGGAACACATTTTTAAAAAGGCTGGAGCCTGGGCTTCCCTGCTGGCGCAGTGGTTAAGAATCCGCCTGCCAATGCAGGGGACAAGGGTTCAAGCCCTGGTCCGGGAAGTTCCCACACGCCGCGGAGCAATGAAGCCCGTGCGCCACAACTACTGAGCCTGCGCTCTAGAGCCCAAAAGCCACAGCTACTGAGTCCTCGTGCCCCGACTACTGAAGCCCGCGCGCCTAGAGCCCGTGCTCCGCAACAAGAGAAGCCACCGCAATGAGAAGCCCACGCACCGCAACGAAGAGTAGCCCCCGCTCACCGCAACTGGAGAAAGCACACACGCAGCAAGGAAGACCCAACGCAGCCAAAAATAAATAAATTAAATAAATAAATAAATATTTAAAAATCATATTAAATACCTATCAATGAGATTTTAAGAAATAGTCAGGACCAGAGCCTCCCATCAAGCCTCTTAGATAGCCTCAACCACCAGAGGGCAGACAGCAGAAGCAAGAGAAACTACAATCCTGCAGCCTGTGGACCAAAAACCACAGTGACAGAAAGATAGAGAAGATGAAAAGGCAGAGGGCCATGTACCAGATGAAGGAACAAGAAAAAACCCCAGAAAAACAACTAAATGAAGTGGAGATAGGCAACCTTCCAGAAAAAGAATTCAGAATAATGATAGTGAAGACGATCCAGGACCTCGGAATAAGAATGGAGGCAAAGATTGAGAAGATGCAAGAAATGGTTAACAAAGACCTAGAAGAATTAAAGAACAAACAAACAGAGATGACCAATACAATAACCGAAATGAAAACTACACTAGAAGGAATCAATAGCAGAATAACTGAGGCAGAAGAACGGATAAGTGACCTGGAAGACAGAATGGTGGAATTCACTGCTGCGGAACAGACTAAAGAAAAAAGAATGAAACGAAATGAAGACAGCCTAAGAGACCTCTGGGACAACATTAAACGCAACAACATTCGCATTATAGGGGTCCCAGAAGGAGAAGAGAGAGAGAAAGGACCAGAGAAAATATTTGAAGAGATTATAGTCGAAAACTTCCCTAACATGGGAAAGGAAATAGCCACCCAAGTCCAGGAAGCGCAGAGAGTCCCATACAGAATAAACCCAAGGAGAAACACGCCGAGACACATAGTAATCAAAGTGGCAAAAATTAAAGACCAAGAAAAATTATTGAAAGCAGCAAGGGAAAAACGACAAATAACATACAAGGGAACTCCCATAAGGTTAACAGCTGATTTCTCAGCAGAAACTCTGCAAGCCAGAAGGGAGTGGCATGATATACTTAAAGTGATGAAAGGGAAGAACCTACAACCAAGATTACTCTACCCAGCAAGGATCTCATTTAGCTTTGATGGAGAAATCAAAAGCTTTACAGACAAGCAAAAGCTAAGAGAATTCAGCACCACCAAACCAGCTCTACAACAAATGCTAAAGGAACTTCTCTAAGTGGGAAACACAAGAGAAGAAAAGGACCTACAAAAACAAACCCAAAACAATTAAGAAAATGGTCATAGGAACATACATATCGATAATTACCTTAAACGTGAATGGATTAAATGCCCCAACCAAAAGACATAGACTGGCTGAATGGATACAAAAACAAGACCCATATATATGCTGTCTACAAGAGACCCACTTTAGACCTAGGGACACATACAGACTGAAAGTAAGGGGATGGAAAAAGATATTCCATGCAAATGGAAATCAAAAGAAAGCTGGAGTAGCTATACTCGTATCAGATAAAATAGACTTTAAAATAAAGAATGTTACAAGAGACAAGGAAGGACACTACATAATGATCCAGGGATCAATCCAAGAAGAAGATATAACAATTATAAATATATATGCACCCAACATAGGAGCACCTCAAAACATAAGGCAACTGCTAACAGCTATAAAAGAGGAAATCGACAGTAACACAGTAATAGTGGGGGACTTTAACACCTCACTTACACCAATGGACAGATCATCCAAAATGAAAATAAATAAGGAAACAGAAGCTTTAAATGACACAATAGACCAGATAGATTTAATTGATATATATAGGACATTCCACCCAAAAACAGCAGATTACACGTTCTTCTCAAGTGCGCACGGAACGTTCTCCAGGATAGATCACATCTTGGGTCACAAATCAAGCCTCAGTAAATTTAAGAAAATTGAAATCATATCAAGCATCTTTTCTGACCACAACGCTATGAGATTAGAAATGAATTACAGGGAATAAACGTAAAAAAGACAAACACATGGAGGCTAAACAATACGTTACTAAATAACCAAGAGATCACTGAAGAAATCAAAGAGGAAACAAAAAAATACCTAGAGACAAATGACAATGAAAACACGACGACCCAAAACCTATGGGATGCAGCAAAAGCAGTTCTAAGAGGGAAGTTTATAGCTATACAAGCCTACCTAAAGAAACAAGAAAAATCTCAAGTAAACAATCTAACCTTACACCTAAAGAAACTAGAGAAAGAAGAACAAACAAAACCCAAAGTTAGCAGAAGGAAAGAAATCTTAAAGATCAGAGCAGAAATAAACGAAATAGAAACAAAGACAACAATAGCAAAGATCAATAAAACTAAAAGTTGGTTCTTTGAGAAGATAAACAAAATGGATAAGCCATTAGCCAGACTCATCAAGAAAAAGAGGGAGAGGACTCAAATCAATAAAATCAGAAATGAAAAAGGAGAAGTTACAACAGACACCGCAGAAATACAAAGCATCCTAAGAGACTACTACAAGCAACTTTATGCCAATAAAATGGACAACCTGGAAGAAATGGACAAATTCTTAGAAAGGTATAACCTTCCAAGACTGAACCAGGAAGAAACAGAAAATATGAACAGACCAATCACAAGTCATGAAATTGAAACTGTGATTAAAAATCTTCCAACAAACAAAAGTCCAGGACCAGATGGCTTCACAGGTGAATTCTATCAAACATTTAGAGAAGAGCTAACACCCATCCTTCTCAAACTCTTCCAAAAAATTGCAGAGGAAGGAACACTCCCAAACTCATTCTGTGAGGCCACCATCACCCTGATACCAAAACCAGACAAAGACACTACAAAAAAAGAAAATTACAGACCAATATCACTGATGAATATAGATGCAAAAATCCTCAACAAAATACTAGCAAACAGAATCCAACCACACATTAAAAGGATCATACACCACGATCAAGTGGGATTTATCCCAGGGATGCAAGGATTCTTCAACATACGCAAATCAATCAATGTGATACACCATATTACCAAATTGAAGAATAAAAACCATATGATCATCTCAATAGATGCAGAAAAAGCTTTTGACAAAATTCAACACCCATTTCTGATAAAAACTCTCCAGAAAGTGGGCATAGAGGGAACCTACCTCAACATAATAAAGGCCATATATGACAAACCCACAGCAAACATCATTCTCAATGGTGAAAAACTGAAAGCATTTCCTCTAAGATCAGGAACGAGACAAGGATGTCCACTCTCACCACTATTATTCAACATAGTTCTGGAAGTCCTAGCCACGGCAATCAGAGAAGAAAAAGAAATAAAAGGACTACAAATTGGAAAAGAAGAAGTAAAACTGTCACTGGTTGCAGATGACATGATACTATACATAGAGAATCCTAAAACTGCCACCAGAAAACTGCTAGAGCTAATCAATGAATATGGTAAAGTTGCAGGATACAAAATTAATGCACAGAAATCTCTTGCATTCCTATACACTAATGATGAAAAATCTGAAAGAGAAATTAAGGAAACACTCCCATTTACCATTGCAACAAAAAGAATAAAATACCTAGGAATAAACCGACCTAGGGAGACAAAAGACCTGTATGCAGAAAACTATAAGACACTGATGAAAGAAATTAAAGATGATACCAACAGATGGAGAGATATACCATGTTCTTGGATTGGAAGAATCAACATTGTGAAAATGAGTATACTACCCAAAGCAATCTACAGATTCAATGCAATCCCTATCAAATTACCAATGGCATTGTTTACGGAGCTAGAACAAATCCTCTTAAAATTTGTATGGAGACACAAAAGACCCCGAATAGCCAAAGCAGTCTTGAGGGAAAAACATGGAGCTGGAGGAATCAGACTCCCTGACTTCAGACTATACTACAAAGCTACAGTAATCAAGACAATATGGTACTGGCACAAAAACAGAAACATAGATCAATGGAACAAGATAGAAAGCCCAGAGATTAACCCACGCACCTATGGTCAACTAATCTACGACAAAGGAGGCAAAGATATACAATGGAGAAAAGACAGTCTCTTCAATAAGTGGTGCTGGGAAAACTGGACAGCTACATGTAAAAGAATGAAATTAGAATACTCCCTAACACCATACACAAAAATAAACTCAAAATGGATTAGAGACCTAAATATAAGAGTGGACACTATAAAACTCTTAGAGGAAAACATAGGAAGAACACTCTTTGACATAAATCACAGCAAGACCTTTTTTGATCCACCTCCTAGAGTAATGGAAATAAAAACAAAAATAAACAAGTGGGACCTAACGAAACTGCAAAGCTTTTGCACAGCAAAGGAAACCATAAACAAGACGAAAAGACAACTCTCAGAATGGGAGAAAATATTTGCAAATGAATCAACGGACAAAGGATTAATCTCCAAAATATATAAACAGCTCATTCAGCTCAATATTAAAGAAACAAACACCCCAATCCAAAAATGGGCAGAAGACCTAAACAGACATTTCTCCAAAGAAGACATACAGACGGCCACGAAGCACATGAAAAGATGCTCAACATCACTAATTATTAGAGAAATGCAAATCAAAACTACAATGAGGTATCACCTCACTCCTGTTAGAATGGGCATCATCAGAAAATCTACAAACAACAAATGCTGGAGAGGGTGTGGAGAAAAGGGAACCCTCTTGCACTGTTGGTGGGAATGTAAATTGATACAGCTACTATGGAGAACAATATGGAGGTTCCTTAAAAACCTAAAAATAGAATTACCATATGACCCAGCAATCCCACTACTGGGCATATACCCAGAGAAAACCGTAATTCAAAAAGACACATGCACCCGAATGTTCATTGCAGCACTATTTACAATAGCCAGGTCATGGAAGCAACCTAAATGCCCATCGACAGACGAATGGATAAAGAAGTTGTGGTACATATATACAATGGAATATTACTCAGCCATAAAAAGGAACGAAATTGAGTCATTTGTTGAGACGTGGATGGATCTAGAGACTGTCATACAGAGTGAAGTAAGTCAGAAAGAGAAAAACAAATATCGTATATTAATGCATGTATGTGGAACCTAGAAAAATGGTACAGATGAGCCAGTTTGCAGGGCAGAAGTTGAGACACAGATGTAGAGAATGGACATATGGACACCAAGGGGGGAAAACTGCGGTGGGGTGGGGATGGTGGTGTGCTGAATTGGGCGATTGGGATTGACATGTATACACTGATGTGTATAAAATTGATGCCTAATAAGAACCTGCAGTATAAACAAACAAACAAAACAACTAATACTAAACTTTCATTGGGTTATTTGTATGGAAATATGTTAATAGAAATGTTTCAGACATTACATGAAATTTCTAAAAATCTTATATTTGTATGTGTATGGAAATATGTATGGAAATATGTTAATAGAAATGTTTCAGACATTACATGAAATTGCTAAAAATCTTATATGTTCTGGTATAATGTTATATGTAATAATCCTAGTTATTACTTTAAAATGTATATCTCAGAAATAACTAATTTTCTTGTCAACTGCATTATTATGAACTTTCATCAAATCTTTAACCGTGGTCATTTTTAAGTCTTTTGTCATAAAGAAAAAAAAAAAAAAGAAAGAAATAGTCAGTTAGTTAGTTAATTGTGCCGGGTCTTAGTTGCCACAGGCCAGCTCCTTAGTTGTGGTAATGAGATATTTTATATTCTTTTTTGTTCCTGAACAAAGGCCTCAGAATCCAGTATTTACTTGATAATGCTCACAGCATAGCTCAGCACGGAATAGCCACATTGTTTTTCTTTGGCTGCTATGTACCAAACAGCCTTTTGTACTGTTTTACCAAATGCATGTATTTAACACCTGTTTTAAAAAACATAGTGAGATCTCAAAAACTTGAAATTGACTAAAGTAAGATTCTCTCTGTAGTACTACTTATTTGACCAACACCACCTGATAACACCGGTGTGGTGCACCGAGCCTTACTCTAGCATATCGGGATACACCCCGTTTCGACAAGTGTTCATCCTCCAAGTCCCCAAGGCCTCTCACACACTGCCAGTGAAACTGCTTCCTGCTTGGGAAAGAGTGCCCCAGTTCGTTTCTTTAGAAGCTTGAAGGCTATGTAAGCCCTCCAAAAGGTTAGAGGGCAAAGAACAACTCTAAAACTGGCACATTTGTTTAAAGAAAAAGACTTGTCAATATTACAAGAGCCAGCTTGCTTTCACTTGTGACACGTTTTCTTAGGAGGCAAGGGATGTGGCCATGTGACTTGGACAAGCTGTTTCCCTCTGTCTCAGTGTCCCACCTGTGAGTGGGTAGTCTGACGAAGCTTAATGACAGACATCTGAATAACGATCATGAACAGTGGCATCTAATTTCCAAAATAAAAACAGGAGAATGAGTATGTCTTTCACAACAGGACGTCAAGTCTACCTCAAAGATATTGGTAGCCTTGAGTCCACTGCTTCTCACTGAGTGCAACTGTGCCCCCCAGGGGACATCTGGGGAAGTCTGAAGGTGATTTTGGCTGTCACGACTGGGAGGAGAGAGAGGGAATGTTACGGGCACCTAGTGAGTAAGAGGTCGGGACCTTGCTAAACACTCTACGATGCACAGGACTCACACACCACAGCAAAGGTTTATCTGGCCCCAAAAGTCAATGCCTTGGTTGAGAAACCCTGCCTTAGAGCAAACCACGGATACTCATCTTTAGCAGGTAACAGGGCATTTACTACCCACCTGTAAACCTACAGATTTCCCGACTTACACAGCTAATCCTGTGGCAGGAATGAAATAGAGAGCGTGTGACCATCTGGTAGTACCTAGGTTTGCCCCTCAAGTCACATGAGACAGTGCTGGAGACTGACATTTTCTATATTGGAGGTCTCTGGCAAGCCACCAGTTTTCTAACCTAAAAAGTCTAAGCAGCATTGTTACAATACACATAATAACACGACAATTCTGCTTTTATAGAGAAATTCGATGTGGGAAAGGAGCTTATCTGACATCAGAAGCAAATGCTTTGAACACATCACATCTGCTGGTTCGACTGTCAAATCTTGACAGCTGGAGACGTAGGAAGGTAGACAGGAGAGAACAGACCAAAGTTACGGGCCTGCTGAGTCCTCGGGGCTAACCATAATACACTTCGTACTGCCCTGGGTCCAGGGGTGTGTTCTAACACCCTCTCAGTCACTTACGGTCCATAGACAGACCAAGTATAAATTCACAATTACCAGCAAGTGTACCAAAAAAAGGCAGAGTTAAGAAACTTAAATGCGAGCCCTACCTGGTCTTTTTCTTCTTCATCGACAGAATCATCCGATTTTGCTTTTTCAGGGTCTTCCTCAGGTTTCCGTTTGGCAGGCCTGTCACACACACACACACAGTAAAGCCAACTGTTAGCTCACCAGACCCTAGACCTCCAGTGGGCACGAAACAACTCATATTCCTCCCTACCAAGAGTACCCTCTCTTTGGAAAGATTCAGGGCATGGTCCCCTCTTCCCTCTGAGAAGCCCTTTTTGCCAGGACATTAAAAGAAGCTTCGTGCTTAATGTTTCTTTGGATGACAGGTTTAGAATACCACCATTTTGCAAACCTTAAGAAATAATGGATCTAGACTTTGATCAATGGCTGCTACAATCACCGAAGAGACATTACATGCCTCTGATGGACAGCCCCATGCTGTCAATGAAGTCTCACAAAATAAAGCTGGAATCTGATCAAGACTCTAGACCTAACTACCAGTTTACAGAAAACTGGAGGCAAGGGAACACATTAACCACCAAAACGATGCAGTCAGCCAGACCTAGAAGCTATTAGAAAAAAAGACCTATTTTCTTTAAATCAATGGCAAGAAGATAAGGAATCTATCACTCGAAAGGCTTAAGGAGCAAATCAACCAAACTCTGTTACACAAGGGGAAGAATGAACACTGCTATATATTTGTTAGTAAGGAACTGTTACACTTTATAAGGCCTGTTTTGTCTTCTTCAAAAGACTGTTTGCTAGATGTTAGCAATTATGGCAAAATATGAATAAAAAACTTGTCAGAGAAAGAGACCTTGTCATCTAGAAATACAGTATGTGTGGATAAGATGACATGTCCGATTTGTTTCAAAGTAATCCAACTGGGAGGAGATGGGTGGGTATGGAGCTGTAATCCATTTGGAACAATTTTCACTTGGAGCATGTGGGGGTATAGATGAAACAACAGCCAGGAGATGTTAACTGTTGACACTGGGTGATAGGTACACAGGGGTTCATTTTACTATCCTTGGTAATTCTGTGCATGTACATTTGAAGTTGCCTATGTGAAGAGTAAAAATGGATGAGATCTTCAGAAATGCTGTTCACGAATGTCTAATAACAGAATATCAAAAGGAAAACCGAAGCAATGTGGAAGTCAGAATTACTAAGTTACATCCTACTAATTTATATGTGTTTTACCAAAAACCGTTGGCCCCTAAAATGGGGGCTGTCCATTCATTATATACTGACCTCCTTGTGAAATGAGATGTGATGGTGGTCTGCCTGGCAGTTTGCCTTCTAATCCTGGGGCTAGATGAGACTTCAGCTGCTTAAAGAAAAAGAAACAAAAAAGCCACTATGAATAAAGAGTTCACAGCCAAGGTACAGTTCTTCAGCATTACCAAGCTGGTGCAGAGACCAGGTTCTGAGGATTAAGTAACCTTCTCTTCTTATTCTCAGCAACCACCATCTTGATAAACTCATCAAATTAGCACCTGCCAGTCTGCTGGGCCATTTCAACACAAGCTCTTGTATGAGGGGCCCAACCCTGAGACGCACAAGGAAACAGAGCCTCCGTTTATTTCGTCAAAAGATGAAGTGGCCAAGCACCTGACCTGAGCTCAAGTCCCATGCTCTTTTTTTAAAAATTCCAGAAGAGTTACTCTGACTACAAGTGGGGAAGGAGTCTAAGAATAAATGTTTAGCTTAAACAGGCATGTAACTTACAAGTCATAGATATCAGCAGCTCCTGTTATCTTATACCTCATAAATTCAACCGCATTTGGGGATCTAATGCTCTATAACTTGGTTGAAGACAAAAATTTAAAGTATATATCTAAGCTAGTTAGACGTATACACAAGAGGGAATTCCACGGCGGTCCAGTGGTTAAGACTCGGCACTCTCACTGCCAAGGGCCGGGGTTCGATCCCTGGTTGGAGAACTAAGATGGTACAAGCCGAGCAACACAGCCATCCCCCCACCAAAAAAAAGGATACACAAAAAACAAGTACTGCCGGTGGAGGGGTTGTGTGTGGGGGGAACAGACAGACCCTATGGCGCCAAGTCTGTCCTCCCCTTAGGTGGCACCAGATTCCAACGAGGTCAAACGAGTCAAGCGCTCTTACAGTTTGTTTCTCCATCGGACTTGCTTCTCCTGGGCATGCAAAGTTTGGAAACAGGTTTGGGGGACTTGTTTTTCTCTGCTATTTCCACTCTGCGCTCCTCACCACTTGTCTGGCTCCCGTTTTCTAGACAGCCGTTCACTTCCCAACTGAAAGCATGAGCTCTGTTCTCCAAGGACAAATCTTTATTTAAAAGGGATCTGCCTTGAGCCAGGTAGCCCTCCTACAGCAGGAAAGGATCATTTAAGTAGCAGTGACTGTAAACAAGGGGCCATGAGAGAATAAGGAAACACAGGCGCTTCCTTCATAACTATCAGGGAACAGGGAGAGGTGGGATTATTCTGCCTCCCTGGTCACAGACAAGTTACATGGGAGGAAACGTTTTCTAGCCGCCGGGATGCTGACGACTTACCTCTGATAATTCTTCTCTATGTAGTTTGGTTTTCAAGTCACACAACTGATTCTTTATTTCTGTCTGCAGAAATTCACGCAAGAGATTCCGTTTCTCCTTCATGCATTCCTAAGGGAAGGACAGAGGTTTACAAGTCTCCACATTCCCAAGGTAGGAACCAATGGACTAATACACAAATAGTTACACTGCCTGGTCACATAACAATGACTGAATGGCAGGCAATGCTGAGTCGGCCAAAAAGAAAACTAAATATTCACAAGACATGTTCCTGATGTTTCCGTTAAGATCATATCACACACCATCTCCAGAGTGGTGACAAATGGAAAGATTAGAGGTGAAACAGACACATAATAGAGTACTAGAACAAAACTGATTTGGAAAAACAGTGTGACCAGGACAAGTTATAATCCAGACTTGATGGTACGGAACCCAGACTGGGAAACTCGATGAGTTACCAAAAGCTAACCCATAATAGCCTATTAGTACAGCACATTAGACAGAAACATCCACGTCATCCTCAACTTTAGGGAAAAGAGAGCCAATTCCACTTAATTTTGTTTTTATGAACTACATAGTATCTGTCAAATGGTCACATTTGATCATATATTTTGTTAAGGTGGAGATTACCTTACCTTTTCTGTTAACTATCTCTTTCCAAATCTTTGAGCCTGGGGGAAGAAAAGGGAAGAAACAAACGCTTGTTCAGCAACATTGTCCACCTGTAAGAATGCCACACTTTAAAGAACTTTGGAAATAAGTTGAACATGAATGTTAGAAAAAAATACAATGGTTTTTCCCTCCCCCAGTGTCTAGAATGCCCTACTGTAATGCCTGCACGTTAAGAAGTTATTTTCAATATGAATGAGGTCCCCCTTTTGGGGGGTGGTTTTCTGATGGTGGTAAGAGATGATATAGGAGATTATCTTCCGATAATATAGGGAAATCTATCTAAAGTAATTATTCAGTACTTGCCTGATAAGTCAAATTTGAAATTCTTCCATTTCACTGAATTCTTTCCTTCTTTCAACTTTTAATTAATAGAGTAAATTACATGATCCCATCACTCTCTTCAAGACAGTCTATAAATAACCTTAAATGTCATAAGTCGGAATTCATTACAGAAATTCACCCGTCATTTTCCAGTAAAGGAAAGCAGCAATTCAAATACAAGCAGTAATACTGTAGTGTATCAATTTGTTGCAGAGAAAAATGTTTATTTAAAAATTTCAAAATACTTTGTATACCAGCCCTCACTAAAAGTATTTTTTAACTGTACTGACATGGACCTGAACCCTTAAGAATTCATCTTTTTCCTCATTATATTTTGTAACCTGACATGCTTTGAAAATAGGCATATATTTTTTAAGTTACAAAACTATTTCAACTCAAAGAGTTGTTTAACTTAGGCAAAAAGAAGAGATTAACAATATTATACTCAAACAATTTGCTTCCAATAGATAGAACTGAAGGGGGTATAAAATGACATTCCTCAAGTCTTCTGGATTTTATTTACTCATTGTAATGTACAAAGAGACCCAGGTCCCACCAGGTTAGGGACGTTGCTTCTATGATTTATCTTCTAAAGACAATGGATGAGCAAACCCACCTCCCCTTTAGCCCTGGTTAGCATCAGTCCCAGTGAACCTTCATTTCTCTTTCCTATCTAAGTCAAGCTATTCCTCTATAATAACCCATTCTGAATAATGATTATTGAGATTTAAATAACAGCTTTCCAAAAACAACTCTATAGCAATTTATTCCAAATTAGCCCAATCTACAGTTTCTTCTTCATTTTAAGTGAAAAAGTAAAGAATAAAAACATTAGCTAATTTTTAACACATCATTTATCAATGATTCAAGTTGAAAACTGCTTCAACTTTAGCATCTCATGGGTACAAACGGATAAGGAATTTTATGCTAGAAGATTTGGTTGGATACCTGAAGATGTGGTTTATTTATGAGAGTTTTTGTGTTGTGTGTTGATAGATTTAACAACTAAAGAGATTTTGAACATCTTGGGGAGTACTCAATGACTGTCTAATTGTTTCTGTAACTTAGAATGTTTTTCAAGCGCACATGATATAAAAAGTATTATATTATAAAAGTAATATAATTTTGTCTTAATGGATTCTTTCCTAGAAATGGAGCAAATGTTTTGGCTACCAAATCCTTGCAATGATATTTAGTACTGTATTTTTAGCTTCTGCTCTTCTTAAATAACCCAAAAGCTGTACTTTTTATTTAAACCATGAGAACATAAAAGTAGGTGTATAGGTCAAGAGAAAGTACATCCATTTTGTGTCTTTGCCGACTCTTTTCAGATTGATATGTCATCTTTGTCTGAAATAGCAAGCCACATAATTTTGCATAGAAAATAAGAAACATACCTAGAAGTTATTTTTAAGTGTTAACATTTAAAGGGACCAGCACTACATAATATTTTTAATTCCATAAATATTTACTGATATCTGCATTATTATAACTCTCAAATTTTTCCTTAGAATTTTGAAAGAACTTCCTTCATTCCAGTATCATGGAAAAGTTTTTCAAGCTTAATTCAACAGGGTATTTCAACTAGCCGGTATCTTTGATCTTTATTATGGTTAATTTTTCTTCATGAAGTGACCAAATTTGAATAAGGCTGATGGTCCATCATGGGGGAGATTCATCTCTCCGGCTTCTTCCTGCTGAGGGAGAATCATCTTTGGTTTGTGACATCACAGTCTGAGCTGGGCAAGTGGCTGTGATAGCAAACCGAGGATTATATCCCTTCAGTGTGAATGAGCTGCAAGAGATGTGGGTGCTATCATTTCAAGTCCTGTCACAGAGACACTACTGAGATGCATGACAGGAGTCAAGTGAGGGAAAGATGCTTGCATTGCAATTGTCACTTTTACAGCATCAGCCATTAAAGATAAAAGTACCATTTCACAGTTTCCTTCATTATTAATTTAAAAGAGGGAGTAAACGTCATGTTAATAAAACTCACAGATAATGATAAAATGGGAGGGAGGAAAGTAACCAGCGAGTAACCAGACAATAAAGGAAGAGGGACACGGAGAGTGAGGGATGGGTGCACAACTCAGCCGCGCCTCTGGCCACAGGAAGAGCAAAAAATAGAAGGCGCCAGCGCGCAGTGGCGGGCTGGAAACCCTCCGACCTCGGAGAACTGCGGAGAACCGGGGACCGGAGTCAACAACGGCTCCCAGGCGGTCCCAGCGTCCCGACCCGCACCCGGCCGCGACACAGTTTCCACAAACTGAGACACACGGAGCCCGCGCGAGGGGCGGCGGGTCGCGCGGGCTTCCCCGCCGGCTCCCCTGCAGGCCGGTCCCCCGCAAGCCGAGCGCACGAAAGGGCGCCCCAAAGGCGCCGGCCCAAGGCGCCCGCTGCGCTTTCCCTCCCGAAGGTGGGCTGCAGGGCCCAAGCGTAAACCCTGAGACAACAACACGCGCACCACGCCGCCACGGGGGACGAGAGGCCGGGCGCCCACCTGCCCGGACACCCTGCATTTCTGGAATCACCGGACGCCTGTGTAAATTTCCGTTCGGCGTGTCATTTGCCAAAGGCCACTCAAGATCAGGGGACAGGATGCCTCCTCTCCAAGGGTCCAGCCAGCCCACCCACTAAAATTACAGGACACAATGCCTCCGTTCCAAGGGCCCTGCCAGCCCACCCACTCAAATTAGGGGAGACAACGCCTCCTCTCCAAGGGTCCAGCCAGCCCACCCACTCAAGATCAGAGGGACAAAATGCCTAACTAAAACACCACAAAACAAAAACACAAAAAACTGGAGAGAGGAAGGAAAGGGTGTCCTCAAAAATAAAAAAGCTAAGCACGTTGACAGCGCTAAGAATAAACTACCAGGAAAAAGAAACCCTACATGTCAGATCATAAAGTACGGAAGGGCAAGCCCGCCGGCAGTCCAGGCCCGGGGGGACCGGGGTCCCCAGCCCTACAGAGCCAACGGCAGCCCGGCTCGGGCGCCCCTCGGAAGCGCGGGGTCCCCGCGGCCGAGTCTGCGCCCCCGGCCGGCCCCGGCTCCCCTCTGCCCACCCTGCGCGCGGGGGCTGGACACGGCCGCGGAGAACCACGGCGGGGCGGGAAGGGGGGCTCCAAAGAGGGTCTGGCGACTCGAGTCGCTCCGTTTCTCGGTGGGCTCAGCGCGCGCCGTGGGGGAAGAGGGGCGGGGGTCCGGGAAGAGGGGACGGGTGGCACTCACGTAGACCGGCAGCGGCCACGGGTAGACGGCGGGCTCGGCCCCCACGGACGACTCCAGCCTGGGCTCCAACTTCTCCCCCATGTCTTCGCGCGCGGCCCCCGCACCAGGCTAGTCTGGCGGTTGGGGGGAGGGGCGGGACGCCCGCCGGCGGGGGCGGGGCGGGCGGGCGGGCGGGAGGCTGAGGGGAGGGGGCCTGGCCTGGACCTCAGCCACCGCCGCCGCCGCCGCCGCCGCCGCCGCGCTCCCGTCTGGCCCCCGGCTCCCTCTTTGTGGTCACAGGCCCGGGACCTCCAGCGCTGCCGCCAACTCGGGCCGGCGTGAGGCGAGCACAATGAGCCGGGGCCGGGCTGAACCACTCACTCGCGGCGCGCGCGCGCCGCCCACCCCGTGGACTCGCCCGCTCCACCTACGCACGCACGCACGCACGCACGCACGCACGTCTTCGGCTGCCCCCGGCCACCCGCACCGGCCCGAAGTCGGGACCCGGGGAGACCCCCTCGGGGCTTGGGGTGGCGGGTTCGACTCCCGCCCTTGACGTACCGTGACACACACACACACACACACACACACACCCCCACCCAATAATAAGACTATAATTCCTCATTAAATATGACAGCCGGAATCCCGGCTTCTGTTCACAAAAATGCCCTGTATTTAGCCTATGCTAGGCACCAGACCCTGGACGCTCAGTACTGGCAAAAAAGGAAATGCCCTGCCCTCATGGCGCTGCCATTTTAATTGGAATAGTAGTGACAATGGTCAAGGGAGAAAATAAAGTGTCATCATCGCCACGGGGATGGTTAATCTCATGTGCGCACTGCGTGGGGCCCCGGCAACCACAAACATTATTCCAGATGTGGCCAGGAAGGTATTTTTCAGAAGAGATGAACACTGAAATTGGTCCACTTTGGGTAAAGGAGATTGTCAATGCCGTGGCGTGGGTGGGCCTCGTCCATCAGCTGAAGGACTGGAGAGAAAAATGAGGTTCCGAAGAAAGAGGGAACTGTTCCTCCAATGGCCTTGGGACATCAGCTCTTCCCTGTGTCTCCAGCCCAGAGTCCTGCCCTGACTTGCCTGCCTCACGGTCACATGAGTCAACTCCTTAAAACAAAACTATATATGTAAAAATACTGAATATATACAAGCCTATTAATTTGTATATGTGTGCATACATATTATATATATGTATACACATGTTTATATGTGCGTGCGTTTGTAGTATATGTGTAAGTACTATATACAGTATACATACAAGCCTATATATTTGTGTGTATATATTGTATACATGTATGTATGTGCATATATATAGTATACATTTTATAAATGTGAACATGCTGTGTATATACACACACCCATATATTGATATATGGGTGTGTGTAGATATACAGTTTATGTACACTGTATGTATGTATACAGTGTGTATTTATATATAGGTGTGTATATATGTTGTATACCTGTATGTGTATATGTTTCTAGGTGTTACATGTATATATGTATATACTATTATATACACACTTGCGTATGTATTTATATGTGTATGTACATGCGCATATTTACATATAGGTGTGTATGTGTGTGTATACATTGTATATATGTATATATCTGATATATATGATATATGTACGTGTACATACGATGAATTTATATATACAGTACATATATATTTTTATGCTATATGCTTTTATATGTAGGTGTATATGTGTGTCTATATGTATGTACGTGTACGTATTGCATGTATTATATGTGTATGTATGTATACTGTCTATATACACACCTAAATATCTTTGTATGTGTGTCTATATGTATGACATATATGTACCTAGGTGTGTATATTGCATATGTTATACGTATGTGTACATACTGTATACATACAAACGATGCATTTTATATGTGTGTATGTATAGTGTCTATGTATGTGGGTATTGTATATGTTATGTGTATATGTGTGTATACATACTGTAGATATACAAACTATGCATTTTATATGTGTGTATACAGGTAAGTGTGTATTGTATATACTATATGTGTATATGTGTGTATGCATACTGCATAGATACACTGCTGTATATTTTTGTACACGTGTACATATGTACGTGTGTGTGTATATACACACACACACACCCTATGGATTCTGTTTGTCTGGAGAACCCTCACTGATACGGACACTTATGACAATTGAGCACCTGCTCCTTGCCAGCCAGGGAGCCAAAGGCTTGTCCTTGCGGTGTCTCCCTTAAGTGTCACAAGTCCCAGGAGGGAAGGTGATGCGGCTGCTACCAGTTGAGGTGCCTCAGGGTCAGAGAGGTGCACAGGGTGGGGGGCTGGAGCCTGGTGGAGCCCAGGTGGAGTTCTAGCAGCAGTACAGCCTAGCAGTCCCACTTCCCCGGGTGCTTCTCACAAAGACGCCAAGGGAGAGACGGGATCTGAAGGAGGGGATGAGGAAGCTTCCGTGGGTCCGCAAGCCCAGACCAAGGCTGACTCGTCAAGGGTGTTAGAGGTCAGGACTGTGGTTACCCTGGGGGTGGGCTTACACAGAGCCATTCACATTCTGAAAAAGTATCCATTCTGCTCTTGTTTGTATGTTTACCCCCCTCCCCCAAATCTTTTAAAAACAGATTCTCTTGGTTGCTGGGAACACACACGGGGAAGTTGTGTGTGAGGGGGTGTGATCCAGGGGACAGGGAGGATAAGCCCCCCCACTCGTAGGGCCAGGAGTGGCTCAGCTTTGTGAGCTGAGGATGGCCCACGAGGTCCCAGAGAGAAGGGTCCCTGCTCCGTCCCTGCTCTGTGCACCCCATTCCCAGCCCGAGAAGCCCAGAGCCACCCCCCGCAACACACACACACACACCAGGGAGGAGAGCCAGTCACCCTGGCTCCCAGGCTCTGGCTCCAAGGCTCCCGGCACTAGGAGCTCTTTTCAGCTTTCATGCTCTGTCTGTCTCTCGCCCGCCCTCCCTCCCTCCTCCGCTTCTTCCCCTCCCGCTCCATCTGTCCTCCCCTCCAGCCTGCATTTCTACACAGGATGGCTCACAGACAGCTGCTCCCCGTGCCCACCTGCCACCATTCGATGGATGTCAAAGCAAACCCTGGGGACTTCCCTGGAGGTCCAGTGATTAAGACTCCGAGCTTCCACTGGCAGGGGGCGCGGGTTCGATCCCTGGTCAGGGAAATAAGATCCCACATGCCGCACGGCATGGCCAAGAAAAATAAATGAATAAAAAATAAAGTTATAGTGATGAAACAGCCCTAGTCGTGCAAGGATGGGACGTATAGCTCTATGGTATAGAATAAAGGTCCAGAAACAGATCTATGAGAACTTGATATGACAGAAAGTGGGGAAATTAAGGAGTTTTCAATAAATGGCATTAGGACAATTGCATATCCATGTGGGAAAAAGTAAATTAGAAAAAAAAAAAAAAGGCAAGCCCTGGTCAGGTGTGACCTTGGGCCCAGGGCCATTGGCACACGTTGTCATGTGGGATGTTCTTCCTTAGACTCCTCCCTCCCCCCTGTGTCACTGTCACTTTCTCCAGAACCTTCCTGGACTCCCCTGCACAAGCCCGGGGTGTGCCCTCACCCGCCCTGGATCACCAGAATTCCAATCCCGGCCCACCCTTCCCTGCCAGGTAAAGAACTGTGCATGGTCAATAAGACCATAGTGGTCATTGGCCATTGCTATTGCAGCTGGAATTGTTACTGTGTTTAGATAGGGTGACCAACACCCGCCCCCAGTTTGCCCAGGACCGCTCAGGTTTGAGCGCTGGAACTCTGGGGAAACCCTCAGTCCCGGGGAACCCCAGAAGGCTGATCAGCCTATTTAGGACGGATCTTTCACTTGATCTCCCAACCCCCGAGAGCCAGAAAGGGAATCTCCCCCCTCCTTCCATTGTAACCTTCATTCATCCATCCACTCATCCCTTTATTCAACTCCTTTATTCAGCAAGTATTTATGAAGCATCTACTACACAGCAGACACTCTTCTAGGTGCTGGGGACATAACAGCATCCCTGTCCTCAAAGAGCTCACGTTCTAGCGAGGGCAGCAAACAGTCGACTGAGAAGGTGTGATTTATCACATGGCGATGATGTCTCGGAGACCACTGCAGGGCAGAGGAGGTGGGAGAGGAAAGGGGCAGGTCTAAATGCAGGCGCTGACGGGATTGGGGCAGACCTTGCCCTGGGCCAGGCTGGTTGCTTCAACACAGCTGTCCTCGCCCAGGGCCATCCTGCCCCCGCCTCACCCAGTTCTTCCGTGATGTGTGGGGAAAATCTGTGGTTGTCACAACTGGGGGGGAGGGGCCCCTGGAATCAAAGGGGTGTGGCCAGGGCTGCTGCTAAACCCCACACAGTGCCCAGGAGGGGCCCTCAGCAGAGGATGACCCGCCCCGAATAACCCCAGTGCCGCAGGGGAGACCCTGCACTAATATTATTCAGACCCGCTGGTGCCCCCAGATTCCTGCACAGGCAGGGACTCTAACCGGGTCACCTCTGTATCCCGAGGTGACCTAGAGTGGGGCAGCCAGGAGGGCTGAGATGAGCATCGGGGGTGAAATGACAAATCTCTGTGCCCACTCTCCGCGCCGCACCCCAGGGGCGATGGCCTCTATCTCCTCCCTGTGCAGGTAGCTTTTCCCTGAGCCATTTCTTCTTGTCAAGGTCCCTGTCGCAGGTTGGGTTCCCCAAAGATGACGTTGAGAGCAAGGATTGGAGTGCAGGTGGTTGATGTGAGACGTGCAGCAACAGATACAGCTGCCATAGGGTCCCGCAATTCCACTCCTGGGCATAGATCTGGAGAAAACTCTAATTCAAAACTATACACACACCCCTGGGATCTCCTAGGTGGTCCAGTGGTTAAGACTCCGTGCTTCCAGTGCGGGGGGCATGGGTTCCATCTCCGGTCAGGGAACTAAGATCTCACATGCTGTGTGACAAAAAAAAAAAGAAAGAAAGAAAGAAAGAAAAAGAAAGAAAGAGAGAAAGAGAGAGAGGGAGAGAGAGAAAGAAAGAAAGAAGGGAAGGAAGCAAGGAAGAAAGAAAGGAAGAAAGAAATAAAGGAAGAAAGGAAGAAAGAAAGAAAGGAGGAAAGAAAGGGAGGAAGAAAGGAAGAAAGAAAAAAAAAAAGAAAGACAAGATACATGCACCCCAATGTTCACTGCAGCACTATTTACAATAGCCAAGACATGGAAGCTACCTAAATGTCCACTGATGGATGAATGGATAAAGAAGATGTGGTACATATATACAATGGGATATTATTCAGCCATAAAAAGAATGAAATAATGCTATTTTCAGCAATGTGGATGGACCTAGAGATTACCATACTAAGTGAAGTAAGTCAGAAGAGAAAGACACATATCATATGATCTCACTTATATGTGAAATCTAAAATACGACACAAATGAACTCGTCTACGAAACAAAAACAGACTCACAGACATAGAGAACAGACTTGTGGTTGCCAAGGGGGAGAAAGAGTGAGGGAGGGTTGGATTGGGAGTTTGGGGTTAGCAGATGCAAACTATTAAATATAGGATGGATAAACTACAACATCCTACTGTCTAGCACAGGGAACTATATTCAACATCCTGTGATAAGCCATAATGGAAAAGAAAAAAGTTTTACTTATAGGTTCCATCCCTAACTGAGCTGGCCCATCCCCTCCCATGGTTCTAAGTGCAGCCCGAGGCTGCAGACTTCCCACCGTGGTCTTCAGCTCCAGAGCAAGCCACCTGCAAACCACCCACATCTTTCCAGGGGCTGGCAACTCTCCTTTGCTACTGATTCCAAGACACATCCAGATAGCAAAAATGTGACCATGAAAAGAAACTCAGGCATGTTCAAATCAGGGAAATAACATTCTTATCTCTGTTCAGTACTCGCTTAATTTTAGAATAGCTTAGAGTTACAAAAAAGTGGCAAAGATCTGTACAGAGTGTAGAGTGCCGTGGACCCTGACCCAGTAACCCTATCTCCAACACGTTAGTACGTTAGTATGACATGTTTATCCAACTAAGGAACCAAGATGGATACATTGTTATTAAATAAAGTCCACACTTCATTAGCATTTCCCTAGTTTTCCCCTAACATCCTTTTTCTGTCCCAGTCTCCTCTGGGCTGTGACATTTCTCAGATGTCCCTGGGTTTTGATACCTTGAAAGTTTTGAGGAGGACTGGTCAGGTATTTTGTCCCTCAATTTGTTTGTCTGTTTGTTTTCTGATGTTTTCTTATGGTTGGTCTGGAGTTATGGGGTTTGGGGCGGAAGATCCAGACAGAGATAAAAATGCCATTCTCCTCAGGTCACATCAAGGATACACACCATCAACGGGACTTATGACAAATGATTTTACCCTTGATCACCTGGCCAGTAGCGTCTTTTTTTTTTTTTTTTTTTTTTTTTTGCTGCGTTGGGTCTTCGTTGCGTGCGGGCTTCTGTAGTTGTGCGTGGGGGCTCAGTAGTTCTGGCTCCCAGGATCTAGAGCGCAGGCTCAGTAGTTGTGGCCCACGGGCTTAGTTGATCTGCGGCACCTGGGATCTTCCCGGACCAGGGCTTGAACCTGTGTCCCCTGCACTGGCAGGCGGATTCTTTTCTTTTCTTCTTTTCTTTTGCAACCAAAACTTTAATCCCAAGGATTCTCACAAAACATATTACAAATGACAGCATGAAAAAAAAAATTGCACAGTAACTCAAAGTTCAGCTCTACAATACTCTTAATCCGGCAGGACACTGGTATCTTGATCATCTCAGATTTCCAAAAAATATTACAAAGAGCTATGTATTCATGTACAGCAATCACAGAGGGGACTTATGACCTAACTCAAAGGTAAACTAACTTCCTTGAAACTTCTTAGATTCTCAACTCCCTGGACAAGCTCTTGCCCCGTGTGAAGACTAGTGGAATTTTTAAACCTCTAATCTAGGGTAAGGGTGCGGCTTTCATTTTTACCTGCTGGCTTGTGTTCACAGCACCTTTTAAAGACTGCTTGCTTAACTACAGCTGCATACCATATCCCAGCTACAGAAAGTCTTTTCCATGTTTGCCAGTGTTGCTTCCATAATAGTAAACATCACACTTTAGGTGGGCAGGAGTTAAAGTTTTATTATCAGTCTAGGCAAGACCAAAAATTCAAAGCAAATTCAATTTTGCTTAAGGGAACATTGGAAGGTAACAATTCTTCATATCACATGCCTCATGTGACCCATTTCAAACCATAGAGAATGACACCTTTATGGGTCACTGTCCCAAGAGACAAACAAATGTGAACAACTAAAACATTTAAAAAGTGCACCAAGCTTCAGAAGTCTCAAACATAACTTGAATTTTCTGTACATACTCCTGTCAAATGAAGTTATTGCCTGTACACCACTCCTCTTGCAAAGTGGTCTTCTATTTCCTTTCATTTGACCTAGATCGGCTAGGAGACCTAGAGAAAGATCGGGACGGCTTGTGATTTCTCTCCTGGGACAGTCATCTCTCTCTTCTCCTATATCTAGAAAGGGACCTGCTCTGGCTGACGGAGAAGGCTCTCCATCTTGGAGATGTGTGGGAGGTGGAGGACTCCTCCTCCGATAATCATCTCGAGGGCGACGACCCCAAGAAGGAGGCGGTCACGATTTCGACTTCTCTTTTCCCCATTCGACAGGTCCACTCTTACTCGGCAGCCACATAGTGTTCTCCCATCTAGTTCTCGGACAGCATCGGCTGCATCTCGGGGATCTTCACATTCAACAAGAGCGAAGCCGGGAGGGCTTTTAGCAACCCACACACTTCAGAGTGGTCCGTAATAGCCTAAATCTCGTTCCAATTCAGCCTTGTTACCACTGTTTGCAAGATTCCCTACATAAACTTTACAGTCCAACGGACAGGAATCACGATGCAAGACCCTCGTGGCCTCCTGTTTTTCACGGGCCACAGGGTGGTCCCGGGCCTCTAGAATCTGGCAGCTGAATCTGCTCGCACAAGCTGTCCTGTGGGGATGCTTTTCCCCCTATGTGTCCAGCCCGGGGCCCCGCGGTCTTGGCCCGGCCTCCCCGGTGAGAGGGTGAACCCCAGCTCCCTGGAGCAGACACTCAGAGCCCTGGTGACCGGACTCACGGCTGACGGGGCTGGAGCGGCGGCTGGACATGTGTGGCCAGCCTGGTGGTGTTTGGCCCCCTCTGCAGTGCCAGTTCCAGCTGAGAAAGAGCCTCCCTGTGTTATTTTCTCCTGGTTGTGTAAGGATCCCCGGTGTCATCTGACAGAAATGTAGATGGTGTGTTCTTTCTCTCTTTTCTCCCTGCTTCCTCTCCTCCCTCTCTCCCTCCCTGTCCCTCTTTCCCTGTTCTGCTCTCCCTCTACCTCTTTCCCTCTCCCTCTCTCTCTCTCCCTCCCTCTCTCTCCATCTGTCTCTCCCTCTCTCCCTCCCTCTCTCTCTTTCCTCTCCCTCTTTCCTCTCCCTCTTCCCTCTCCTCTCCCTCTGTCCCTGCCTCTCTCCCTGTGCCTGTTTCCCTGTCCTTGTTTCCGTGTTCCGCTCTGCCTCTACCTCTGTCTCTCCCTCTCTGGGAGGGAGTGAGGGAGATGGAGAGACGGAGGGAGAGGGAGAGTTGGAGAGAGAGGGAGAAGAGGGAGGAGAAGGAGGGAGGCAGAGGGAGGGAGGGAGAGGTCTCTTCCTCCCTCCCTCTGCCTCTCTCCTCCTCCTCTCCTTCTCTCCCTCACCCTCTCTCCCTCTCCATCCCTCCATCATTTTCCCTCCTGCTCCCTCTCCCTCTCTCCCTCCCAGAGAGGGAGAGACAGAGGGAGAGGGAGAGGGGGGAGAGAGGGACACGGAGAGGGAGGGAGGGAGACAGAGAGGGAAGCAGGCACCCTCTCTCCTTCTCCCTCTCCCTACCTCCTTCTCCGACTCCCCCTCTCCTTCGCTCCCTCCCTCTCCTCTCCCTCTGTCTCTCCCTCTCCCTCCCTCCCTCTAGGAGAGGGAGAGGAAGGGAGGGAGAGGGAGAGGGAGAGGGAGAGATGTCTCGCCCTCCCTCCCTCTCCCTCGCCCTTTCCCTTCCTCTCTCCCTCTCCCTCCCTCCTTCTCCCTCTCCCTCCCTCTGTCTCTCCCGCTCCCTCCGTCTCTCCCTCTCCCTCCGTCTCTCCCGCTCCCTCATTCCCTCTCAGACAGGGAGAGATGGAGGGAGAGGCAGAGATGACGGAGAGGAGCAGAGGGAGGGGGGAGAGAGGGAGAGGGAGAGAGGGAGAGAAGAAGGAGAGAGGGAAAGGGAGGGAGGAAGAGACCTCTCTCTCTCTCCCTCTCTCCCCCCTCTCTCTCCTTCTCCCTCTCCCTCTCTCTTGTCTCTGCCTCTTCCTCCGTCTCTGGGAGGGAGTGAGGGAGATGGAGAGACGGAGGGAGAGGGAGAGGGAGGAGAGGGAGCGAGGGAGTGGGAGAGAGGGAGCTAGAGAGGGATAAAGGGAGGGAGAGAGGGATAGAGGGAGGGAGGGAGAGACGTCTTTGTCTTTCCTTCCCTCCCTCTCTCCCTCTCTCTCCCTCTCCCCCCTCCCTCTCCTGCTCTCTCTCCCTCCACCTCCTTCCCTCTCCAGAGAGGGAGAGGGAGCAGGAGAGGGAGAGAGGGAGGGAGAGAGGGAAAGGGAGAGAGGAAGACACCTCTCTCTCTCTCCCTCCCTCCCCCCTCTCTCTCCCTCTCCCTCTCCCTTGTCTCTGCCTCTTCCTCCGTCTCTGGGAGGGAGTGAGGGAGATGGAGAGACGGAGGGAGAGGGAGAGGGAGGAGAGGGAGCGAGGGAGTAGGAGAGAGGGAGCGAGAGAGGGATAAAGGGAGGGAGAGAGGGATAGAGGGAGGGAGGGAGAGACGACTTTGTCTTTCCTTCCCTCCCTCTATCCCTCTCTCTCCCTCTCCCCCCTCCCTCTCCTGCTCTCTCTCCCTCCACCTCCTTCCCTCTCCAGAGAGGGAGAGGGAGCAGGAGAGGGAGAGAGGGAGGGAGAGAGGGAAAGGGAGGGAGGAAGACACCTCTCTCTCTCTCCCTCCCTCCCCCCTCTCTCTCCCTCTCCCTCTCCCTTGTCTCTGCCTCTTCCTCTGTCTCTCCATCTTTGGGAGGGAGTGAGGGAGATGGAGAGACGGAGGGAGAGGGAGAGGGAGGAGAGGGAGCGAGGGAGTGGGAGAGAGGGAGCGAGAGAGGGATAAAGGGAGGGAGAGAGGGATAGAGGGAGGGAGGGAGAGACGTCTTTGTCTTTCCTTCCCTCCCTCTATCCCTCTCTCCCTCTCCCCCTCTCTCTCCCTCTCCCCCCTCCCTCTCCTGCTCTCTCTCCCTCCACCTCCTTCCCTCTCCAGAGAGGGAGAGGGAGCAGGAGAGGGAGAGAGGCAGGGAGAGAGGGAAAGGGAGGAAGACACCTCTCTCTCTCTCCCTCCCTCCCCCCTCTCCCTCTCCCTCTCCCTTGTCTCTGCCTCTTCCTCTGTCTCTCCATCTCTGGGAGGGAGTGAGGGAGATGGAGAGAGGGAGGGAGAGAGGGAGGGAGGGAGGGAGGGAGAGACGCCTTTGTCTTTCCCTCCCTCCCTCTATCCCTCTCCCTCCACCTCCTTCCCTCTCCAGAGAGGGAGACAGAGAAGGAAGCAGGCACCCTCTCCGGAGAGGGAAGGAGGTGGAGGGAGAGGGAGAGGGAGCAGGAGAGGGAGAGAGGGAGAGAGGGAGAGGGAATGAGGTATAGGAAGAGCGGAACAGGGAAACAGGGACAGGGAAAGGGGGACAGGGAGAGAGGGAGAGGGAAAGAGGGAGAGGGAGAGAGGCAGAGGGAGAGATGGAGGGAGAGTGAGAGTGAGAAGCAGGGAGGTAGAGGGAGGGAGGGAAGGAGAGAGAGAGGGAGACAGAGAGGGAGAGAGGGAGAAGGGCTGATGGGGGCTCCCTCCCCCTCCCCTCCTCTCCCCACTGCTTTCTCTTTCTTCTGCTTCAACAAACACCAGGCGCCTTTTAGATCAGCCCTGAAGTCAACGTTGATGCTTGGACGGCTTGACCTCCCCGCTGCCTTCCAGCCCGGGACCACAGCTGGGAGATGAAGTCTGCGGGGTCCTGGGCAGCGGCGGCGGGCTGCACAGGCACCTCCTCTGACGCCCAATCTCTCCTCCTTTACGAGGCAGCCGCCAGCTCCCCTCCCTGACTCCCCAAGATTTGGGGCCTTTTTAATATGTGTCGATAATGCCATGAGCTACTATTTAACTTTTCCACGAGGACCCATCTCCCGAAATGCAGTGCTTTTCAGCCTTGGCTGCACTAGAGAACCCCCAGGGAAGGGAGAGACGTCTGTACCTCCCTCCCTCTCCCTCTCCCTCTCCCTCCTCCTCTCCCTCTCCTTCTGGGGTGATGCCCGATGAGCTCAGATTCGCAGATGTTCCCCCCATCTCCTCTCTGTGCCTTGCGTGGGGTCTGGGCCTTCTCACTGTGGCCCGGGTACGGCCTTGACATTCAGACATGGGTTCCTGCAAGGACACTTGCGTTTGGTCCATACCGCGTGTGGCTGCAGTCTGTGCTTCTCCTGTTCAGCATCTTCAGTAGATGGGGGCTGTGCGTGAGCCCTTCATCTTCCCCGCAGACACCACTGGTGCTTGCTCGGCCTCGTGGGTGATGTGGGGGGCATGGGGGACAGTCCTGTGTCCCCACCTTCTTGGGCTGCAGACAGGCCACGTTGGTCCTGTGGTGACTGGGGGCTCCCAGGAGAACCCCACCGCAGAGCCGGAGAGGTGGCCCCAGAGAAGGTGGCGTACGCCTGGGGCCGGGCCTCACCAGCCAGCCCCGGGCCACCTGCAGCAACAGGCGTCTCGCCGTCCAGGGGGCTGGGTGTTCGGGCGCCGTGGGGATGACCTGCTGTCTGCACGGCAGCCGAGTCTGTATTGTTGAGCCCGGGGAGGCCCCTGGGTGGCTCCTGGAGAGCCTGGTCACATTTCTTCCTGCCCTTGGCCTTAGAGCTCATCACGGTTCACGCCGTTTCTGGTTCCAAAAGGACCTGTGTTCATAAAGACCACGTGTTAGGACAGCACCAAAGTGTCCAGAAATCCGGGCCAGGAGGAGGAGGGAGGGGGATTGGCTGTGCCCGCCAGTGGCCTGAGAGCCCTGCCCGCCCTCAGAGACCTGGCCCGGGGCCCGTGGGGAGGGCGTGGCCCACGGTCCCCAGCGCTGGCCGTCTCTGGGTTCCAGGAGAACTGCGCGATCCTCGGGGAGCTGGTAAGGCTGCAGGCTCAGAAGTCCCGCCTGCTGGGGTTCAGCACGCGTGCCGACTCCGTGCTGGAGATGAACATGGCCAAGACCAGCCAGGTGGTGGCCACTTTCCTAGGTAACCCCGCCTCCCCGAGGGTCAGGCGGACCTTGACTGGACGTGGTGCTGCCTGAGACCCGACTGTGTCAGCCCTTGGGGGTCGCCTTCCCCAACCCTTCATTCTGCCTCGAGGGGCGTGGGGTGGGTGGCGGCTGGGAGGCTGCCACAGGGACATAGCCGAACCTCTCCCCTCCGCCCGCAGATGAGCTGGCCCAGAAGCTGAAGCCCCTCGGGGAGCAGGAGCGGCCGTGATCCTGGACCTAAAGAAGGCCAAGTGCCAGAGGCGGGGCCTGCACTTTGACGGGCCCATCAACGTCTAGGACCTGTGCTGCTACATGAACCAGGGGGAGGAGACGCGCTACCACGTGGACCAGTACCTGCTCGATGAGTCCTTCCCCATGCAGGTGGTCACGCGCGGGTAGCTGGGCATCTCCCAGGAGCTGCTGGGGCTGACCTTCGACCTGGAGGAGGGTGCCAACGTGTGTCACGGAGATGTGAGGCTCTACACGGTCCGGGACGCGGCCGCGGACAAGGTCATCCATCGGCAAGTTCTACCTGGACCTCTACCCTCGGTGCATGCGTGGGGGAACCTGTCGGCCGTGGGCCAGGGCTCCTCTGTGGAAGCGGGGCCTCACCCGCGTCCCTCCCCAGGGAAGGGAAGTCTGGGCACATGGCCTGCTTTGGCCTGCAGCCGGGCTGCCTGCAGCAGGATGGGAGGCGCCAGATTGCCATCGCGGCCATGGTGGCCAACTTCACCAAGTCTACGCCCAACCCGCCCTCCCTGTTGCAGCATGATGAGCTGGAGACCTACTTCCATGAGTTCTGGCAAGCGATGCACCAGCTCCGCTCCCAGGTGGGTGCGGGCGCGGGGCTGCAGGCAGGGGGCGGGGAGGGCCCGGGCTCTCCCGTGGTTCTCAGGCAGGCCCTCGCCACGGGATTCTTCCGCTGATGTCACCCCGCACGTGGTGACGCCCTCGGTGTCAGTTTCCATCATCAAACCCCACGCACAGGGCGTGTAAAAAAATGGAAGTGGATGTCCTCGAGACTCTGGAGCCTGGAAGCCGCAGATCAAGGAGTCAGGACTGGTTCCCTGCATGTTAAATACGTGTATTCAAGAGTTGCCTTTAAAAAGACAAAAGAAAAGAAAGGAACGTTGCATGCAAGTCTGGTGACAGGCGGTGATGAGAACCAGAGGGTAGGCTCTGGGGCCGGGAGCGCCGCGCCCTGTGAGGCCCTGGGGCTGCTGCCAGTCTCGGTGGAGGCTCAGCAAGTCCCAGGGACTTCCCCACCGGGGGGGCGGGGGTGTCCCCAGCTGAGCGTCTGGGCCCAGGACCCAGTGCTCCTTCAGTCTTCCTGCGGTCAGCCCTTCGTCCTGAGAGCGATGCTCTCACAGGCTGCACCGGAGCGCGTGGGGACACTTTACTGAGCTGTGCAGCCGTCACTACTGCCCTATTTTGGAACATTTCCCTCACCCCAAAAATGTCCCTCACGCCTTTAGTTATCATTCCCTCCCCTCCCCTGCCCCTGACAACCAGGAACCCACTCTGACTCTGTGGATCTACCTGTTCTGGATGTTCCCCCTCAGTGGGGTCACACCGTGTGCCCTTCTGTGTCTGACTTGTCTCGCTGAGCATCGTGTTCTCAGGGTGCATCCACGTGGCAGCGAGTGTCAGGGCTTCACACCTTTGCGTGGCTGAGGGCCGGAAAAAAGACAAACGACAAGAAAGGCACGTTACCTGCGACTCTGGCGACAGCCGGTGATGAGAACCAGAGGGAAGGCTCTGGGGCCGGGAGCGCCGCGCCCTGTGAGGCCCTGGGGCTGCTGCCAGTCTCGGTGGAGGCTCAGCAAGTCCCAGGGACTTCCCCACCGGGGGGGCGGGGGTGTCCCCAGCTGAGCGTCTGGGCCCAGGACCCAGTGCTCCTTCAGTCTTCCTGCGGTCAGCCCTTCGTCCTGAGAGCGATGCTCTCACAGGCTGCACCGGAGCGCGTGGGGACACTTTACTGAGCTGTGCAGCCGTCACTACTGCCCTGTTTTGGAACATTTCCCTCACCCCAAAAATGTCCGTCACGCCCTTACTTATCATTCCCTCCCCGCCCCCTGCCCCTAACAACCAGGAACCCACTCTGACTCTGTGGATCTACCTGTTCTGGATGTTCCCCCTCAGTGGGGTCACACCCTGTGTGCCCTTCTGTGTCTGACTTGTCTCGCTGAGCATCGTGTTCTCAGGGTGCATCCACGTGGCAGCGAGTGTCAGGGCTTCACACCTTTGCATGGCTGAGGGCCGGAAAAAAGACAAACGACAAGAAAGGCACGTTACCTGCGACTCTGGCGACAGCCGGTGATGAGAACCAGAGGGAAGGCTCTGGGGCCGGGAGCGCCGCGCCCTGTGAAGCCCTGGCGTTGCTGCCAGTCTCGGTGGGGCACGGGCAGCGCCGTCCCCCAGAGCTGCTGGCCAACTCATCAAGTCCCGGCTGGCCAACCCCGGTGCGGTCGGGCCGAGGGAAAGGAAAGGGGCTCCCGGACCGCCCGGCTGGAAAGCGCGGCCTGCACACAGTGCCAGCCCCCCGTCTCCTTCCTCCCGCCCTCCAGGCCTCTTCAACCTGCGCCAGATCGTCCTGGCCAAGGTGGACAAGGCCCTGCACACGCAGACGCCCGCGGACCCGGCCCAGGAGAATGCCCGCCTCTGCCAGGAGGTCCTCGGGGTCCCAGCCACGCCAGGTAGCCAAGTGCACGCCGGGCCCACCTTAGCGGTCGCTTGGCGGCTACTGCCCAGGTCAAGAGGATCCTCTGGTGGTGTGTGAAGGGGGACCGACTGACGGGCTCTGGCCGAGGCCCGCTGACCTCTGGCCTCTTCCTGCCTCGGTTCCTGGGCTGGTCCCTCCAGCTGTGGCCCGCGGAGTCCGAGGGTGGGGTGGGCGTATCTGCACGTGCTTTCTGGAGAGCCTGGAAGAGGCAGGAGAGGGCTTCATACCCCGGACGGAACGCGTCGACGAGGTTTGCCCGTGCGTGTCGGTGCGGAGACGCAGTTCACTCCCTCGTGAGCGCTTGAACCCGCGCTCTCCCCGTGCTGGAAGGTGAGCCCTGACTCATCCCTCGGAGCCTCGGGCAGCTGACCTTGTAAGAGGCTTCGGGGTGAACCCTCGTGAGCTTCAGCAGAAAGTCGGCAAAAATTTATTTGTGTCCCTCCACTGAGTTGCCCGCAAGGTCCCCGTTTTCTAGAAGTGTTGGGCCAATACTCCCTCTAGCGGCAGGGGACTCAGACAGGGCTGCTTTGAGGCCCCCTCTCTGGGGAAGGGGCACGGAGCGGCCAGGGGGCCGGGCAGGAGCTTCTCCGCGTGTGTCCCAGGGACCCACCTGCTTGCGA
Organism: Eschrichtius robustus; assembly: GCF_028021215.1. NCBI lineage: Eukaryota > Metazoa > Chordata > Mammalia > Artiodactyla > Eschrichtiidae > Eschrichtius > Eschrichtius robustus. Next base: position 79,265,581 of record NC_090824.1, read on the forward strand.
CCTTCGGCCACCTGGCAGGAAGCTACGACGCCCAGTCCTATGGCTACCTGTGCAGCGAGGTGTACTCCGCGGACACGTTCCACACACGTTTCAAGTGGGAGGGCGTCCTGAGTGGCAAGGTGAGAGGCCAGCCTGCCATGCAGACCAACACGGAGGTCCTTGGCCTGGGCCTAGATGCTTGTGCCGCCCGCCTGGGCCTGCCAGGCTCTGAGGGCCCTGCCCTGGACCCCCTGCTCCCCTGCCCTTTCTTGAGTCACAGCAGAGGTGGCCACACCCACACCCTCAGTGAAGGGGGTGCTCCACCCTCCTGCAGCCCCACCCCCTCTCGTCAGGTTGCCATGGACTACAGAAGCTGCATTCTGAGGCCAGGGGGCTCCGAGGATGCCAAGGGCATGGTGAAGCTCTTCCTGGGTTGTGACCCCACGCAGGACGCCTTCCTCCTGAGCAAAGGGCTGCAGGTTGAGGGCTGCAAGCCGCCGGCCTGCTGAAGGCACGGGGTTTTGCCCACCCAGGCGGGCCGGGTGCCTTAGCGCCCCGTCGGGGCGGGGGAGGGGCCGCGTGTCCTCCCAGCCCCTGAGTCCCCGGCGGCCGGCCTAGGCCAAAAGTCTCCACCTGGAAGTGTCTGGAGAGCCTGGCATCAAGGCTCCCCCTTGTTGCACTAATGCAATCCCTTCCTGGGGAGCTTTCCTGGTAACAAAACGGTTCTTTGAAAACGCAGCCGTTAATAAAAAGACTCTACTCCTGGTCTCTGCCTGCCGTCCCTTCCACCACAGGAGTGGCATGGGGGCCGTCACACTGGGGGGAGTTCTGACCTTGGTCGGGGATCAGCCCTGGGGCCGTGGTGACGCGTCTGGGTCACTGGGAGATGGCTGAGCTGTGGGGTGGTGAGTTCAGACGGGGATGGTGCCCCGCACCCCGGCCGGGCAGGCTCTCCAGTGAGGGGGTGTCAGTTTCCTGCCAGCCTCTCGCCCGTCACTGTTTGGCATCTCGGGGGCTGTGATTGGCTGGAGCTGGTTCTGGCGGTGGGCACAGCTGTGGGAAGCCCGGCTGTGGCTGTCCCTGTCCCCGTGTCCTGTCCTCCTGCTCAAGGCCGGCCGGCTGGCTCCCTCTGATCATCGGCAGCTGCTGAAGTCTGGACCACAGCAGGGGGCTGCCTTCCTGGGTCCTAGCGATTCTTCCCAAAGGCCTTAGGGATGTGTTTTGGTGGCAGTAGGAATTCAGAGAGGGTGCTGCACCACTGGAGCGGTAGGGTGGCTCTGGACCGTCCCGTGTGTCCTTCCCGGGCCTTTGAGCTCCTCGGGAGCCCTGCCTCCGGCCCTTCGCCCCCACAAAGGACGCCAGGCAGCGGAGCGAGCGCGCGGGCGGCGCCCCGACCTTCTCCCCGTGGCCCAGGCGGGCAGGCGGTGCCGCGCTCTGTCCTCCCCTCAGCCTGCCCGCCCGTTCTCACCCGCCCTAGGGCAGTCGGTTGTGGACCAGGCTGTGGTGTCTGCCCTTCTGCAGCCCCGGCTCAGCTCCCTGCACCCACTTCGGTGCCTTCTGTGTTCTGGGCTGGTCGCAGGCCCAGAGCCGGTGGGCAGGCACCCCGTGGCCGGGAGGGCTGTTCGTGTGAATTCCCTGGGGCTTGAAAAGGAGCACAGCCGGCCTTCCATCAGGCACCTCTCGATGGATATGGAAGGGGCGTGTCGGGGCCTGGGGGCTGCTCGTCTTCCTGTGCACCGAGCCCCCAGGTGGTCCCCGTGCAAAATCCAGGTGTGGCGTTGGCACCCCAGCCGTGTGCCGGGCAGTCCATGGCGGGCGACACAAGCCTCGGGCTGGTGGGCCACAGGGTTCCTGAGCGGCAGGTCAGGACTGAGAGGGTGAGGCCTTTCCCCGGGTCCAGGGCCCAGGCTGATGCCGGCTGGAGGCCCCTCCGCTCACCGCCCGCAACCCCCAGCCCCTGCCCTCACGTGAGCCCCCAGGGCTGAGCTCAGGTGTTGGATGCCCAGGCTCCCCGGTAGCCCAGCCCGTTCCCAGTCCTCCGTGGTCACTGAAGGGCTTGGAAGCGGGTTGCCCCACAGAGACTGCTGTTCTCCGAGCCCTGGGCAGGGGGCAGGGAGGACGGGCACAGGGCCCTGCAGGGGTGTGGTCGCCGGGGCAGCCGGAGCAGCTCCACACAGTAAGTAAGAGCACCTCACCAAAAAACAGTGCGTTTCTCCAGCCGCCCCGGGACCTGAGCTCAGGTCCTGGGGCAGGAAGGGGCAGCACTGCAGCTGTTAGCTGTCACTGGGGGTCGACTGTGGCCCGGTGCCACCTCTTAGATCGTCCCCCGTCCCCTTCCGGGGTTGCGACCGGACCCCTGCCAATCGGGTTCTCACTCCTCCCCATCCCCTACGCCGGCCCCACGAAGGTGGAAGGAACACATTTTTAAAAAGGCTGGAGCCTGGGCTTCCCTGCTGGCGCAGTGGTTAAGAATCCGCCTGCCAATGCAGGGGACAAGGGTTCAAGCCCTGGTCCGGGAAGTTCCCACACGCCGCGGAGCAATGAAGCCCGTGCGCCACAACTACTGAGCCTGCGCTCTAGAGCCCAAAAGCCACAGCTACTGAGTCCTCGTGCCCCGACTACTGAAGCCCGCGCGCCTAGAGCCCGTGCTCCGCAACAAGAGAAGCCACCGCAATGAGAAGCCCACGCACCGCAACGAAGAGTAGCCCCCGCTCACCGCAACTGGAGAAAGCACACACGCAGCAAGGAAGACCCAACGCAGCCAAAAATAAATAAATTAAATAAATAAATAAATATTTAAAAATCATATTAAATACCTATCAATGAGATTTTAAGAAATAGTCAGGACCAGAGCCTCCCATCAAGCCTCTTAGATAGCCTCAACCACCAGAGGGCAGACAGCAGAAGCAAGAGAAACTACAATCCTGCAGCCTGTGGACCAAAAACCACAGTGACAGAAAGATAGAGAAGATGAAAAGGCAGAGGGCCATGTACCAGATGAAGGAACAAGAAAAAACCCCAGAAAAACAACTAAATGAAGTGGAGATAGGCAACCTTCCAGAAAAAGAATTCAGAATAATGATAGTGAAGACGATCCAGGACCTCGGAATAAGAATGGAGGCAAAGATTGAGAAGATGCAAGAAATGGTTAACAAAGACCTAGAAGAATTAAAGAACAAACAAACAGAGATGACCAATACAATAACCGAAATGAAAACTACACTAGAAGGAATCAATAGCAGAATAACTGAGGCAGAAGAACGGATAAGTGACCTGGAAGACAGAATGGTGGAATTCACTGCTGCGGAACAGACTAAAGAAAAAAGAATGAAACGAAATGAAGACAGCCTAAGAGACCTCTGGGACAACATTAAACGCAACAACATTCGCATTATAGGGGTCCCAGAAGGAGAAGAGAGAGAGAAAGGACCAGAGAAAATATTTGAAGAGATTATAGTCGAAAACTTCCCTAACATGGGAAAGGAAATAGCCACCCAAGTCCAGGAAGCGCAGAGAGTCCCATACAGAATAAACCCAAGGAGAAACACGCCGAGACACATAGTAATCAAAGTGGCAAAAATTAAAGACCAAGAAAAATTATTGAAAGCAGCAAGGGAAAAACGACAAATAACATACAAGGGAACTCCCATAAGGTTAACAGCTGATTTCTCAGCAGAAACTCTGCAAGCCAGAAGGGAGTGGCATGATATACTTAAAGTGATGAAAGGGAAGAACCTACAACCAAGATTACTCTACCCAGCAAGGATCTCATTTAGCTTTGATGGAGAAATCAAAAGCTTTACAGACAAGCAAAAGCTAAGAGAATTCAGCACCACCAAACCAGCTCTACAACAAATGCTAAAGGAACTTCTCTAAGTGGGAAACACAAGAGAAGAAAAGGACCTACAAAAACAAACCCAAAACAATTAAGAAAATGGTCATAGGAACATACATATCGATAATTACCTTAAACGTGAATGGATTAAATGCCCCAACCAAAAGACATAGACTGGCTGAATGGATACAAAAACAAGACCCATATATATGCTGTCTACAAGAGACCCACTTTAGACCTAGGGACACATACAGACTGAAAGTAAGGGGATGGAAAAAGATATTCCATGCAAATGGAAATCAAAAGAAAGCTGGAGTAGCTATACTCGTATCAGATAAAATAGACTTTAAAATAAAGAATGTTACAAGAGACAAGGAAGGACACTACATAATGATCCAGGGATCAATCCAAGAAGAAGATATAACAATTATAAATATATATGCACCCAACATAGGAGCACCTCAAAACATAAGGCAACTGCTAACAGCTATAAAAGAGGAAATCGACAGTAACACAGTAATAGTGGGGGACTTTAACACCTCACTTACACCAATGGACAGATCATCCAAAATGAAAATAAATAAGGAAACAGAAGCTTTAAATGACACAATAGACCAGATAGATTTAATTGATATATATAGGACATTCCACCCAAAAACAGCAGATTACACGTTCTTCTCAAGTGCGCACGGAACGTTCTCCAGGATAGATCACATCTTGGGTCACAAATCAAGCCTCAGTAAATTTAAGAAAATTGAAATCATATCAAGCATCTTTTCTGACCACAACGCTATGAGATTAGAAATGAATTACAGGGAATAAACGTAAAAAAGACAAACACATGGAGGCTAAACAATACGTTACTAAATAACCAAGAGATCACTGAAGAAATCAAAGAGGAAACAAAAAAATACCTAGAGACAAATGACAATGAAAACACGACGACCCAAAACCTATGGGATGCAGCAAAAGCAGTTCTAAGAGGGAAGTTTATAGCTATACAAGCCTACCTAAAGAAACAAGAAAAATCTCAAGTAAACAATCTAACCTTACACCTAAAGAAACTAGAGAAAGAAGAACAAACAAAACCCAAAGTTAGCAGAAGGAAAGAAATCTTAAAGATCAGAGCAGAAATAAACGAAATAGAAACAAAGACAACAATAGCAAAGATCAATAAAACTAAAAGTTGGTTCTTTGAGAAGATAAACAAAATGGATAAGCCATTAGCCAGACTCATCAAGAAAAAGAGGGAGAGGACTCAAATCAATAAAATCAGAAATGAAAAAGGAGAAGTTACAACAGACACCGCAGAAATACAAAGCATCCTAAGAGACTACTACAAGCAACTTTATGCCAATAAAATGGACAACCTGGAAGAAATGGACAAATTCTTAGAAAGGTATAACCTTCCAAGACTGAACCAGGAAGAAACAGAAAATATGAACAGACCAATCACAAGTCATGAAATTGAAACTGTGATTAAAAATCTTCCAACAAACAAAAGTCCAGGACCAGATGGCTTCACAGGTGAATTCTATCAAACATTTAGAGAAGAGCTAACACCCATCCTTCTCAAACTCTTCCAAAAAATTGCAGAGGAAGGAACACTCCCAAACTCATTCTGTGAGGCCACCATCACCCTGATACCAAAACCAGACAAAGACACTACAAAAAAAGAAAATTACAGACCAATATCACTGATGAATATAGATGCAAAAATCCTCAACAAAATACTAGCAAACAGAATCCAACCACACATTAAAAGGATCATACACCACGATCAAGTGGGATTTATCCCAGGGATGCAAGGATTCTTCAACATACGCAAATCAATCAATGTGATACACCATATTACCAAATTGAAGAATAAAAACCATATGATCATCTCAATAGATGCAGAAAAAGCTTTTGACAAAATTCAACACCCATTTCTGATAAAAACTCTCCAGAAAGTGGGCATAGAGGGAACCTACCTCAACATAATAAAGGCCATATATGACAAACCCACAGCAAACATCATTCTCAATGGTGAAAAACTGAAAGCATTTCCTCTAAGATCAGGAACGAGACAAGGATGTCCACTCTCACCACTATTATTCAACATAGTTCTGGAAGTCCTAGCCACGGCAATCAGAGAAGAAAAAGAAATAAAAGGACTACAAATTGGAAAAGAAGAAGTAAAACTGTCACTGGTTGCAGATGACATGATACTATACATAGAGAATCCTAAAACTGCCACCAGAAAACTGCTAGAGCTAATCAATGAATATGGTAAAGTTGCAGGATACAAAATTAATGCACAGAAATCTCTTGCATTCCTATACACTAATGATGAAAAATCTGAAAGAGAAATTAAGGAAACACTCCCATTTACCATTGCAACAAAAAGAATAAAATACCTAGGAATAAACCGACCTAGGGAGACAAAAGACCTGTATGCAGAAAACTATAAGACACTGATGAAAGAAATTAAAGATGATACCAACAGATGGAGAGATATACCATGTTCTTGGATTGGAAGAATCAACATTGTGAAAATGAGTATACTACCCAAAGCAATCTACAGATTCAATGCAATCCCTATCAAATTACCAATGGCATTGTTTACGGAGCTAGAACAAATCCTCTTAAAATTTGTATGGAGACACAAAAGACCCCGAATAGCCAAAGCAGTCTTGAGGGAAAAACATGGAGCTGGAGGAATCAGACTCCCTGACTTCAGACTATACTACAAAGCTACAGTAATCAAGACAATATGGTACTGGCACAAAAACAGAAACATAGATCAATGGAACAAGATAGAAAGCCCAGAGATTAACCCACGCACCTATGGTCAACTAATCTACGACAAAGGAGGCAAAGATATACAATGGAGAAAAGACAGTCTCTTCAATAAGTGGTGCTGGGAAAACTGGACAGCTACATGTAAAAGAATGAAATTAGAATACTCCCTAACACCATACACAAAAATAAACTCAAAATGGATTAGAGACCTAAATATAAGAGTGGACACTATAAAACTCTTAGAGGAAAACATAGGAAGAACACTCTTTGACATAAATCACAGCAAGACCTTTTTTGATCCACCTCCTAGAGTAATGGAAATAAAAACAAAAATAAACAAGTGGGACCTAACGAAACTGCAAAGCTTTTGCACAGCAAAGGAAACCATAAACAAGACGAAAAGACAACTCTCAGAATGGGAGAAAATATTTGCAAATGAATCAACGGACAAAGGATTAATCTCCAAAATATATAAACAGCTCATTCAGCTCAATATTAAAGAAACAAACACCCCAATCCAAAAATGGGCAGAAGACCTAAACAGACATTTCTCCAAAGAAGACATACAGACGGCCACGAAGCACATGAAAAGATGCTCAACATCACTAATTATTAGAGAAATGCAAATCAAAACTACAATGAGGTATCACCTCACTCCTGTTAGAATGGGCATCATCAGAAAATCTACAAACAACAAATGCTGGAGAGGGTGTGGAGAAAAGGGAACCCTCTTGCACTGTTGGTGGGAATGTAAATTGATACAGCTACTATGGAGAACAATATGGAGGTTCCTTAAAAACCTAAAAATAGAATTACCATATGACCCAGCAATCCCACTACTGGGCATATACCCAGAGAAAACCGTAATTCAAAAAGACACATGCACCCGAATGTTCATTGCAGCACTATTTACAATAGCCAGGTCATGGAAGCAACCTAAATGCCCATCGACAGACGAATGGATAAAGAAGTTGTGGTACATATATACAATGGAATATTACTCAGCCATAAAAAGGAACGAAATTGAGTCATTTGTTGAGACGTGGATGGATCTAGAGACTGTCATACAGAGTGAAGTAAGTCAGAAAGAGAAAAACAAATATCGTATATTAATGCATGTATGTGGAACCTAGAAAAATGGTACAGATGAGCCAGTTTGCAGGGCAGAAGTTGAGACACAGATGTAGAGAATGGACATATGGACACCAAGGGGGGAAAACTGCGGTGGGGTGGGGATGGTGGTGTGCTGAATTGGGCGATTGGGATTGACATGTATACACTGATGTGTATAAAATTGATGCCTAATAAGAACCTGCAGTATAAACAAACAAACAAAACAACTAATACTAAACTTTCATTGGGTTATTTGTATGGAAATATGTTAATATAAATGTTTCAGACATTACATGAAATTTCTAAAAATCTTATATTTGTATGTGTATGGAAATATGTATGGAAATATGTTAATAGAAATGTTTCAGACATTACATGAAATTGCTAAAAATCTTATATGTTCTGGTATAATGTTATATGTAATAATCCTAGTTATTACTTTAAAATGTATATCTCAGAAATAACTAATTTTCTTGTCAACTGCATTATTATGAACTTTCATCAAATCTTTAACCGTGGTCATTTTTAAGTCTTTTGTCATAAAGAAAAAAAAAAAAAAGAAAGAAATAGTCAGTTAGTTAGTTAATTGTGCCGGGTCTTAGTTGCCACAGGCCAGCTCCTTAGTTGTGGTAATGAGATATTTTATATTCTTTTTTGTTCCTGAACAAAGGCCTCAGAATCCAGTATTTACTTGATAATGCTCACAGCATAGCTCAGCACGGAATAGCCACATTGTTTTTCTTTGGCTGCTATGTACCAAACAGCCTTTTGTACTGTTTTACCAAATGCATGTATTTAACACCTGTTTTAAAAAACATAGTGAGATCTCAAAAACTTGAAATTGACTAAAGTAAGATTCTCTCTGTAGTACTACTTATTTGACCAACACCACCTGATAACACCGGTGTGGTGCACCGAGCCTTACTCTAGCATATCGGGATACACCCCGTTTCGACAAGTGTTCATCCTCCAAGTCCCCAAGGCCTCTCACACACTGCCAGTGAAACTGCTTCCTGCTTGGGAAAGAGTGCCCCAGTTCGTTTCTTTAGAAGCTTGAAGGCTATGTAAGCCCTCCAAAAGGTTAGAGGGCAAAGAACAACTCTAAAACTGGCACATTTGTTTAAAGAAAAAGACTTGTCAATATTACAAGAGCCAGCTTGCTTTCACTTGTGACACGTTTTCTTAGGAGGCAAGGGATGTGGCCATGTGACTTGGACAAGCTGTTTCCCTCTGTCTCAGTGTCCCACCTGTGAGTGGGTAGTCTGACGAAGCTTAATGACAGACATCTGAATAACGATCATGAACAGTGGCATCTAATTTCCAAAATAAAAACAGGAGAATGAGTATGTCTTTCACAACAGGACGTCAAGTCTACCTCAAAGATATTGGTAGCCTTGAGTCCACTGCTTCTCACTGAGTGCAACTGTGCCCCCCAGGGGACATCTGGGGAAGTCTGAAGGTGATTTTGGCTGTCACGACTGGGAGGAGAGAGAGGGAATGTTACGGGCACCTAGTGAGTAAGAGGTCGGGACCTTGCTAAACACTCTACGATGCACAGGACTCACACACCACAGCAAAGGTTTATCTGGCCCCAAAAGTCAATGCCTTGGTTGAGAAACCCTGCCTTAGAGCAAACCACGGATACTCATCTTTAGCAGGTAACAGGGCATTTACTACCCACCTGTAAACCTACAGACTTCCCGACTTACACAGCTAATCCTGTGGCAGGAATGAAATAGAGAGCGTGTGACCATCTGGTAGTACCTAGGTTTGCCCCTCAAGTCACATGAGACAGTGCTGGAGACTGACATTTTCTATATTGGAGGTCTCTGGCAAGCCACCAGTTTTCTAACCTAAAAAGTCTAAGCAGCATTGTTACAATACACATAATAACACGACAATTCTGCTTTTATAGAGAAATTCGATGTGGGAAAGGAGCTTATCTGACATCAGAAGCAAATGCTTTGAACACATCACATCTGCTGGTTCGACTGTCAAATCTTGACAGCTGGAGACGTAGGAAGGTAGACAGGAGAGAACAGACCAAAGTTACGGGCCTGCTGAGTCCTCGGGGCTAACCATAATACACTTCGTACTGCCCTGGGTCCAGGGGTGTGTTCTAACACCCTCTCAGTCACTTACGGTCCATAGACAGACCAAGTATAAATTCACAATTACCAGCAAGTGTACCAAAAAAAGGCAGAGTTAAGAAACTTAAATGCGAGCCCTACCTGGTCTTTTTCTTCTTCATCGACAGAATCATCCGATTTTGCTTTTTCAGGGTCTTCCTCAGGTTTCCGTTTGGCAGGCCTGTCACACACACACACACAGTAAAGCCAACTGTTAGCTCACCAGACCCTAGACCTCCAGTGGGCACGAAACAACTCATATTCCTCCCTACCAAGAGTACCCTCTCTTTGGAAAGATTCAGGGCATGGTCCCCTCTTCCCTCTGAGAAGCCCTTTTTGCCAGGACATTAAAAGAAGCTTCGAGCTTAATGTTTCTTTGGATGACAGGTTTAGAATACCACCATTTTGCAAACCTTAAGAAATAATGGATCTAGACTTTGATCAATGGCTGCTACAATCACCGAAGAGACATTACATGCCTCTGATGGACAGCCCCATGCTGTCAATGAAGTCTCACAAAATAAAGCTGGAATCTGATCAAGACTCTAGACCTAACTACCAGTTTACAGAAAACTGGAGGCAAGGGAACACATTAACCACCAAAACGATGCAGTCAGCCAGACCTAGAAGCTATTAGAAAAAAAGACCTATTTTCTTTAAATCAATGGCAAGAAGATAAGGAATCTATCACTCGAAAGGCTTAAGGAGCAAATCAACCAAACTCTGTTACACAAGGGGAAGAATGAACACTGCTATATATTTGTTAGTAAGGAACTGTTACACTTTATAAGGCCTGTTTTGTCTTCTTCAAAAGACTGTTTGCTAGATGTTAGCAATTATGGCAAAATATGAATAAAAAACTTGTCAGAGAAAGAGACCTTGTCATCTAGAAATACAGTATGTGTGGATAAGATGACATGTCCGATTTGTTTCAAAGTAATCCAACTGGGAGGAGATGGGTGGGTATGGAGCTGTAATCCATTTGGAACAATTTTCACTTGGAGCATGTGGGGGTATAGATGAAACAACAGCCAGGAGATGTTAACTGTTGACACTGGGTGATAGGTACACAGGGGTTCATTTTACTATCCTTGGTAATTCTGTGCATGTACATTTGAAGTTGCCTATGTGAAGAGTAAAAATGGATGAGATCTTCAGAAATGCTGTTCACGAATGTCTAATAACAGAATATCAAAAGGAAAACCGAAGCAATGTGGAAGTCAGAATTACTAAGTTACATCCTACTAATTTATATGTGTTTTACCAAAAACCGTTGGCCCCTAAAATGGGGGCTGTCCATTCATTATATACTGACCTCCTTGTGAAATGAGATGTGATGGTGGTCTGCCTGGCAGTTTGCCTTCTAATCCTGGGGCTAGATGAGACTTCAGCTGCTTAAAGAAAAAGAAACAAAAAAGCCACTATGAATAAAGAGTTCACAGCCAAGGTACAGTTCTTCAGCATTACCAAGCTGGTGCAGAGACCAGGTTCTGAGGATTAAGTAACCTTCTCTTCTTATTCTCAGCAACCACCATCTTGATAAACTCATCAAATTAGCACCTGCCAGTCTGCTGGGCCATTTCAACACAAGCTCTTGTATGAGGGGCCCAACCCTGAGACGCACAAGGAAACAGAGCCTCCGTTTATTTCGTCAAAAGATGAAGTGGCCAAGCACCTGACCTGAGCTCAAGTCCCATGCTCTTTTTTTAAAAATTCCAGAAGAGTTACTCTGACTACAAGTGGGGAAGGAGTCTAAGAATAAATGTTTAGCTTAAACAGGCATGTAACTTACAAGTCATAGATATCAGCAGCTCCTGTTATCTTATACCTCATAAATTCAACCGCATTTGGGGATCTAATGCTCTATAACTTGGTTGAAGACAAAAATTTAAAGTATATATCTAAGCTAGTTAGACGTATACACAAGAGGGAATTCCACGGCGGTCCAGTGGTTAAGACTCGGCACTCTCACTGCCAAGGGCCGGGGTTCGATCCCTGGTTGGAGAACTAAGATGGTACAAGCCGAGCAACACAGCCATCCCCCCACCAAAAAAAAGGATACACAAAAAACAAGTACTGCCGGTGGAGGGGTTGTGTGTGGGGGGAACAGACAGACCCTATGGCGCCAAGTCTGTCCTCCCCTTAGGTGGCACCAGATTCCAACGAGGTCAAACGAGTCAAGCGCTCTTACAGTTTGTTTCTCCATCGGACTTGCTTCTCCTGGGCATGCAAAGTTTGGAAACAGGTTTGGGGGACTTGTTTTTCTCTGCTATTTCCACTCTGCGCTCCTCACCACTTGTCTGGCTCCCGTTTTCTAGACAGCCGTTCACTTCCCAACTGAAAGCATGAGCTCTGTTCTCCAAGGACAAATCTTTATTTAAAAGGGATCTGCCTTGAGCCAGGTAGCCCTCCTACAGCAGGAAAGGATCATTTAAGTAGCAGTGACTGTAAACAAGGGGCCATGAGAGAATAAGGAAACACAGGCGCTTCCTTCATAACTATCAGGGAACAGGGAGAGGTGGGATTATTCTGCCTCCCTGGTCACAGACAAGTTACATGGGAGGAAACGTTTTCTAGCCGCCGGGATGCTGACGACTTACCTCTGATAATTCTTCTCTATGTAGTTTGGTTTTCAAGTCACACAACTGATTCTTTATTTCTGTCTGCAGAAATTCACGCAAGAGATTCCGTTTCTCCTTCATGCATTCCTAAGGGAAGGACAGAGGTTTACAAGTCTCCACATTCCCAAGGTAGGAACCAATGGACTAATACACAAATAGTTACACTGCCTGGTCACATAACAATGACTGAATGGCAGGCAATGCTGAGCCGGCCAAAAAGAAAACTAAATATTCGCAAGACATGTTCCTGATGTTTCTGTTAAGATCATATCACACACCATCTCCAGAGTGGTGACAAATGGAAAGATTAGAGGTGAAACAGACACATAATAGAGTACTAGAACAAAACTGATTTGGAAAAACAGTGTGACCAGGACAAGTTATAATCCAGACTTGATGGTACGGAACCCAGACTGGGAAACTCGATGAGTTACCAAAAGCTAACCCATAATAGCCTATTAGTACAGCACATTAGACAGAAACATCCACGTCATCCTCAACTTTAGGGAAAAGAGAGCCAATTCCACTTAATTTTGTTTTTATGAACTACATAGTATCTGTCAAATGGTCACATTTGATCATATATTTTGTTAAGGTGGAGATTACCTTACCTTTTCTGTTAACTATCTCTTTCCAAATCTTTGAGCCTGGGGGAAGAAAAGGGAAGAAACAAACGCTTGTTCAGCAACATTGTCCACCTGTAAGAATGCCACACTTTAAAGAACTTTGGAAATAAGTTGAACATGAATGTTAGAAAAAAATACAATGGTTTTTCCCTCCCCCAGTGTCTAGAATGCCCTACTGTAATGCCTGCACGTTAAGAAGTTATTTTCAATATGAATGAGGTCCCCCTTTTGGGGGGTGGTTTTCTGATGGTGGTAAGAGATGATATAGGAGATTATCTTCCGATAATATAGGGAAATCTATCTAAAGTAATTATTCAGTACTTGCCTGATAAGTCAAATTTGAAATTCTTCCATTTCACTGAATTCTTTCCTTCTTTCAACTTTTAATTAATAGAGTAAATTACATGATCCCATCACTCTCTTCAAGACAGTCTATAAATAACCTTAAATGTCATAAGTCGGAATTCATTACAGAAATTCACCCGTCATTTTCCAGTAAAGGAAAGCAGCAATTCAAATACAAGCAGTAATACTGTAGTGTATCAATTTGTTGCAGAGAAAAATGTTTATTTAAAAATTTCAAAATACTTTGTATACCAGCCCTCACTAAAAGTATTTTTTAACTGTACTGACATGGACCTGAACCCTTAAGAATTCATCTTTTTCCTCATTATATTTTGTAACCTGACATGCTTTGAAAATAGGCATATATTTTTTAAGTTACAAAACTATTTCAACTCAAAGAGTTGTTTAACTTAGGCAAAAAGAAGAGATTAACAATATTATACTCAAACAATTTGCTTCCAATAGATAGAACTGAAGGGGGTATAAAATGACATTCCTCAAGTCTTCTGGATTTTATTTACTCATTGTAATGTACAAAGAGACCCAGGTCCCACCAGGTTAGGGACGTTGCTTCTATGATTTATCTTCTAAAGACAATGGATGAGCAAACCCACCTCCCCTTTAGCCCTGGTTAGCATCAGTCCCAGTGAACCTTCATTTCTCTTTCCTATCTAAGTCAAGCTATTCCTCTATAATAACCCATTCTGAATAATGATTATTGAGATTTAAATAACAGCTTTCCAAAAACAACTCTATAGCAATTTATTCCAAATTAGCCCAATCTACAGTTTCTTCTTCATTTTAAGTGAAAAAGTAAAGAATAAAAACATTAGCTAATTTTTAACACATCATTTATCAATGATTCAAGTTGAAAACTGCTTCAACTTTAGCATCTCATGGGTACAAACGGATAAGGAATTTTATGCTAGAAGATTTGGTTGGATACCTGAAGATGTGGTTTATTTATGAGAGTTTTTGTGTTGTGTGTTGATAGATTTAACAACTAAAGAGATTTTGAACATCTTGGGGAGTACTCAATGACTGTCTAATTGTTTCTGTAACTTAGAATGTTTTTCAAGCGCACATGATATAAAAAGTATTATATTATAAAAGTAATATAATTTTGTCTTAATGGATTCTTTCCTAGAAATGGAGCAAATGTTTTGGCTACCAAATCCTTGCAATGATATTTAGTACTGTATTTTTAGCTTCTGCTCTTCTTAAATAACCCAAAAGCTGTACTTTTTATTTAAACCATGAGAACATAAAAGTAGGTGTATAGGTCAAGAGAAAGTACATCCATTTTGTGTCTTTGCCGACTCTTTTCAGATTGATATGTCATCTTTGTCTGAAATAGCAAGCCACATAATTTTGCATAGAAAATAAGAAACATACCTAGAAGTTATTTTTAAGTGTTAACATTTAAAGGGACCAGCACTACATAATATTTTTAATTCCATAAATATTTACTGATATCTGCATTATTATAACTCTCAAATTTTTCCTTAGAATTTTGAAAGAACTTCCTTCATTCCAGTATCATGGAAAAGTTTTTCAAGCTTAATTCAACAGGGTATTTCAACTAGCCGGTATCTTTGATCTTTATTATGGTTAATTTTTCTTCATGAAGTGACCAAATTTGAATAAGGCTGATGGTCCATCATGGGGGAGATTCATCTCTCCGGCTTCTTCCTGCTGAGGGAGAATCATCTTTGGTTTGTGACATCACAGTCTGAGCTGGGCAAGTGGCTGTGATAGCAAACCGAGGATTATATCCCTTCAGTGTGAATGAGCTGCAAGAGATGTGGGTGCTATCATTTCAAGTCCTGTCACAGAGACACTACTGAGATGCATGACAGGAGTCAAGTGAGGGAAAGATGCTTGCATTGCAATTGTCACTTTTACAGCATCAGCCATTAAAGATAAAAGTACCATTTCACAGTTTCCTTCATTATTAATTTAAAAGAGGGAGTAAACGTCATGTTAATAAAACTCACAGATAATGATAAAATGGGAGGGAGGAAAGTAACCAGCGAGTAACCAGACAATAAAGGAAGAGGGACACGGAGAGTGAGGGATGGGTGCACAACTCAGCCGCGCCTCTGGCCACAGGAAGAGCAAAAAATAGAAGGCGCCAGCGCGCAGTGGCGGGCTGGAAACCCTCCGACCTCGGAGAACTGCGGAGAACCGGGGACCGGAGTCAACAACGGCTCCCAGGCGGTCCCAGCGTCCCGACCCGCACCCGGCCGCGACACAGTTTCCACAAACTGAGACACACGGAGCCCGCGCGAGGGGCGGCGGGTCGCGCGGGCTTCCCCGCCGGCTCCCCTGCAGGCCGGTCCCCCGCAAGCCGAGCGCACGAAAGGGCGCCCCAAAGGCGCCGGCCCAAGGCGCCCGCTGCGCTTTCCCTCCCGAAGGTGGGCTGCAGGGCCCAAGCGTAAACCCTGAGACAACAACACGCGCACCACGCCGCCACGGGGGACGAGAGGCCGGGCGCCCACCTGCCCGGACACCCTGCATTTCTGGAATCACCGGACGCCTGTGTAAATTTCCGTTCGGCGTGTCATTTGCCAAAGGCCACTCAAGATCAGGGGACAGGATGCCTCCTCTCCAAGGGTCCAGCCAGCCCACCCACTAAAATTACAGGACACAATGCCTCCGTTCCAAGGGCCCTGCCAGCCCACCCACTCAAATTAGGGGAGACAACGCCTCCTCTCCAAGGGTCCAGCCAGCCCACCCACTCAAGATCAGAGGGACAAAATGCCTAACTAAAACACCACAAAACAAAAACACAAAAAACTGGAGAGAGGAAGGAAAGGGTGTCCTCAAAAATAAAAAAGCTAAGCACGTTGACAGCGCTAAGAATAAACTACCAGGAAAAAGAAACCCTACATGTCAGATCATGAAGTACGGAAGGGCAAGCCCGCCGGCAGTCCAGGCCCGGGGGGACCGGGGTCCCCAGCCCTACAGAGCCAACGGCAGCCCGGCTCGGGCGCCCCTCGGAAGCGCGGGGTCCCCGCGGCCGAGTCTGCGCCCCCGGCCGGCCCCGGCTCCCCTCTGCCCACCCTGCGCGCGGGGGCTGGACACGGCCGCGGAGAACCACGGCGGGGCGGGAAGGGGGGCTCCAAAGAGGGTCTGGCGACTCGAGTCGCTCCGTTTCTCGGTGGGCTCAGCGCGCGCCGTGGGGGAAGAGGGGCGGGGGTCCGGGAAGAGGGGACGGGTGGCACTCACGTAGACCGGCAGCGGCCACGGGTAGACGGCGGGCTCGGCCCCCACGGACGACTCCAGCCTGGGCTCCAACTTCTCCCCCATGTCTTCGCGCGCGGCCCCCGCACCAGGCTAGTCTGGCGGTTGGGGGGAGGGGCGGGACGCCCGCCGGCGGGGGCGGGGCGGGCGGGCGGGCGGGAGGCTGAGGGGAGGGGGCCTGGCCTGGACCTCAGCCACCGCCGCCGCCGCCGCCGCCGCCGCCGCGCTCCCGTCTGGCCCCCGGCTCCCTCTTTGTGGTCACAGGCCCGGGACCTCCAGGGCTGCCGCCAACTCGGGCCGGCGTGAGGCGAGCACAATGAGCCGGGGCCGGGCTGAACCACTCACTCGCGGCGCGCGCGCGCCGCCCACCCCGTGGACTCGCCCGCTCCACCTACGCACGCACGCACGCACGCACGCACGCACGTCTTCGGCTGCCCCCGGCCACCCGCACCGGCCCGAAGTCGGGACCCGGGGAGACCCCCTCGGGGCTTGGGGTGGCGGGTTCGACTCCCGCCCTTGACGTACCGTGACACACACACACACACACACACACACACACACCCCCACCCAATAATAAGACTATAATTCCTCATTAAATATGACAGCCGGAATCCCGGCTTCTGTTCACAAAAATGCCCTGTATTTAGCCTATGCTAGGCACCAGACCCTGGACGCTCAGTACTGGCAAAAAAGGAAATGCCCTGCCCTCATGGCGCTGCCATTTTAATTGGAATAGTAGTGACAATGGTCAAGGGAGAAAATAAAGTGTCATCATCGCCACGGGGATGGTTAATCTCATGTGCGCACTGCGTGGGGCCCCGGCAACCACAAACATTATTCCAGATGTGGCCAGGAAGGTATTTTTCAGAAGAGATGAACACTGAAATTGGTCCACTTTGGGTAAAGGAGATTGTCAATGCCGTGGCGTGGGTGGGCCTCGTCCATCAGCTGAAGGACTGGAGAGAAAAATGAGGTTCCGAAGAAAGAGGGAACTGTTCCTCCAATGGCCTTGGGACATCAGCTCTTCCCTGTGTCTCCAGCCCAGAGTCCTGCCCTGACTTGCCTGCCTCACGGTCACATGAGTCAACTCCTTAAAACAAAACTATATATGTAAAAATACTGAATATATACAAGCCTATTAATTTGTATATGTGTGCATACATATTATATATATGTATACACATGTTTATATGTGCGTGCGTTTGTAGTATATGTGTAAGTACTATATACAGTATACATACAAGCCTATATATTTGTGTGTATATATTGTATACATGTATGTATGTGCATATATATAGTATACATTTTATAAATGTGAACATGCTGTGTATATACACACACCCATATATTGATATATGGGTGTGTGTAGATATACAGTTTATGTACACTGTATGTATGTATACAGTGTGTATTTATATATAGGTGTGTATATATGTTGTATACCTGTATGTGTATATGTTTCTAGGTGTTACATGTATATATGTATATACTATTATATACACACTTGCGTATGTATTTATATGTGTATGTACATGCGCATATTTACATATAGGTGTGTATGTGTGTGTATACATTGTATATATGTATATATCTGATATATATGATATATGTACGTGTACATACGATGAATTTATATATACAGTACATATATATTTTTATGCTATATGCTTTTATATGTAGGTGTATATGTGTGTCTATATGTATGTACGTGTACGTATTGCATGTATTATATGTGTATGTATGTATACTGTCTATATACACACCTAAATATCTTTGTATGTGTGTCTATATGTATGACATATATGTACCTAGGTGTGTATATTGCATATGTTATACGTATGTGTACATACTGTATACATACAAACGATGCATTTTATATGTGTGTATGTATAGTGTCTATGTATGTGGGTATTGTATATGTTATGTGTATATGTGTGTATACATACTGTAGATATACAAACTATGCATTTTATATGTGTGTATACAGGTAAGTGTGTATTGTATATACTATATGTGTATATGTGTGTATGCATACTGCATAGATACACTGCTGTATATTTTTGTACACGTGTACATATGTACGTGTGTGTGTATATACACACACACACACCCTATGGATTCTGTTTGTCTGGAGAACCCTCACTGATACGGACACTTATGACAATTGAGCACCTGCTCCTTGCCAGCCAGGGAGCCAAAGGCTTGTCCTTGCGGTGTCTCCCTTAAGTGTCACAAGTCCCAGGAGGGAAGGTGATGCGGCTGCTACCAGTTGAGGTGCCTCAGGGTCAGAGAGGTGCACAGGGTGGGGGGCTGGAGCCTGGTGGAGCCCAGGTGGAGTTCTAGCAGCAGTACAGCCTAGCAGTCCCACTTCCCCGGGTGCTTCTCACAAAGACGCCAAGGGAGAGACGGGATCTGAAGGAGGGGATGAGGAAGCTTCCGTGGGTCCGCAAGCCCAGACCAAGGCTGACTCGTCAAGGGTGTTAGAGGTCAGGACTGTGGTTACCCTGGGGGTGGGCTTACACAGAGCCATTCACATTCTGAAAAAGTATCCATTCTGCTCTTGTTTGTATGTTTACCCCCCTCCCCCAAATCTTTTAAAAACAGATTCTCTTGGTTGCTGGGAACACACACGGGGAAGTTGTGTGTGAGGGGGTGTGATCCAGGGGACAGGGAGGATAAGCCCCCCCACTCGTAGGGCCAGGAGTGGCTCAGCTTTGTGAGCTGAGGATGGCCCACGAGGTCCCAGAGAGAAGGGTCCCTGCTCCGTCCCTGCTCTGTGCACCCCATTCCCAGCCCGAGAAGCCCAGAGCCACCCCCCGCAACACACACACACACACCAGGGAGGAGAGCCAGTCACCCTGGCTCCCAGGCTCTGGCTCCAAGGCTCCCGGCACTAGGAGCTCTTTTCAGCTTTCATGCTCTGTCTGTCTCTCGCCCGCCCTCCCTCCCTCCTCCGCTTCTTCCCCTCCCGCTCCATCTGTCCTCCCCTCCAGCCTGCATTTCTACACAGGATGGCTCACAGACAGCTGCTCCCCGTGCCCACCTGCCACCATTCGATGGATGTCAAAGCAAACCCTGGGGACTTCCCTGGAGGTCCAGTGATTAAGACTCCGAGCTTCCACTGGCAGGGGGCGCGGGTTCGATCCCTGGTCAGGGAAATAAGATCCCACATGCCGCACGGCATGGCCAAGAAAAATAAATGAATAAAAAATAAAGTTATAGTGATGAAACAGCCCTAGTCGTGCAAGGATGGGACGTATAGCTCTATGGTATAGAATAAAGGTCCAGAAACAGATCTATGAGAACTTGATATGACAGAAAGTGGGGAAATTAAGGAGTTTTCAATAAATGGCATTAGGACAATTGCATATCCATGTGGGAAAAAGTAAATTAGAAAAAAAAAAAAAAGGCAAGCCCTGGTCAGGTGTGACCTTGGGCCCAGGGCCATTGGCACACGTTGTCATGTGGGATGTTCTTCCTTAGACTCCTCCCTCCCCCCTGTGTCACTGTCACTTTCTCCAGAACCTTCCTGGACTCCCCTGCACAAGCCCGGGGTGTGCCCTCACCCGCCCTGGATCACCAGAATTCCAATCCCGGCCCACCCTTCCCTGCCAGGTAAAGAACTGTGCATGGTCAATAAGACCATAGTGGTCATTGGCCATTGCTATTGCAGCTGGAATTGTTACTGTGTTTAGATAGGGTGACCAACACCCGCCCCCAGTTTGCCCAGGACCGCTCAGGTTTGAGCGCTGGAACTCTGGGGAAACCCTCAGTCCCGGGGAACCCCAGAAGGCTGATCAGCCTATTTAGGACGGATCTTTCACTTGATCTCCCAACCCCCGAGAGCCAGAAAGGGAATCTCCCCCCTCCTTCCATTGTAACCTTCATTCATCCATCCACTCATCCCTTTATTCAACTCCTTTATTCAGCAAGTATTTATGAAGCATCTACTACACAGCAGACACTCTTCTAGGTGCTGGGGACATAACAGCATCCCTGTCCTCAAAGAGCTCACGTTCTAGCGAGGGCAGCAAACAGTCGACTGAGAAGGTGTGATTTATCACATGGCGATGATGTCTCGGAGACCACTGCAGGGCAGAGGAGGTGGGAGAGGAAAGGGGCAGGTCTAAATGCAGGCGCTGACGGGATTGGGGCAGACCTTGCCCTGGGCCAGGCTGGTTGCTTCAACACAGCTGTCCTCGCCCAGGGCCATCCTGCCCCCGCCTCACCCAGTTCTTCCGTGATGTGTGGGGAAAATCTGTGGTTGTCACAACTGGGGGGGAGGGGCCCCTGGAATCAAAGGGGTGTGGCCAGGGCTGCTGCTAAACCCCACACAGTGCCCAGGAGGGGCCCTCAGCAGAGGATGACCCGCCCCGAATAACCCCAGTGCCGCAGGGGAGACCCTGCACTAATATTATTCAGACCCGCTGGTGCCCCCAGATTCCTGCACAGGCAGGGACTCTAACCGGGTCACCTCTGTATCCCGAGGTGACCTAGAGTGGGGCAGCCAGGAGGGCTGAGATGAGCATCGGGGGTGAAATGACAAATCTCTGTGCCCACTCTCCGCGCCGCACCCCAGGGGCGATGGCCTCTATCTCCTCCCTGTGCAGGTAGCTTTTCCCTGAGCCATTTCTTCTTGTCAAGGTCCCTGTCGCAGGTTGGGTTCCCCAAAGATGACGTTGAGAGCAAGGATTGGAGTGCAGGTGGTTGATGTGAGACGTGCAGCAACAGATACAGCTGCCATAGGGTCCCGCAATTCCACTCCTGGGCATAGATCTGGAGAAAACTCTAATTCAAAACTATACACACACCCCTGGGATCTCCTAGGTGGTCCAGTGGTTAAGACTCCGTGCTTCCAGTGCGGGGGGCATGGGTTCCATCTCCGGTCAGGGAACTAAGATCTCACATGCTGTGTGACAAAAAAAAAAAGAAAGAAAGAAAGAAAGAAAAAGAAAGAAAGAGAGAAAGAGAGAGAGGGAGAGAGAGAAAGAAAGAAAGAAGGGAAGGAAGCAAGGAAGAAAGAAAGGAAGAAAGAAATAAAGGAAGAAAGGAAGAAAGAAAGAAAGGAGGAAAGAAAGGGAGGAAGAAAGGAAGAAAGAAAAAAAAAAAGAAAGACAAGATACATGCACCCCAATGTTCACTGCAGCACTATTTACAATAGCCAAGACATGGAAGCTACCTAAATGTCCACTGATGGATGAATGGATAAAGAAGATGTGGTACATATATACAATGGGATATTATTCAGCCATAAAAAGAATGAAATAATGCTATTTTCAGCAATGTGGATGGACCTAGAGATTACCATACTAAGTGAAGTAAGTCAGAAGAGAAAGACACATATCATATGATCTCACTTATATGTGAAATCTAAAATACGACACAAATGAACTCGTCTACGAAACAAAAACAGACTCACAGACATAGAGAACAGACTTGTGGTTGCCAAGGGGGAGAAAGAGTGAGGGAGGGTTGGATTGGGAGTTTGGGGTTAGCAGATGCAAACTATTAAATATAGGATGGATAAACTACAACATCCTACTGTCTAGCACAGGGAACTATATTCAACATCCTGTGATAAGCCATAATGGAAAAGAAAAAAGTTTTACTTATAGGTTCCATCCCTAACTGAGCTGGCCCATCCCCTCCCATGGTTCTAAGTGCAGCCCGAGGCTGCAGACTTCCCACCGTGGTCTTCAGCTCCAGAGCAAGCCACCTGCAAACCACCCACATCTTTCCAGGGGCTGGCAACTCTCCTTTGCTACTGATTCCAAGACACATCCAGATAGCAAAAATGTGACCATGAAAAGAAACTCAGGCATGTTCAAATCAGGGAAATAACATTCTTATCTCTGTTCAGTACTCGCTTAATTTTAGAATAGCTTAGAGTTACAAAAAAGTGGCAAAGATCTGTACAGAGTGTAGAGTGCCGTGGACCCTGACCCAGTAACCCTATCTCCAACACGTTAGTACGTTAGTATGACATGTTTATCCAACTAAGGAACCAAGATGGATACATTGTTATTAAATAAAGTCCACACTTCATTAGCATTTCCCTAGTTTTCCCCTAACATCCTTTTTCTGTCCCAGTCTCCTCTGGGCTGTGACATTTCTCAGATGTCCCTGGGTTTTGATACCTTGAAAGTTTTGAGGAGGACTGGTCAGGTATTTTGTCCCTCAATTTGTTTGTCTGTTTGTTTTCTGATGTTTTCTTATGGTTGGTCTGGAGTTATGGGGTTTGGGGCGGAAGATCCAGACAGAGATAAAAATGCCATTCTCCTCAGGTCACATCAAGGATACACACCATCAACGGGACTTATGACAAATGATTTTACCCTTGATCACCTGGCCAGTAGCGTCTTTTTTTTTTTTTTTTTTTTTTTTTGCTGCGTTGGGTCTTCGTTGCGTGCGGGCTTCTGTAGTTGTGCGTGGGGGCTCAGTAGTTCTGGCTCCCAGGATCTAGAGCGCAGGCTCAGTAGTTGTGGCCCACGGGCTTAGTTGATCTGCGGCACCTGGGATCTTCCCGGACCAGGGCTTGAACCTGTGTCCCCTGCACTGGCAGGCGGATTCTTTTCTTTTCTTCTTTTCTTTTGCAACCAAAACTTTAATCCCAAGGATTCTCACAAAACATATTACAAATGACAGCATGAAAAAAAAAATTGCACAGTAACTCAAAGTTCAGCTCTACAATACTCTTAATCCGGCAGGACACTGGTATCTTGATCATCTCAGATTTCCAAAAAATATTACAAAGAGCTATGTATTCATGTACAGCAATCACAGAGGGGACTTATGACCTAACTCAAAGGTAAACTAACTTCCTTGAAACTTCTTAGATTCTCAACTCCCTGGACAAGCTCTTGCCCCGTGTGAAGACTAGTGGAATTTTTAAACCTCTAATCTAGGGTAAGGGTGCGGCTTTCATTTTTACCTGCTGGCTTGTGTTCACAGCACCTTTTAAAGACTGCTTGCTTAACTACAGCTGCATACCATATCCCAGCTACAGAAAGTCTTTTCCATGTTTGCCAGTGTTGTTTCCATAATAGTAAACATCACACTTTAGGTGGGCAGGAGTTAAAGTTTTATTATCAGTCTAGGCAAGACCAAAAATTCAAAGCAAATTCAATTTTGCTTAAGGGAACATTGGAAGGTAACAATTCTTCATATCACATGCCTCATGTGACCCATTTCAAACCATAGAGAATGACACCTTTATGGGTCACTGTCCCAAGAGACAAACAAATGTGAACAACTAAAACATTTAAAAAGTGCACCAAGCTTCAGAAGTCTCAAACATAACTTGAATTTTCTGTACATACTCCTGTCAAATGAAGTTATTGCCTGTACACCACTCCTCTTGCAAAGTGGTCTTCTATTTCCTTTCATTTGACCTAGATCGGCTAGGAGACCTAGAGAAAGATCGGGACGGCTTGTGATTTCTCTCCTGGGACAGTCATCTCTCTCTTCTCCTATATCTAGAAAGGGACCTGCTCTGGCTGACGGAGAAGGCTCTCCATCTTGGAGATGTGTGGGAGGTGGAGGACTCCTCCTCCGATAATCATCTCGAGGGCGACGACCCCAAGAAGGAGGCGGTCACGATTTCGACTTCTCTTTTCCCCATTCGACAGGTCCACTCTTACTCGGCAGCCACATAGTGTTCTCCCATCTAGTTCTCGGACAGCATCGGCTGCATCTCGGGGATCTTCACATTCAACAAGAGCGAAGCCGGGAGGGCTTTTAGCAACCCACACACTTCAGAGTGGTCCGTAATAGCCTAAATCTCGTTCCAATTCAGCCTTGTTACCACTGTTTGCAAGATTCCCTACATAAACTTTACAGTCCAACGGACAGGAATCACGATGCAAGACCCTCGTGGCCTCCTGTTTTTCACGGGCCACAGGGTGGTCCCGGGCCTCTAGAATCTGGCAGCTGAATCTGCTCGCACAAGCTGTCCTGTGGGGATGCTTTTCCCCCTATGTGTCCAGCCCGGGGCCCCGCGGTCTTGGCCCGGCCTCCCCGGTGAGAGGGTGAACCCCAGCTCCCTGGAGCAGACACTCAGAGCCCTGGTGACCGGACTCACGGCTGACGGGGCTGGAGCGGCGGCTGGACATGTGTGGCCAGCCTGGTGGTGTTTGGCCCCCTCTGCAGTGCCAGTTCCAGCTGAGAAAGAGCCTCCCTGTGTTATTTTCTCCTGGTTGTGTAAGGATCCCCGGTGTCATCTGACAGAAATGTAGATGGTGTGTTCTTTCTCTCTTTTCTCCCTGCTTCCTCTCCTCCCTCTCTCCCTCCCTGTCCCTCTTTCCCTGTTCTGCTCTCCCTCTACCTCTTTCCCTCTCCCTCTCTCTCTCTCCCTCCCTCTCTCTCCATCTGTCTCTCCCTCTCTCCCTCCCTCTCTTTCCTCTCCCTCTTTCCTCTCCCTCTTCCCTCTCCTCTCCCTCTGTCCCTGCCTCTCTCCCTGTGCCTGTTTCCCTGTCCTTGTTTCCGTGTTCCGCTCTGCCTCTACCTCTGTCTCTCCCTCTCTGGGAGGGAGTGAGGGAGATGGAGAGACGGAGGGAGAGGGAGAGTTGGAGAGAGAGGGAGAAGAGGGAGGAGAAGGAGGGAGGCAGAGGGAGGGAGGGAGAGGTCTCTTCCTCCCTCCCTCTGCCTCTCTCCTCCTCCTCTCCTTCTCTCCCTCACCCTCTCTCCCTCTCCATCCCTCCATCATTTTCCCTCCTGCTCCCTCTCCCTCTCTCCCTCCCAGAGAGGGAGAGACAGAGGGAGAGGGAGAGGGGGGAGAGAGGGACACGGAGAGGGAGGGAGGGAGACAGAGAGGGAAGCAGGCACCCTCTCTCCTTCTCCCTCTCCCTACCTCCTTCTCCGACTCCCCCTCTCCTTCGCTCCCTCCCTCTCCTCTCCCTCTGTCTCTCCCTCTCCCTCCCTCCCTCTAGGAGAGGGAGAGGAAGGGAGGGAGAGGGAGAGGGAGAGGGAGAGATGTCTCGCCCTCCCTCCCTCTCCCTCGCCCTTTCCCTTCCTCTCTCCCTCTCCCTCCCTCCTTCTCCCTCTCCCTCCCTCTGTCTCTCCCGCTCCCTCCGTCTCTCCCTCTCCCTCCGTCTCTCCCGCTCCCTCATTCCCTCTCAGACAGGGAGAGATGGAGGGAGAGGCAGAGATGACGGAGAGGAGCAGAGGGAGGGGGGAGAGAGGGAGAGGGAGAGAGGGAGAGAAGAAGGAGAGAGGGAAAGGGAGGGAGGAAGAGACCTCTCTCTCTCTCCCTGTCTCCCCCCTCTCTCTCCTTCTCCCTCTCCCTCTCTCTTGTCTCTGCCTCTTCCTCCGTCTCTGGGAGGGAGTGAGGGAGATGGAGAGACGGAGGGAGAGGGAGAGGGAGGAGAGGGAGCGAGGGAGTGGGAGAGAGGGAGCTAGAGAGGGATAAAGGGAGGGAGAGAGGGATAGAGGGAGGGAGGGAGAGACGTCTTTGTCTTTCCTTCCCTCCCTCTCTCCCTCTCTCTCCCTCTCCCCCCTCCCTCTCCTGCTCTCTCTCCCTCCACCTCCTTCCCTCTCCAGAGAGGGAGAGGGAGCAGGAGAGGGAGAGAGGGAGGGAGAGAGGGAAAGGGAGAGAGGAAGACACCTCTCTCTCTCTCCCTCCCTCCCCCCTCTCTCTCCCTCTCCCTCTCCCTTGTCTCTGCCTCTTCCTCCGTCTCTGGGAGGGAGTGAGGGAGATGGAGAGACGGAGGGAGAGGGAGAGGGAGGAGAGGGAGCGAGGGAGTAGGAGAGAGGGAGCGAGAGAGGGATAAAGGGAGGGAGAGAGGGATAGAGGGAGGGAGGGAGAGACGACTTTGTCTTTCCTTCCCTCCCTCTATCCCTCTCTCTCCCTCTCCCCCCTCCCTCTCCTGCTCTCTCTCCCTCCACCTCCTTCCCTCTCCAGAGAGGGAGAGGGAGCAGGAGAGGGAGAGAGGGAGGGAGAGAGGGAAAGGGAGGGAGGAAGACACCTCTCTCTCTCTCCCTCCCTCCCCCCTCTCTCTCCCTCTCCCTCTCCCTTGTCTCTGCCTCTTCCTCTGTCTCTCCATCTTTGGGAGGGAGTGAGGGAGATGGAGAGACGGAGGGAGAGGGAGAGGGAGGAGAGGGAGCGAGGGAGTGGGAGAGAGGGAGCGAGAGAGGGATAAAGGGAGGGAGAGAGGGATAGAGGGAGGGAGGGAGAGACGTCTTTGTCTTTCCTTCCCTCCCTCTATCCCTCTCTCCCTCTCCCCCTCTCTCTCCCTCTCCCCCCTCCCTCTCCTGCTCTCTCTCCCTCCACCTCCTTCCCTCTCCAGAGAGGGAGAGGGAGCAGGAGAGGGAGAGAGGCAGGGAGAGAGGGAAAGGGAGGAAGACACCTCTCTCTCTCTCCCTCCCTCCCCCCTCTCCCTCTCCCTCTCCCTTGTCTCTGCCTCTTCCTCTGTCTCTCCATCTCTGGGAGGGAGTGAGGGAGATGGAGAGAGGGAGGGAGAGAGGGAGGGAGGGAGGGAGGGAGAGACGCCTTTGTCTTTCCCTCCCTCCCTCTATCCCTCTCCCTCCACCTCCTTCCCTCTCCAGAGAGGGAGACAGAGAAGGAAGCAGGCACCCTCTCCGGAGAGGGAAGGAGGTGGAGGGAGAGGGAGAGGGAGCAGGAGAGGGAGAGAGGGAGAGAGGGAGAGGGAATGAGGTATAGGAAGAGCGGAACAGGGAAACAGGGACAGGGAAAGGGGGACAGGGAGAGAGGGAGAGGGAAAGAGGGAGAGGGAGAGAGGCAGAGGGAGAGATGGAGGGAGAGTGAGAGTGAGAAGCAGGGAGGTAGAGGGAGGGAGGGAAGGAGAGAGAGAGGGAGACAGAGAGGGAGAGAGGGAGAAGGGCTGATGGGGGCTCCCTCCCCCTCCCCTCCTCTCCCCACTGCTTTCTCTTTCTTCTGCTTCAACAAACACCAGGCGCCTTTTAGATCAGCCCTGAAGTCAACGTTGATGCTTGGACGGCTTGACCTCCCCGCTGCCTTCCAGCCCGGGACCACAGCTGGGAGATGAAGTCTGCGGGGTCCTGGGCAGCGGCGGCGGGCTGCACAGGCACCTCCTCTGACGCCCAATCTCTCCTCCTTTACGAGGCAGCCGCCAGCTCCCCTCCCTGACTCCCCAAGATTTGGGGCCTTTTTAATATGTGTCGATAATGCCATGAGCTACTATTTAACTTTTCCACGAGGACCCATCTCCCGAAATGCAGTGCTTTTCAGCCTTGGCTGCACTAGAGAACCCCCAGGGAAGGGAGAGACGTCTGTACCTCCCTCCCTCTCCCTCTCCCTCTCCCTCCTCCTCTCCCTCTCCTTCTGGGGTGATGCCCGATGAGCTCAGATTCGCAGATGTTCCCCCCATCTCCTCTCTGTGCCTTGCGTGGGGTCTGGGCCTTCTCACTGTGGCCCGGGTACGGCCTTGACATTCAGACATGGGTTCCTGCAAGGACACTTGCGTTTGGTCCATACCGCGTGTGGCTGCAGTCTGTGCTTCTCCTGTTCAGCATCTTCAGTAGATGGGGGCTGTGCGTGAGCCCTTCATCTTCCCCGCAGACACCACTGGTGCTTGCTCGGCCTCGTGGGTGATGTGGGGGGCATGGGGGACAGTCCTGTGTCCCCACCTTCTTGGGCTGCAGACAGGCCACGTTGGTCCTGTGGTGACTGGGGGCTCCCAGGAGAACCCCACCGCAGAGCCGGAGAGGTGGCCCCAGAGAAGGTGGCGTACGCCTGGGGCCGGGCCTCACCAGCCAGCCCCGGGCCACCTGCAGCAACAGGCGTCTCGCCGTCCAGGGGGCTGGGTGTTCGGGCGCCGTGGGGATGACCTGCTGTCTGCACGGCAGCCGAGTCTGTATTGTTGAGCCCGGGGAGGCCCCTGGGTGGCTCCTGGAGAGCCTGGTCACATTTCTTCCTGCCCTTGGCCTTAGAGCTCATCACGGTTCACGCCGTTTCTGGTTCCAAAAGGACCTGTGTTCATAAAGACCACGTGTTAGGACAGCACCAAAGTGTCCAGAAATCCGGGCCAGGAGGAGGAGGGAGGGGGATTGGCTGTGCCCGCCAGTGGCCTGAGAGCCCTGCCCGCCCTCAGAGACCTGGCCCGGGGCCCGTGGGGAGGGCGTGGCCCACGGTCCCCAGCGCTGGCCGTCTCTGGGTTCCAGGAGAACTGCGCGATCCTCGGGGAGCTGGTAAGGCTGCAGGCTCAGAAGTCCCGCCTGCTGGGGTTCAGCACGCGTGCCGACTCCGTGCTGGAGATGAACATGGCCAAGACCAGCCAGGTGGTGGCCACTTTCCTAGGTAACCCCGCCTCCCCGAGGGTCAGGCGGACCTTGACTGGACGTGGTGCTGCCTGAGACCCGACTGTGTCAGCCCTTGGGGGTCGCCTTCCCCAACCCTTCATTCTGCCTCGAGGGGCGTGGGGTGGGTGGCGGCTGGGAGGCTGCCACAGGGACATAGCCGAACCTCTCCCCTCCGCCCGCAGATGAGCTGGCCCAGAAGCTGAAGCCCCTCGGGGAGCAGGAGCGGCCGTGATCCTGGACCTAAAGAAGGCCAAGTGCCAGAGGCGGGGCCTGCACTTTGACGGGCCCATCAACGTCTAGGACCTGTGCTGCTACATGAACCAGGGGGAGGAGACGCGCTACCACGTGGACCAGTACCTGCTCGATGAGTCCTTCCCCATGCAGGTGGTCACGCGCGGGTAGCTGGGCATCTCCCAGGAGCTGCTGGGGCTGACCTTCGACCTGGAGGAGGGTGCCAACGTGTGTCACGGAGATGTGAGGCTCTACACGGTCCGGGACGCGGCCGCGGACAAGGTCATCCATCGGCAAGTTCTACCTGGACCTCTACCCTCGGTGCATGCGTGGGGGAACCTGTCGGCCGTGGGCCAGGGCTCCTCTGTGGAAGCGGGGCCTCACCCGCGTCCCTCCCCAGGGAAGGGAAGTCTGGGCACATGGCCTGCTTTGGCCTGCAGCCGGGCTGCCTGCAGCAGGATGGGAGGCGCCAGATTGCCATCGCGGCCATGGTGGCCAACTTCACCAAGTCTACGCCCAACCCGCCCTCCCTGTTGCAGCATGATGAGCTGGAGACCTACTTCCATGAGTTCTGGCAAGCGATGCACCAGCTCCGCTCCCAGGTGGGTGCGGGCGCGGGGCTGCAGGCAGGGGGCGGGGAGGGCCCGGGCTCTCCCGTGGTTCTCAGGCAGGCCCTCGCCACGGGATTCTTCCGCTGATGTCACCCCGCACGTGGTGACGCCCTCGGTGTCAGTTTCCATCATCAAACCCCACGCACAGGGCGTGTAAAAAAATGGAAGTGGATGTCCTCGAGACTCTGGAGCCTGGAAGCCGCAGATCAAGGAGTCAGGACTGGTTCCCTGCATGTTAAATACGTGTATTCAAGAGTTGCCTTTAAAAAGACAAAAGAAAAGAAAGGAACGTTGCATGCAAGTCTGGTGACAGGCGGTGATGAGAACCAGAGGGTAGGCTCTGGGGCCGGGAGCGCCGCGCCCTGTGAGGCCCTGGGGCTGCTGCCAGTCTCGGTGGAGGCTCAGCAAGTCCCAGGGACTTCCCCACCGGGGGGGCGGGGGTGTCCCCAGCTGAGCGTCTGGGCCCAGGACCCAGTGCTCCTTCAGTCTTCCTGCGGTCAGCCCTTCGTCCTGAGAGCGATGCTCTCACAGGCTGCACCGGAGCGCGTGGGGACACTTTACTGAGCTGTGCAGCCGTCACTACTGCCCTATTTTGGAACATTTCCCTCACCCCAAAAATGTCCCTCACGCCTTTAGTTATCATTCCCTCCCCTCCCCTGCCCCTGACAACCAGGAACCCACTCTGACTCTGTGGATCTACCTGTTCTGGATGTTCCCCCTCAGTGGGGTCACACCGTGTGCCCTTCTGTGTCTGACTTGTCTCGCTGAGCATCGTGTTCTCAGGGTGCATCCACGTGGCAGCGAGTGTCAGGGCTTCACACCTTTGCGTGGCTGAGGGCCGGAAAAAAGACAAACGACAAGAAAGGCACGTTACCTGCGACTCTGGCGACAGCCGGTGATGAGAACCAGAGGGAAGGCTCTGGGGCCGGGAGCGCCGCGCCCTGTGAGGCCCTGGGGCTGCTGCCAGTCTCGGTGGAGGCTCAGCAAGTCCCAGGGACTTCCCCACCGGGGGGGCGGGGGTGTCCCCAGCTGAGCGTCTGGGCCCAGGACCCAGTGCTCCTTCAGTCTTCCTGCGGTCAGCCCTTCGTCCTGAGAGCGATGCTCTCACAGGCTGCACCGGAGCGCGTGGGGACACTTTACTGAGCTGTGCAGCCGTCACTACTGCCCTGTTTTGGAACATTTCCCTCACCCCAAAAATGTCCGTCACGCCCTTACTTATCATTCCCTCCCCGCCCCCTGCCCCTAACAACCAGGAACCCACTCTGACTCTGTGGATCTACCTGTTCTGGATGTTCCCCCTCAGTGGGGTCACACCCTGTGTGCCCTTCTGTGTCTGACTTGTCTCGCTGAGCATCGTGTTCTCAGGGTGCATCCACGTGGCAGCGAGTGTCAGGGCTTCACACCTTTGCATGGCTGAGGGCCGGAAAAAAGACAAACGACAAGAAAGGCACGTTACCTGCGACTCTGGCGACAGCCGGTGATGAGAACCAGAGGGAAGGCTCTGGGGCCGGGAGCGCCGCGCCCTGTGAAGCCCTGGCGTTGCTGCCAGTCTCGGTGGGGCACGGGCAGCGCCGTCCCCCAGAGCTGCTGGCCAACTCATCAAGTCCCGGCTGGCCAACCCCGGTGCGGTCGGGCCGAGGGAAAGGAAAGGGGCTCCCGGACCGCCCGGCTGGAAAGCGCGGCCTGCACACAGTGCCAGCCCCCCGTCTCCTTCCTCCCGCCCTCCAGGCCTCTTCAACCTGCGCCAGATCGTCCTGGCCAAGGTGGACAAGGCCCTGCACACGCAGACGCCCGCGGACCCGGCCCAGGAGAATGCCCGCCTCTGCCAGGAGGTCCTCGGGGTCCCAGCCACGCCAGGTAGCCAAGTGCACGCCGGGCCCACCTTAGCGGTCGCTTGGCGGCTACTGCCCAGGTCAAGAGGATCCTCTGGTGGTGTGTGAAGGGGGACCGACTGACGGGCTCTGGCCGAGGCCCGCTGACCTCTGGCCTCTTCCTGCCTCGGTTCCTGGGCTGGTCCCTCCAGCTGTGGCCCGCGGAGTCCGAGGGTGGGGTGGGCGTATCTGCACGTGCTTTCTGGAGAGCCTGGAAGAGGCAGGAGAGGGCTTCATACCCCGGACGGAACGCGTCGACGAGGTTTGCCCGTGCGTGTCGGTGCGGAGACGCAGTTCACTCCCTCGTGAGCGCTTGAACCCGCGCTCTCCCCGTGCTGGAAGGTGAGCCCTGACTCATCCCTCGGAGCCTCGGGCAGCTGACCTTGTAAGAGGCTTCGGGGTGAACCCTCGTGAGCTTCAGCAGAAAGTCGGCAAAAATTTATTTGTGTCCCTCCACTGAGTTGCCCGCAAGGTCCCCGTTTTCTAGAAGTGTTGGGCCAATACTCCCTCTAGCGGCAGGGGACTCAGACAGGGCTGCTTTGAGGCCCCCTCTCTGGGGAAGGGGCACGGAGCGGCCAGGGGGCCGGGCAGGAGCTTCTCCGCGTGTGTCCCAGGGACCCACCTGCTTGCGACCTTCGGCCACCTGGCAGGAAGCTACGACGCCCAGTCCTATGGCTACCTGTGCAGCGAGGTGTACTCCGCGGACACGTTCCACACACGTTTCAAGTGGGAGGGCGTCCTGAGTGGCAAGGTGAGAGGCCAGCCTGCCATGCAGACCAACACGGAGGTCCTTGGCCTGGGCCTAGATGCTTGTGCCGCCCGCCTGGGCCTGCCAGGCTCTGAGGGCCCTGCCCTGGACCCCCTGCTCCCCTGCCCTTTCTTGAGTCACAGCAGAGGTGGCCACACCCACACCCTCAGTGAAGGGGGTGCTCCACCCTCCTGCAGCCCCACCCCCTCTCGTCAGGTTGCCATGGACTACAGAAGCTGCATTCTGAGGCCAGGGGGCTCCGAGGATGCCAAGGGCATGGTGAAGCTCTTCCTGGGTTGTGACCCCACGCAGGACGCCTTCCTCCTGAGCAAAGGGCTGCAGGTTGAGGGCTGCAAGCCGCCGGCCTGCTGAAGGCACGGGGTTTTGCCCACCCAGGCGGGCCGGGTGCCTTAGCGCCCCGTCGGGGCGGGGGAGGGGCCGCGTGTCCTCCCAGCCCCTGAGTCCCCGGCGGCCGGCCTAGGCCAAAAGTCTCCACCTGGAAGTGTCTGGAGAGCCTGGCATCAAGGCTCCCCCTTGTTGCACTAATGCAATCCCTTCCTGGGGAGCTTTCCTGGTAACAAAACGGTTCTTTGAAAACGCAGCCGTTAATAAAAAGACTCTACTCCTGGTCTCTGCCTGCCGTCCCTTCCACCACAGGAGTGGCATGGGGGCCGTCACACTGGGGGGAGTTCTGACCTTGGTCGGGGATCAGCCCTGGGGCCGTGGTGACGCGTCTGGGTCACTGGGAGATGGCTGAGCTGTGGGGTGGTGAGTTCAGACGGGGATGGTGCCCCGCACCCCGGCCGGGCAGGCTCTCCAGTGAGGGGGTGTCAGTTTCCTGCCAGCCTCTCGCCCGTCACTGTTTGGCATCTCGGGGGCTGTGATTGGCTGGAGCTGGTTCTGGCGGTGGGCACAGCTGTGGGAAGCCCGGCTGTGGCTGTCCCTGTCCCCGTGTCCTGTCCTCCTGCTCAAGGCCGGCCGGCTGGCTCCCTCTGATCATCGGCAGCTGCTGAAGTCTGGACCACAGCAGGGGGCTGCCTTCCTGGGTCCTAGCGATTCTTCCCAAAGGCCTTAGGGATGTGTTTTGGTGGCAGTAGGAATTCAGAGAGGGTGCTGCACCACTGGAGCGGTAGGGTGGCTCTGGACCGTCCCGTGTGTCCTTCCCGGGCCTTTGAGCTCCTCGGGAGCCCTGCCTCCGGCCCTTCGCCCCCACAAAGGACGCCAGGCAGCGGAGCGAGCGCGCGGGCGGCGCCCCGACCTTCTCCCCGTGGCCCAGGCGGGCAGGCGGTGCCGCGCTCTGTCCTCCCCTCAGCCTGCCCGCCCGTTCTCACCCGCCCTAGGGCAGTCGGTTGTGGACCAGGCTGTGGTGTCTGCCCTTCTGCAGCCCCGGCTCAGCTCCCTGCACCCACTTCGGTGCCTTCTGTGTTCTGGGCTGGTCGCAGGCCCAGAGCCGGTGGGCAGGCACCCCGTGGCCGGGAGGGCTGTTCGTGTGAATTCCCTGGGGCTTGAAAAGGAGCACAGCCGGCCTTCCATCAGGCACCTCTCGATGGATATGGAAGGGGCGTGTCGGGGCCTGGGGGCTGCTCGTCTTCCTGTGCACCGAGCCCCCAGGTGGTCCCCGTGCAAAATCCAGGTGTGGCGTTGGCACCCCAGCCGTGTGCCGGGCAGTCCATGGCGGGCGACACAAGCCTCGGGCTGGTGGGCCACAGGGTTCCTGAGCGGCAGGTCAGGACTGAGAGGGTGAGGCCTTTCCCCGGGTCCAGGGCCCAGGCTGATGCCGGCTGGAGGCCCCTCCGCTCACCGCCCGCAACCCCCAGCCCCTGCCCTCACGTGAGCCCCCAGGGCTGAGCTCAGGTGTTGGATGCCCAGGCTCCCCGGTAGCCCAGCCCGTTCCCAGTCCTCCGTGGTCACTGAAGGGCTTGGAAGCGGGTTGCCCCACAGAGACTGCTGTTCTCCGAGCCCTGGGCAGGGGGCAGGGAGGACGGGCACAGGGCCCTGCAGGGGTGTGGTCGCCGGGGCAGCCGGAGCAGCTCCACACAGTAAGTAAGAGCACCTCACCAAAAAACAGTGCGTTTCTCCAGCCGCCCCGGGACCTGAGCTCAGGTCCTGGGGCAGGAAGGGGCAGCACTGCAGCTGTTAGCTGTCACTGGGGGTCGACTGTGGCCCGGTGCCACCTCTTAGATCGTCCCCCGTCCCCTTCCGGGGTTGCGACCGGACCCCTGCCAATCGGGTTCTCACTCCTCCCCATCCCCTACGCCGGCTCCACGAAGGTGGAAGGAACACATTTTTAAAAAGGCTGGAGCCTGGGCTTCCCTGCTGGCGCAGTGGTTAAGAATCCGCCTGCCAATGCAGGGGACAAGGGTTCAAGCCCTGGTCCGGGAAGTTCCCACACGCCGCGGAGCAATGAAGCCCGTGCGCCACAACTACTGAGCCTGCGCTCTAGAGCCCAAAAGCCACAGCTACTGAGTCCTCGTGCCCCGACTACTGAAGCCCGCGCGCCTAGAGCCCGTGCTCCGCAACAAGAGAAGCCACCGCAATGAGAAGCCCACGCACCGCAACGAAGAGTAGCCCCCGCTCACCGCAACTGGAGAAAGCACACACGCAGCAAGGAAGACCCAACGCAGCCAAAAATAAATAAATTAAATAAATAAATAAATATTTAAAAATCATATTAAATACCTATCAATGAGATTTTAAGAAATAGTCAGGACCAGAGCCTCCCATCAAGCCTCTTAGATAGCCTCAACCACCAGAGGGCAGACAGCAGAAGCAAGAGAAACTACAATCCTGCAGCCTGTGGACCAAAAACCACAGTGACAGAAAGATAGAGAAGATGAAAAGGCAGAGGGCCATGTACCAGATGAAGGAACAAGAAAAAACCCCAGAAAAACAACTAAATGAAGTGGAGATAGGCAACCTTCCAGAAAAAGAATTCAGAATAATGATAGTGAAGACGATCCAGGACCTCGGAATAAGAATGGAGGCAAAGATTGAGAAGATGCAAGAAATGGTTAACAAAGACCTAGAAGAATTAAAGAACAAACAAACAGAGATGACCAATACAATAACCGAAATGAAAACTACACTAGAAGGAATCAATAGCAGAATAACTGAGGCAGAAGAACGGATAAGTGACCTGGAAGACAGAATGGTGGAATTCACTGCTGCGGAACAGACTAAAGAAAAAAGAATGAAACGAAATGAAGACAGCCTAAGAGACCTCTGGGACAACATTAAACGCAACAACATTCGCATTATAGGGGTCCCAGAAGGAGAAGAGAGAGAGAAAGGACCAGAGAAAATATTTGAAGAGATTATAGTCGAAAACTTCCCTAACATGGGAAAGGAAATAGCCACCCAAGTCCAGGAAGCGCAGAGAGTCCCATACAGAATAAACCCAAGGAGAAACACGCCGAGACACATAGTAATCAAAGTGGCAAAAATTAAAGACCAAGAAAAATTATTGAAAGCAGCAAGGGAAAAACGACAAATAACATACAAGGGAACTCCCATAAGGTTAACAGCTGATTTCTCAGCAGAAACTCTGCAAGCCAGAAGGGAGTGGCATGATATACTTAAAGTGATGAAAGGGAAGAACCTACAACCAAGATTACTCTACCCAGCAAGGATCTCATTTAGCTTTGATGGAGAAATCAAAAGCTTTACAGACAAGCAAAAGCTAAGAGAATTCAGCACCACCAAACCAGCTCTACAACAAATGCTAAAGGAACTTCTCTAAGTGGGAAACACAAGAGAAGAAAAGGACCTACAAAAACAAACCCAAAACAATTAAGAAAATGGTCATAGGAACATACATATCGATAATTACCTTAAACGTGAATGGATTAAATGCCCCAACCAAAAGACATAGACTGGCTGAATGGATACAAAAACAAGACCCATATATATGCTGTCTACAAGAGACCCACTTTAGACCTAGGGACACATACAGACTGAAAGTAAGGGGATGGAAAAAGATATTCCATGCAAATGGAAATCAAAAGAAAGCTGGAGTAGCTATACTCGTATCAGATAAAATAGACTTTAAAATAAAGAATGTTACAAGAGACAAGGAAGGACACTACATAATGATCCAGGGATCAATCCAAGAAGAAGATATAACAATTATAAATATATATGCACCCAACATAGGAGCACCTCAATACATAAGGCAACTGCTAACAGCTATAAAAGAGGAAATCGACAGTAACACAGTAATAGTGGGGGACTTTAACACCTCACTTACACCAATGGACAGATCATCCAAAATGAAAATAAATAAGGAAACAGAAGCTTTAAATGACACAATAGACCAGATAGATTTAATTGATATATATAGGACATTCCACCCAAAAACAGCAGATTACACGTTCTTCTCAAGTGCGCACGGAACGTTCTCCAGGATAGATCACATCTTGGGTCACAAATCAAGCCTCAGTAAATTTAAGAAAATTGAAATCATATCAAGCATCTTTTCTGACCACAACGCTATGAGATTAGAAATGAATTACAGGGAAAAAAACGTAAAAAAGACAAACACATGGAGGCTAAACAATACGTTACTAAATAACCAAGAGATCACTGAAGAAATCAAAGAGGAAACAAAAAAATACCTAGAGACAAATGACAATGAAAACACGACGACCCAAAACCTATGGGATGCAGCAAAAGCAGTTCTAAGAGGGAAGTTTATAGCTATACAAGCCTACCTAAAGAAACAAGAAAAATCTCAAGTAAACAATCTAACCTTACACCTAAAGAAACTAGAGAAAGAAGAACAAACAAAACCCAAAGTTAGCAGAAGGAAAGAAATCTTAAAGATCAGAGCAGAAATAAACGAAATAGAAACAAAGACAACAATAGCAAAGATCAATAAAACTAAAAGTTGGTTCTTTGAGAAGATAAACAAAATGGATAAGCCATTAGCCAGACTCATCAAGAAAAAGAGGGAGAGGACTCAAATCAATAAAATCAGAAATGAAAAAGGAGAAGTTACAACAGACACCGCAGAAATACAAAGCATCCTAAGAGACTACTACAAGCAACTTTATGCCAATAAAATGGACAACCTGGAAGAAATGGACAAATTCTTAGAAAGGTATAACCTTCCAAGACTGAACCAGGAAGAAACAGAAAATATGAACAGACCAATCACAAGTCATGAAATTGAAACTGTGATTAAAAATCTTCCAACAAACAAAAGTCCAGGACCAGATGGCTTCACAGGTGAATTCTATCAAACATTTAGAGAAGAGCTAACACCCATCCTTCTCAAACTCTTCCAAAAAATTGCAGAGGAAGGAACACTCCCAAACTCATTCTGTGAGGCCACCATCACCCTGATACCAAAACCAGACAAAGACACTACAAAAAAAGAAAATTACAGACCAATATCACTGATGAATATAGATGCAAAAATCCTCAACAAAATACTAGCAAACAGAATCCAACCACACATTAAAAGGATCATACACCACGATCAAGTGGGATTTATCCCAGGGATGCAAGGATTCTTCAACATACGCAAATCAATCAATGTGATACACCATATTACCAAATTGAAGAATAAAAACCATATGATCATCTCAATAGATGCAGAAAAAGCTTTTGACAAAATTCAACACCCATTTCTGATAAAAACTCTCCAGAAAGTGGGCATAGAGGGAACCTACCTCAACATAATAAAGGCCATATATGACAAACCCACAGCAAACATCATTCTCAATGGTGAAAAACTGAAAGCATTTCCTCTAAGATCAGGAACGAGACAAGGATGTCCACTCTCACCACTATTATTCAACATAGTTCTGGAAGTCCTAGCCACGGCAATCAGAGAAGAAAAAGAAATAAAAGGACTACAAATTGGAAAAGAAGAAGTAAAACTGTCACTGGTTGCAGATGACATGATACTATACATAGAGAATCCTAAAACTGCCACCAGAAAACTGCTAGAGCTAATCAATGAATATGGTAAAGTTGCAGGATACAAAATTAATGCACAGAAATCTCTTGCATTCCTATACACTAATGATGAAAAATCTGAAAGAGAAATTAAGGAAACACTCCCATTTACCATTGCAACAAAAAGAATAAAATACCTAGGAATAAACCGACCTAGGGAGACAAAAGACCTGTATGCAGAAAACTATAAGACACTGATGAAAGAAATTAAAGATGATACCAACAGATGGAGAGATATACCATGTTCTTGGATTGGAAGAATCAACATTGTGAAAATGAGTATACTACCCAAAGCAATCTACAGATTCAATGCAATCCCTATCAAATTACCAATGGCATTGTTTACGGAGCTAGAACAAATCCTCTTAAAATTTGTATGGAGACACAAAAGACCCCGAATAGCCAAAGCAGTCTTGAGGGAAAAACATGGAGCTGGAGGAATCAGACTCCCTGACTTCAGACTATACTACAAAGCTACAGTAATCAAGACAATATGGTACTGGCACAAAAACAGAAACATAGATCAATGGAACAAGATAGAAAGCCCAGAGATTAACCCACGCACCTATGGTCAACTAATCTACGACAAAGGAGGCAAAGATATACAATGGAGAAAAGACAGTCTCTTCAATAAGTGGTGCTGGGAAAACTGGACAGCTACATGTAAAAGAATGAAATTAGAATACTCCCTAACACCATACACAAAAATAAACTCAAAATGGATTAGAGACCTAAATATAAGAGTGGACACTATAAAACTCTTAGAGGAAAACATAGGAAGAACACTCTTTGACATAAATCACAGCAAGACCTTTTTTGATCCACCTCCTAGAGTAATGGAAATAAAAACAAAAATAAACAAGTGGGACCTAACGAAACTGCAAAGCTTTTGCACAGCAAAGGAAACCATAAACAAGACGAAAAGACAACTCTCAGAATGGGAGAAAATATTTGCAAATGAATCAACGGACAAAGGATTAATCTCCAAAATATATAAACAGCTCATTCAGCTCAATATTAAAGAAACAAACACCCCAATCCAAAAATGGGCAGAAGACCTAAACAGACATTTCTCCAAAGAAGACATACAGACGGCCACGAAGCACATGAAAAGATGCTCAACATCACTAATTATTAGAGAAATGCAAATCAAAACTACAATGAGGTATCACCTCACTCCTGTTAGAATGGGCATCATCAGAAAATCTACAAACAACAAATGCTGGAGAGGGTGTGGAGAAAAGGGAACCCTCTTGCACTGTTGGTGGGAATGTAAATTGATACAGCTACTATGGAGAACAATATGGAGGTTCCTTAAAAACCTAAAAATAGAATTACCATATGACCCAGCAATCCCACTACTGGGCATATACCCAGAGAAAACCGTAATTCAAAAAGACACATGCACCCGAATGTTCATTGCAGCACTATTTACAATAGCCAGGTCATGGAAGCAACCTAAATGCCCATCGACAGACGAATGGATAAAGAAGTTGTGGTACATATATACAATGGAATATTACTCAGCCATAAAAAGGAACGAAATTGAGTCATTTGTTGAGACGTGGATGGATCTAGAGACTGTCATACAGAGTGAAGTAAGTCAGAAAGAGAAAAACAAATATCGTATATTAATGCATGTATGTGGAACCTAGAAAAATGGTACAGATGAGCCAGTTTGCAGGGCAGAAGTTGAGACACAGATGTAGAGAATGGACATATGGACACCAAGGGGGGAAAACTGCGGTGGGGTGGGGATGGTGGTGTGCTGAATTGGGCGATTGGGATTGACATGTATACACTGATGTGTATAAAATTGATGCCTAATAAGAACCTGCAGTATAAACAAACAAACAAAACAACTAATACTAAACTTTCATTGGGTTATTTGTATGGAAATATGTTAATATAAATGTTTCAGACATTACATGAAATTTCTAAAAATCTTATATTTGTATGTGTATGGAAATATGTATGGAAATATGTTAATAGAAATGTTTCAGACATTACATGAAATTGCTAAAAATCTTATATGTTCTGGTATAATGTTATATGTAATAATCCTAGTTATTACTTTAAAATGTATATCTCAGAAATAACTAATTTTCTTGTCAACTGCATTATTATGAACTTTCATCAAATCTTTAACCGTGGTCATTTTTAAGTCTTTTGTCATAAAGAAAAAAAAAAAAAAGAAAGAAATAGTCAGTTAGTTAGTTAATTGTGCCGGGTCTTAGTTGCCACAGGCCAGCTCCTTAGTTGTGGTAATGAGATATTTTATATTCTTTTTTGTTCCTGAACAAAGGCCTCAGAATCCAGTATTTACTTGATAATGCTCACAGCATAGCTCAGCACGGAATAGCCACATTGTTTTTCTTTGGCTGCTATGTACCAAACAGCCTTTTGTACTGTTTTACCAAATGCATGTATTTAACACCTGTTTTAAAAAACATAGTGAGATCTCAAAAACTTGAAATTGACTAAAGTAAGATTCTCTCTGTAGTACTACTTATTTGACCAACACCACCTGATAACACCGGTGTGGTGCACCGAGCCTTACTCTAGCATATCGGGATACACCCCGTTTCGACAAGTGTTCATCCTCCAAGTCCCCAAGGCCTCTCACACACTGCCAGTGAAACTGCTTCCTGCTTGGGAAAGAGTGCCCCAGTTCGTTTCTTTAGAAGCTTGAAGGCTATGTAAGCCCTCCAAAAGGTTAGAGGGCAAAGAACAACTCTAAAACTGGCACATTTGTTTAAAGAAAAAGACTTGTCAATATTACAAGAGCCAGCTTGCTTTCACTTGTGACACGTTTTCTTAGGAGGCAAGGGATGTGGCCATGTGACTTGGACAAGCTGTTTCCCTCTGTCTCAGTGTCCCACCTGTGAGTGGGTAGTCTGACGAAGCTTAATGACAGACATCTGAATAACG
Source organism: Eschrichtius robustus (assembly GCF_028021215.1). NCBI lineage: Eukaryota > Metazoa > Chordata > Mammalia > Artiodactyla > Eschrichtiidae > Eschrichtius > Eschrichtius robustus. The sequence goes on from NC_090824.1 coordinate 79,306,888, forward strand.
ATCATGAACAGTGGCATCTAATTTCCAAAATAAAAACAGGAGAATGAGTATGTCTTTCACAACAGGACGTCAAGTCTACCTCAAAGATATTGGTAGCCTTGAGTCCACTGCTTCTCACTGAGTGCAACTGTGCCCCCCAGGGGACATCTGGGGAAGTCTGAAGGTGATTTTGGCTGTCACGACTGGGAGGAGAGAGAGGGAATGTTACGGGCACCTAGTGAGTAAGAGGTCGGGACCTTGCTAAACACTCTACGATGCACAGGACTCACACACCACAGCAAAGGTTTATCTGGCCCCAAAAGTCAATGCCTTGGTTGAGAAACCCTGCCTTAGAGCAAACCACGGATACTCATCTTTAGCAGGTAACAGGGCATTTACTACCCACCTGTAAACCTACAGACTTCCCGACTTACACAGCTAATCCTGTGGCAGGAATGAAATAGAGAGCGTGTGACCATCTGGTAGTACCTAGGTTTGCCCCTCAAGTCACATGAGACAGTGCTGGAGACTGACATTTTCTATATTGGAGGTCTCTGGCAAGCCACCAGTTTTCTAACCTAAAAAGTCTAAGCAGCATTGTTACAATACACATAATAACACGACAATTCTGCTTTTATAGAGAAATTCGATGTGGGAAAGGAGCTTATCTGACATCAGAAGCAAATGCTTTGAACACATCACATCTGCTGGTTCGACTGTCAAATCTTGACAGCTGGAGACGTAGGAAGGTAGACAGGAGAGAACAGACCAAAGTTACGGGCCTGCTGAGTCCTCGGGGCTAACCATAATACACTTCGTACTGCCCTGGGTCCAGGGGTGTGTTCTAACACCCTCTCAGTCACTTACGGTCCATAGACAGACCAAGTATAAATTCACAATTACCAGCAAGTGTACCAAAAAAAGGCAGAGTTAAGAAACTTAAATGCGAGCCCTACCTGGTCTTTTTCTTCTTCATCGACAGAATCATCCGATTTTGCTTTTTCAGGGTCTTCCTCAGGTTTCCGTTTGGCAGGCCTGTCACACACACACACACAGTAAAGCCAACTGTTAGCTCACCAGACCCTAGACCTCCAGTGGGCACGAAACAACTCATATTCCTCCCTACCAAGAGTACCCTCTCTTTGGAAAGATTCAGGGCATGGTCCCCTCTTCCCTCTGAGAAGCCCTTTTTGCCAGGACATTAAAAGAAGCTTCGAGCTTAATGTTTCTTTGGATGACAGGTTTAGAATACCACCATTTTGCAAACCTTAAGAAATAATGGATCTAGACTTTGATCAATGGCTGCTACAATCACCGAAGAGACATTACATGCCTCTGATGGACAGCCCCATGCTGTCAATGAAGTCTCACAAAATAAAGCTGGAATCTGATCAAGACTCTAGACCTAACTACCAGTTTACAGAAAACTGGAGGCAAGGGAACACATTAACCACCAAAACGATGCAGTCAGCCAGACCTAGAAGCTATTAGAAAAAAAGACCTATTTTCTTTAAATCAATGGCAAGAAGATAAGGAATCTATCACTCGAAAGGCTTAAGGAGCAAATCAACCAAACTCTGTTACACAAGGGGAAGAATGAACACTGCTATATATTTGTTAGTAAGGAACTGTTACACTTTATAAGGCCTGTTTTGTCTTCTTCAAAAGACTGTTTGCTAGATGTTAGCAATTATGGCAAAATATGAATAAAAAACTTGTCAGAGAAAGAGACCTTGTCATCTAGAAATACAGTATGTGTGGATAAGATGACATGTCCGATTTGTTTCAAAGTAATCCAACTGGGAGGAGATGGGTGGGTATGGAGCTGTAATCCATTTGGAACAATTTTCACTTGGAGCATGTGGGGGTATAGATGAAACAACAGCCAGGAGATGTTAACTGTTGACACTGGGTGATAGGTACACAGGGGTTCATTTTACTATCCTTGGTAATTCTGTGCATGTACATTTGAAGTTGCCTATGTGAAGAGTAAAAATGGATGAGATCTTCAGAAATGCTGTTCACGAATGTCTAATAACAGAATATCAAAAGGAAAACCGAAGCAATGTGGAAGTCAGAATTACTAAGTTACATCCTACTAATTTATATGTGTTTTACCAAAAACCGTTGGCCCCTAAAATGGGGGCTGTCCATTCATTATATACTGACCTCCTTGTGAAATGAGATGTGATGGTGGTCTGCCTGGCAGTTTGCCTTCTAATCCTGGGGCTAGATGAGACTTCAGCTGCTTAAAGAAAAAGAAACAAAAAAGCCACTATGAATAAAGAGTTCACAGCCAAGGTACAGTTCTTCAGCATTACCAAGCTGGTGCAGAGACCAGGTTCTGAGGATTAAGTAACCTTCTCTTCTTATTCTCAGCAACCACCATCTTGATAAACTCATCAAATTAGCACCTGCCAGTCTGCTGGGCCATTTCAACACAAGCTCTTGTATGAGGGGCCCAACCCTGAGACGCACAAGGAAACAGAGCCTCCGTTTATTTCGTCAAAAGATGAAGTGGCCAAGCACCTGACCTGAGCTCAAGTCCCATGCTCTTTTTTTAAAAATTCCAGAAGAGTTACTCTGACTACAAGTGGGGAAGGAGTCTAAGAATAAATGTTTAGCTTAAACAGGCATGTAACTTACAAGTCATAGATATCAGCAGCTCCTGTTATCTTATACCTCATAAATTCAACCGCATTTGGGGATCTAATGCTCTATAACTTGGTTGAAGACAAAAATTTAAAGTATATATCTAAGCTAGTTAGACGTATACACAAGAGGGAATTCCACGGCGGTCCAGTGGTTAAGACTCGGCACTCTCACTGCCAAGGGCCGGGGTTCGATCCCTGGTTGGAGAACTAAGATGGTACAAGCCGAGCAACACAGCCATCCCCCCACCAAAAAAAAGGATACACAAAAAACAAGTACTGCCGGTGGAGGGGTTGTGTGTGGGGGGAACAGACAGACCCTATGGCGCCAAGTCTGTCCTCCCCTTAGGTGGCACCAGATTCCAACGAGGTCAAACGAGTCAAGCGCTCTTACAGTTTGTTTCTCCATCGGACTTGCTTCTCCTGGGCATGCAAAGTTTGGAAACAGGTTTGGGGGACTTGTTTTTCTCTGCTATTTCCACTCTGCGCTCCTCACCACTTGTCTGGCTCCCGTTTTCTAGACAGCCGTTCACTTCCCAACTGAAAGCATGAGCTCTGTTCTCCAAGGACAAATCTTTATTTAAAAGGGATCTGCCTTGAGCCAGGTAGCCCTCCTACAGCAGGAAAGGATCATTTAAGTAGCAGTGACTGTAAACAAGGGGCCATGAGAGAATAAGGAAACACAGGCGCTTCCTTCATAACTATCAGGGAACAGGGAGAGGTGGGATTATTCTGCCTCCCTGGTCACAGACAAGTTACATGGGAGGAAACGTTTTCTAGCCGCCGGGATGCTGACGACTTACCTCTGATAATTCTTCTCTATGTAGTTTGGTTTTCAAGTCACACAACTGATTCTTTATTTCTGTCTGCAGAAATTCACGCAAGAGATTCCGTTTCTCCTTCATGCATTCCTAAGGGAAGGACAGAGGTTTACAAGTCTCCACATTCCCAAGGTAGGAACCAATGGACTAATACACAAATAGTTACACTGCCTGGTCACATAACAATGACTGAATGGCAGGCAATGCTGAGCCGGCCAAAAAGAAAACTAAATATTCGCAAGACATGTTCCTGATGTTTCTGTTAAGATCATATCACACACCATCTCCAGAGTGGTGACAAATGGAAAGATTAGAGGTGAAACAGACACATAATAGAGTACTAGAACAAAACTGATTTGGAAAAACAGTGTGACCAGGACAAGTTATAATCCAGACTTGATGGTACGGAACCCAGACTGGGAAACTCGATGAGTTACCAAAAGCTAACCCATAATAGCCTATTAGTACAGCACATTAGACAGAAACATCCACGTCATCCTCAACTTTAGGGAAAAGAGAGCCAATTCCACTTAATTTTGTTTTTATGAACTACATAGTATCTGTCAAATGGTCACATTTGATCATATATTTTGTTAAGGTGGAGATTACCTTACCTTTTCTGTTAACTATCTCTTTCCAAATCTTTGAGCCTGGGGGAAGAAAAGGGAAGAAACAAACGCTTGTTCAGCAACATTGTCCACCTGTAAGAATGCCACACTTTAAAGAACTTTGGAAATAAGTTGAACATGAATGTTAGAAAAAAATACAATGGTTTTTCCCTCCCCCAGTGTCTAGAATGCCCTACTGTAATGCCTGCACGTTAAGAAGTTATTTTCAATATGAATGAGGTCCCCCTTTTGGGGGGTGGTTTTCTGATGGTGGTAAGAGATGATATAGGAGATTATCTTCCGATAATATAGGGAAATCTATCTAAAGTAATTATTCAGTACTTGCCTGATAAGTCAAATTTGAAATTCTTCCATTTCACTGAATTCTTTCCTTCTTTCAACTTTTAATTAATAGAGTAAATTACATGATCCCATCACTCTCTTCAAGACAGTCTATAAATAACCTTAAATGTCATAAGTCGGAATTCATTACAGAAATTCACCCGTCATTTTCCAGTAAAGGAAAGCAGCAATTCAAATACAAGCAGTAATACTGTAGTGTATCAATTTGTTGCAGAGAAAAATGTTTATTTAAAAATTTCAAAATACTTTGTATACCAGCCCTCACTAAAAGTATTTTTTAACTGTACTGACATGGACCTGAACCCTTAAGAATTCATCTTTTTCCTCATTATATTTTGTAACCTGACATGCTTTGAAAATAGGCATATATTTTTTAAGTTACAAAACTATTTCAACTCAAAGAGTTGTTTAACTTAGGCAAAAAGAAGAGATTAACAATATTATACTCAAACAATTTGCTTCCAATAGATAGAACTGAAGGGGGTATAAAATGACATTCCTCAAGTCTTCTGGATTTTATTTACTCATTGTAATGTACAAAGAGACCCAGGTCCCACCAGGTTAGGGACGTTGCTTCTATGATTTATCTTCTAAAGACAATGGATGAGCAAACCCACCTCCCCTTTAGCCCTGGTTAGCATCAGTCCCAGTGAACCTTCATTTCTCTTTCCTATCTAAGTCAAGCTATTCCTCTATAATAACCCATTCTGAATAATGATTATTGAGATTTAAATAACAGCTTTCCAAAAACAACTCTATAGCAATTTATTCCAAATTAGCCCAATCTACAGTTTCTTCTTCATTTTAAGTGAAAAAGTAAAGAATAAAAACATTAGCTAATTTTTAACACATCATTTATCAATGATTCAAGTTGAAAACTGCTTCAACTTTAGCATCTCATGGGTACAAACGGATAAGGAATTTTATGCTAGAAGATTTGGTTGGATACCTGAAGATGTGGTTTATTTATGAGAGTTTTTGTGTTGTGTGTTGATAGATTTAACAACTAAAGAGATTTTGAACATCTTGGGGAGTACTCAATGACTGTCTAATTGTTTCTGTAACTTAGAATGTTTTTCAAGCGCACATGATATAAAAAGTATTATATTATAAAAGTAATATAATTTTGTCTTAATGGATTCTTTCCTAGAAATGGAGCAAATGTTTTGGCTACCAAATCCTTGCAATGATATTTAGTACTGTATTTTTAGCTTCTGCTCTTCTTAAATAACCCAAAAGCTGTACTTTTTATTTAAACCATGAGAACATAAAAGTAGGTGTATAGGTCAAGAGAAAGTACATCCATTTTGTGTCTTTGCCGACTCTTTTCAGATTGATATGTCATCTTTGTCTGAAATAGCAAGCCACATAATTTTGCATAGAAAATAAGAAACATACCTAGAAGTTATTTTTAAGTGTTAACATTTAAAGGGACCAGCACTACATAATATTTTTAATTCCATAAATATTTACTGATATCTGCATTATTATAACTCTCAAATTTTTCCTTAGAATTTTGAAAGAACTTCCTTCATTCCAGTATCATGGAAAAGTTTTTCAAGCTTAATTCAACAGGGTATTTCAACTAGCCGGTATCTTTGATCTTTATTATGGTTAATTTTTCTTCATGAAGTGACCAAATTTGAATAAGGCTGATGGTCCATCATGGGGGAGATTCATCTCTCCGGCTTCTTCCTGCTGAGGGAGAATCATCTTTGGTTTGTGACATCACAGTCTGAGCTGGGCAAGTGGCTGTGATAGCAAACCGAGGATTATATCCCTTCAGTGTGAATGAGCTGCAAGAGATGTGGGTGCTATCATTTCAAGTCCTGTCACAGAGACACTACTGAGATGCATGACAGGAGTCAAGTGAGGGAAAGATGCTTGCATTGCAATTGTCACTTTTACAGCATCAGCCATTAAAGATAAAAGTACCATTTCACAGTTTCCTTCATTATTAATTTAAAAGAGGGAGTAAACGTCATGTTAATAAAACTCACAGATAATGATAAAATGGGAGGGAGGAAAGTAACCAGCGAGTAACCAGACAATAAAGGAAGAGGGACACGGAGAGTGAGGGATGGGTGCACAACTCAGCCGCGCCTCTGGCCACAGGAAGAGCAAAAAATAGAAGGCGCCAGCGCGCAGTGGCGGGCTGGAAACCCTCCGACCTCGGAGAACTGCGGAGAACCGGGGACCGGAGTCAACAACGGCTCCCAGGCGGTCCCAGCGTCCCGACCCGCACCCGGCCGCGACACAGTTTCCACAAACTGAGACACACGGAGCCCGCGCGAGGGGCGGCGGGTCGCGCGGGCTTCCCCGCCGGCTCCCCTGCAGGCCGGTCCCCCGCAAGCCGAGCGCACGAAAGGGCGCCCCAAAGGCGCCGGCCCAAGGCGCCCGCTGCGCTTTCCCTCCCGAAGGTGGGCTGCAGGGCCCAAGCGTAAACCCTGAGACAACAACACGCGCACCACGCCGCCACGGGGGACGAGAGGCCGGGCGCCCACCTGCCCGGACACCCTGCATTTCTGGAATCACCGGACGCCTGTGTAAATTTCCGTTCGGCGTGTCATTTGCCAAAGGCCACTCAAGATCAGGGGACAGGATGCCTCCTCTCCAAGGGTCCAGCCAGCCCACCCACTAAAATTACAGGACACAATGCCTCCGTTCCAAGGGCCCTGCCAGCCCACCCACTCAAATTAGGGGAGACAACGCCTCCTCTCCAAGGGTCCAGCCAGCCCACCCACTCAAGATCAGAGGGACAAAATGCCTAACTAAAACACCACAAAACAAAAACACAAAAAACTGGAGAGAGGAAGGAAAGGGTGTCCTCAAAAATAAAAAAGCTAAGCACGTTGACAGCGCTAAGAATAAACTACCAGGAAAAAGAAACCCTACATGTCAGATCATGAAGTACGGAAGGGCAAGCCCGCCGGCAGTCCAGGCCCGGGGGGACCGGGGTCCCCAGCCCTACAGAGCCAACGGCAGCCCGGCTCGGGCGCCCCTCGGAAGCGCGGGGTCCCCGCGGCCGAGTCTGCGCCCCCGGCCGGCCCCGGCTCCCCTCTGCCCACCCTGCGCGCGGGGGCTGGACACGGCCGCGGAGAACCACGGCGGGGCGGGAAGGGGGGCTCCAAAGAGGGTCTGGCGACTCGAGTCGCTCCGTTTCTCGGTGGGCTCAGCGCGCGCCGTGGGGGAAGAGGGGCGGGGGTCCGGGAAGAGGGGACGGGTGGCACTCACGTAGACCGGCAGCGGCCACGGGTAGACGGCGGGCTCGGCCCCCACGGACGACTCCAGCCTGGGCTCCAACTTCTCCCCCATGTCTTCGCGCGCGGCCCCCGCACCAGGCTAGTCTGGCGGTTGGGGGGAGGGGCGGGACGCCCGCCGGCGGGGGCGGGGCGGGCGGGCGGGCGGGAGGCTGAGGGGAGGGGGCCTGGCCTGGACCTCAGCCACCGCCGCCGCCGCCGCCGCCGCCGCCGCGCTCCCGTCTGGCCCCCGGCTCCCTCTTTGTGGTCACAGGCCCGGGACCTCCAGCGCTGCCGCCAACTCGGGCCGGCGTGAGGCGAGCACAATGAGCCGGGGCCGGGCTGAACCACTCACTCGCGGCGCGCGCGCGCCGCCCACCCCGTGGACTCGCCCGCTCCACCTACGCACGCACGCACGCACGCACGCACGTCTTCGGCTGCCCCCGGCCACCCGCACCGGCCCGAAGTCGGGACCCGGGGAGACCCCCTCGGGGCTTGGGGTGGCGGGTTCGACTCCCGCCCTTGACGTACCGTGACACACACACACACACACACACACACACACACACACACACACACACACACACACACCCAATAATAAGACTATAATTCCTCATTAAATATGACAGCCGGAATCCCGGCTTCTGTTCACAAAAATGCCCTGTATTTAGCCTATGCTAGGCACCAGACCCTGGACGCTCAGTACTGGCAAAAAAGGAAATGCCCTGCCCTCATGGCGCTGCCATTTTAATTGGAATAGTAGTGACAATGGTCAAGGGAGAAAATAAAGTGTCATCATCGCCACGGGGATGGTTAATCTCATGTGCGCACTGCGTGGGGCCCCGGCAACCACAAACATTATTCCAGATGTGGCCAGGAAGGTATTTTTCAGAAGAGATGAACACTGAAATTGGTCCACTTTGGGTAAAGGAGATTGTCAATGCCGTGGCGTGGGTGGGCCTCGTCCATCAGCTGAAGGACTGGAGAGAAAAATGAGGTTCCGAAGAAAGAGGGAACTGTTCCTCCAATGGCCTTGGGACATCAGCTCTTCCCTGTGTCTCCAGCCCAGAGTCCTGCCCTGACTTGCCTGCCTCACGGTCACATGAGTCAACTCCTTAAAACAAAACTATATATGTAAAAATACTGAATATATACAAGCCTATTAATTTGTATATGTGTGCATACATATTATATATATGTATACACATGTTTATATGTGCGTGCGTTTGTAGTATATGTGTAAGTACTATATACAGTATACATACAAGCCTATATATTTGTGTGTATATATTGTATACATGTATGTATGTGCATATATATAGTATACATTTTATAAATGTGAACATGCTGTGTATATACACACACCCATATATTGATATATGGGTGTGTGTAGATATACAGTTTATGTACACTGTATGTATGTATACAGTGTGTATTTATATATAGGTGTGTATATATGTTGTATACCTGTATGTGTATATGTTTCTAGGTGTTACATGTATATATGTATATACTATTATATACACACTTGCGTATGTATTTATATGTGTATGTACATGCGCATATTTACATATAGGTGTGTATGTGTGTGTATACATTGTATATATGTATATATCTGATATATATGATATATGTACGTGTACATACGATGAATTTATATATACAGTACATATATATTTTTATGCTATATGCTTTTATATGTAGGTGTATATGTGTGTCTATATGTATGTACGTGTACGTATTGCATGTATTATATGTGTATGTATGTATACTGTCTATATACACACCTAAATATCTTTGTATGTGTGTCTATATGTATGACATATATGTACCTAGGTGTGTATATTGCATATGTTATACGTATGTGTACATACTGTATACATACAAACGATGCATTTTATATGTGTGTATGTATAGTGTCTATGTATGTGGGTATTGTATATGTTATGTGTATATGTGTGTATACATACTGTAGATATACAAACTATGCATTTTATATGTGTGTATACAGGTAAGTGTGTATTGTATATACTATATGTGTATATGTGTGTATGCATACTGCATAGATACACTGCTGCATATTTTTGTACACGTGTACATATGTACGTGTGTGTGTATATACACACACACACACCCTATGGATTCTGTTTGTCTGGAGAACCCTCACTGATACGGACACTTATGACAATTGAGCACCTGCTCCTTGCCAGCCAGGGAGCCAAAGGCTTGTCCTTGCGGTGTCTCCCTTAAGTGTCACAAGTCCCAGGAGGGAAGGTGATGCGGCTGCTACCAGTTGAGGTGCCTCAGGGTCAGAGAGGTGCACAGGGTGGGGGGCTGGAGCCTGGTGGAGCCCAGGTGGAGTTCTAGCAGCAGTACAGCCTAGCAGTCCCACTTCCCCGGGTGCTTCTCACAAAGACGCCAAGGGAGAGACGGGATCTGAAGGAGGGGATGAGGAAGCTTCCGTGGGTCCGCAAGCCCAGACCAAGGCTGACTCGTCAAGGGTGTTAGAGGTCAGGACTGTGGTTACCCTGGGGGTGGGCTTACACAGAGCCATTCACATTCTGAAAAAGTATCCATTCTGCTCTTGTTTGTATGTTTACCCCCCTCCCCCAAATCTTTTAAAAACAGATTCTCTTGGTTGCTGGGAACACACACGGGGAAGTTGTGTGTGAGGGGGTGTGATCCAGGGGACAGGGAGGATAAGCCCCCCCACTCGTAGGGCCAGGAGTGGCTCAGCTTTGTGAGCTGAGGATGGCCCACGAGGTCCCAGAGAGAAGGGTCCCTGCTCCGTCCCTGCTCTGTGCACCCCATTCCCAGCCCGAGAAGCCCAGAGCCACCCCCCGCAACACACACACACACACCAGGGAGGAGAGCCAGTCACCCTGGCTCCCAGGCTCTGGCTCCAAGGCTCCCGGCACTAGGAGCTCTTTTCAGCTTTCATGCTCTGTCTGTCTCTCGCCCGCCCTCCCTCCCTCCTCCGCTTCTTCCCCTCCCGCTCCATCTGTCCTCCCCTCCAGCCTGCATTTCTACACAGGATGGCTCACAGACAGCTGCTCCCCGTGCCCACCTGCCACCATTCGATGGATGTCAAAGCAAACCCTGGGGACTTCCCTGGAGGTCCAGTGATTAAGACTCCGAGCTTCCACTGGCAGGGGGCGCGGGTTCGATCCCTGGTCAGGGAAATAAGATCCCACATGCCGCACGGCATGGCCAAGAAAAATAAATGAATAAAAAATAAAGTTATAGTGATGAAACAGCCCTAGTCGTGCAAGGATGGGACGTATAGCTCTATGGTATAGAATAAAGGTCCAGAAACAGATCTATGAGAACTTGATATGACAGAAAGTGGGGAAATTAAGGAGTTTTCAATAAATGGCATTAGGACAATTGCATATCCATGTGGGAAAAAGTAAATTAGAAAAAAAAAAAAAAGGCAAGCCCTGGTCAGGTGTGACCTTGGGCCCAGGGCCATTGGCACACGTTGTCATGTGGGATGTTCTTCCTTAGACTCCTCCCTCCCCCCTGTGTCACTGTCACTTTCTCCAGAACCTTCCTGGACTCCCCTGCACAAGCCCGGGGTGTGCCCTCACCCGCCCTGGATCACCAGAATTCCAATCCCGGCCCACCCTTCCCTGCCAGGTAAAGAACTGTGCATGGTCAATAAGACCATAGTGGTCATTGGCCATTGCTATTGCAGCTGGAATTGTTACTGTGTTTAGATAGGGTGACCAACACCCGCCCCCAGTTTGCCCAGGACCGCTCAGGTTTGAGCGCTGGAACTCTGGGGAAACCCTCAGTCCCGGGGAACCCCAGAAGGCTGATCAGCCTATTTAGGACGGATCTTTCACTTGATCTCCCAACCCCCGAGAGCCAGAAAGGGAATCTCCCCCCTCCTTCCATTGTAACCTTCATTCATCCATCCACTCATCCCTTTATTCAACTCCTTTATTCAGCAAGTATTTATGAAGCATCTACTACACAGCAGACACTCTTCTAGGTGCTGGGGACATAACAGCATCCCTGTCCTCAAAGAGCTCACGTTCTAGCGAGGGCAGCAAACAGTCGACTGAGAAGGTGTGATTTATCACATGGCGATGATGTCTCGGAGACCACTGCAGGGCAGAGGAGGTGGGAGAGGAAAGGGGCAGGTCTAAATGCAGGCGCTGACGGGATTGGGGCAGACCTTGCCCTGGGCCAGGCTGGTTGCTTCAACACAGCTGTCCTCGCCCAGGGCCATCCTGCCCCCGCCTCACCCAGTTCTTCCGTGATGTGTGGGGAAAATCTGTGGTTGTCACAACTGGGGGGGAGGGGCCCCTGGAATCAAAGGGGTGTGGCCAGGGCTGCTGCTAAACCCCACACAGTGCCCAGGAGGGGCCCTCAGCAGAGGATGACCCGCCCCGAATAACCCCAGTGCCGCAGGGGAGACCCTGCACTAATATTATTCAGACCCGCTGGTGCCCCCAGATTCCTGCACAGGCAGGGACTCTAACCGGGTCACCTCTGTATCCCGAGGTGACCTAGAGTGGGGCAGCCAGGAGGGCTGAGATGAGCATCGGGGGTGAAATGACAAATCTCTGTGCCCACTCTCCGCGCCGCACCCCAGGGGCGATGGCCTCTATCTCCTCCCTGTGCAGGTAGCTTTTCCCTGAGCCATTTCTTCTTGTCAAGGTCCCTGTCGCAGGTTGGGTTCCCCAAAGATGACGTTGAGAGCAAGGATTGGAGTGCAGGTGGTTGATGTGAGACGTGCAGCAACAGATACAGCTGCCATAGGGTCCCGCAATTCCACTCCTGGGCATAGATCTGGAGAAAACTCTAATTCAAAACTATACACACACCCCTGGGATCTCCTAGGTGGTCCAGTGGTTAAGACTCCGTGCTTCCAGTGCGGGGGGCATGGGTTCCATCTCCGGTCAGGGAACTAAGATCTCACATGCTGTGTGACAAAAAAAAAAAGAAAGAAAGAAAGAAAGAAAAAGAAAGAAAGAGAGAAAGAGAGAGAGGGAGAGAGAGAAAGAAAGAAAGAAGGGAAGGAAGCAAGGAAGAAAGAAAGGAAGAAAGAAATAAAGGAAGAAAGGAAGAAAGAAAGAAAGGAGGAAAGAAAGGGAGGAAGAAAGGAAGAAAGAAAAAAAAAAAGAAAGACAAGATACATGCACCCCAATGTTCACTGCAGCACTATTTACAATAGCCAAGACATGGAAGCTACCTAAATGTCCACTGATGGATGAATGGATAAAGAAGATGTGGTACATATATACAATGGGATATTATTCAGCCATAAAAAGAATGAAATAATGCTATTTTCAGCAATGTGGATGGACCTAGAGATTACCATACTAAGTGAAGTAAGTCAGAAGAGAAAGACACATATCATATGATCTCACTTATATGTGAAATCTAAAATACGACACAAATGAACTCGTCTACGAAACAAAAACAGACTCACAGACATAGAGAACAGACTTGTGGTTGCCAAGGGGGAGAAAGAGTGAGGGAGGGTTGGATTGGGAGTTTGGGGTTAGCAGATGCAAACTATTAAATATAGGATGGATAAACTACAACATCCTACTGTCTAGCACAGGGAACTATATTCAACATCCTGTGATAAGCCATAATGGAAAAGAAAAAAGTTTTACTTATAGGTTCCATCCCTAACTGAGCTGGCCCATCCCCTCCCATGGTTCTAAGTGCAGCCCGAGGCTGCAGACTTCCCACCGTGGTCTTCAGCTCCAGAGCAAGCCACCTGCAAACCACCCACATCTTTCCAGGGGCTGGCAACTCTCCTTTGCTACTGATTCCAAGACACATCCAGATAGCAAAAATGTGACCATGAAAAGAAACTCAGGCATGTTCAAATCAGGGAAATAACATTCTTATCTCTGTTCAGTACTCGCTTAATTTTAGAATAGCTTAGAGTTACAAAAAAGTGGCAAAGATCTGTACAGAGTGTAGAGTGCCGTGGACCCTGACCCAGTAACCCTATCTCCAACACGTTAGTACGTTAGTATGACATGTTTATCCAACTAAGGAACCAAGATGGATACATTGTTATTAAATAAAGTCCACACTTCATTAGCATTTCCCTAGTTTTCCCCTAACATCCTTTTTCTGTCCCAGTCTCCTCTGGGCTGTGACATTTCTCAGATGTCCCTGGGTTTTGATACCTTGAAAGTTTTGAGGAGGACTGGTCAGGTATTTTGTCCCTCAATTTGTTTGTCTGTTTGTTTTCTGATGTTTTCTTATGGTTGGTCTGGAGTTATGGGGTTTGGGGCGGAAGATCCAGACAGAGATAAAAATGCCATTCTCCTCAGGTCACATCAAGGATACACACCATCAACGGGACTTATGACAAATGATTTTACCCTTGATCACCTGGCCAGTAGCGTCTTTTTTTTTTTTTTTTTTTTTTTTTTGCTGCGTTGGGTCTTCGTTGCGTGCGGGCTTCTGTAGTTGTGCGTGGGGGCTCAGTAGTTCTGGCTCCCAGGATCTAGAGCGCAGGCTCAGTAGTTGTGGCCCACGGGCTTAGTTGATCTGCGGCACCTGGGATCTTCCCGGACCAGGGCTTGAACCTGTGTCCCCTGCACTGGCAGGCGGATTCTTTTCTTTTCTTCTTTTCTTTTGCAACCAAAACTTTAATCCCAAGGATTCTCACAAAACATATTACAAATGACAGCATGAAAAAAAAAATTGCACAGTAACTCAAAGTTCAGCTCTACAATACTCTTAATCCGGCAGGACACTGGTATCTTGATCATCTCAGATTTCCAAAAAATATTACAAAGAGCTATGTATTCATGTACAGCAATCACAGAGGGGACTTATGACCTAACTCAAAGGTAAACTAACTTCCTTGAAACTTCTTAGATTCTCAACTCCCTGGACAAGCTCTTGCCCCGTGTGAAGACTAGTGGAATTTTTAAACCTCTAATCTAGGGTAAGGGTGCGGCTTTCATTTTTACCTGCTGGCTTGTGTTCACAGCACCTTTTAAAGACTGCTTGCTTAACTACAGCTGCATACCATATCCCAGCTACAGAAAGTCTTTTCCATGTTTGCCAGTGTTGTTTCCATAATAGTAAACATCACACTTTAGGTGGGCAGGAGTTAAAGTTTTATTATCAGTCTAGGCAAGACCAAAAATTCAAAGCAAATTCAATTTTGCTTAAGGGAACATTGGAAGGTAACAATTCTTCATATCACATGCCTCATGTGACCCATTTCAAACCATAGAGAATGACACCTTTATGGGTCACTGTCCCAAGAGACAAACAAATGTGAACAACTAAAACATTTAAAAAGTGCACCAAGCTTCAGAAGTCTCAAACATAACTTGAATTTTCTGTACATACTCCTGTCAAATGAAGTTATTGCCTGTACACCACTCCTCTTGCAAAGTGGTCTTCTATTTCCTTTCATTTGACCTAGATCGGCTAGGAGACCTAGAGAAAGATCGGGACGGCTTGTGATTTCTCTCCTGGGACAGTCATCTCTCTCTTCTCCTATATCTAGAAAGGGACCTGCTCTGGCTGACGGAGAAGGCTCTCCATCTTGGAGATGTGTGGGAGGTGGAGGACTCCTCCTCCGATAATCATCTCGAGGGCGACGACCCCAAGAAGGAGGCGGTCACGATTTCGACTTCTCTTTTCCCCATTCGACAGGTCCACTCTTACTCGGCAGCCACATAGTGTTCTCCCATCTAGTTCTCGGACAGCATCGGCTGCATCTCGGGGATCTTCACATTCAACAAGAGCGAAGCCGGGAGGGCTTTTAGCAACCCACACACTTCAGAGTGGTCCGTAATAGCCTAAATCTCGTTCCAATTCAGCCTTGTTACCACTGTTTGCAAGATTCCCTACATAAACTTTACAGTCCAACGGACAGGAATCACGATGCAAGACCCTCGTGGCCTCCTGTTTTTCACGGGCCACAGGGTGGTCCCGGGCCTCTAGAATCTGGCAGCTGAATCTGCTCGCACAAGCTGTCCTGTGGGGATGCTTTTCCCCCTATGTGTCCAGCCCGGGGCCCCGCGGTCTTGGCCCGGCCTCCCCGGTGAGAGGGTGAACCCCAGCTCCCTGGAGCAGACACTCAGAGCCCTGGTGACCGGACTCACGGCTGACGGGGCTGGAGCGGCGGCTGGACATGTGTGGCCAGCCTGGTGGTGTTTGGCCCCCTCTGCAGTGCCAGTTCCAGCTGAGAAAGAGCCTCCCTGTGTTATTTTCTCCTGGTTGTGTAAGGATCCCCGGTGTCATCTGACAGAAATGTAGATGGTGTGTTCTTTCTCTCTTTTCTCCCTGCTTCCTCTCCTCCCTCTCTCCCTCCCTGTCCCTCTTTCCCTGTTCTGCTCTCCCTCTACCTCTTTTCCTCTCCCTCTCTCTCTCTCCCTCCCTCTCTCTCCATCTGTCTCTCCCTCTCTCCCTCCCTCTCTCTCTTTCCTCTCCCTCTTTCCTCTCCCTCTTCCCTCTCCTCTCCCTCTGTCCCTGCCTCTCTCCCTGTGCCTGTTTCCCTGTCCTTGTTTCCGTGTTCCGCTCTGCCTCTACCTCTGTCTCTCCCTCTCTGGGAGGGAGTGAGGGAGATGGAGAGACGGAGGGAGAGGGAGAGTTGGAGAGAGAGGGAGAAGAGGGAGGAGAAGGAGGGAGGCAGAGGGAGGGAGGGAGAGGTCTCTTCCTCCCTCCCTCTGCCTCTCTCCTCCTCCTCTCCTTCTCTCCCTCACCCTCTCTCCCTCTCCATCCCTCCATCATTTTCCCTCCTGCTCCCTCTCCCTCTCTCCCTCCCAGAGAGGGAGAGACAGAGGGAGAGGGAGAGGGGGGAGAGAGGGACACGGAGAGGGAGGGAGGGAGACAGAGAGGGAAGCAGGCACCCTCTCTCCTTCTCCCTCTCCCTACCTCCTTCTCCGACTCCCCCTCTCCTTCGCTCCCTCCCTCTCCTCTCCCTCTGTCTCTCCCTCTCCCTCCCTCCCTCTAGGAGAGGGAGAGGAAGGGAGGGAGAGGGAGAGGGAGAGGGAGAGATGTCTCGCCCTCCCTCCCTCTCCCTCGCCCTTTCCCTTCCTCTCTCCCTCTCCCTCCCTCCTTCTCCCTCTCCCTCCCTCTGTCTCTCCCGCTCCCTCCGTCTCTCCCTCTCCCTCCGTCTCTCCCGCTCCCTCATTCCCTCTCAGACAGGGAGAGATGGAGGGAGAGGCAGAGATGACGGAGAGGAGCAGAGGGAGGGGGGAGAGAGGGAGAGGGAGAGAGGGAGAGAAGAAGGAGAGAGGGAAAGGGAGGGAGGAAGAGACCTCTCTCTCTCTCCCTCTCTCCCCCCTCTCTCTCCTTCTCCCTCTCCCTCTCTCTTGTCTCTGCCTCTTCCTCCGTCTCTGGGAGGGAGTGAGGGAGATGGAGAGACGGAGGGAGAGGGAGAGGGAGGAGAGGGAGCGAGGGAGTGGGAGAGAGGGAGCTAGAGAGGGATAAAGGGAGGGAGAGAGGGATAGAGGGAGGGAGGGAGAGACGTCTTTGTCTTTCCTTCCCTCCCTCTCTCCCTCTCTCTCCCTCTCCCCCCTCCCTCTCCTGCTCTCTCTCCCTCCACCTCCTTCCCTCTCCAGAGAGGGAGAGGGAGCAGGAGAGGGAGAGAGGGAGGGAGAGAGGGAAAGGGAGAGAGGAAGACACCTCTCTCTCTCTCCCTCCCTCCCCCCTCTCTCTCCCTCTCCCTCTCCCTTGTCTCTGCCTCTTCCTCCGTCTCTGGGAGGGAGTGAGGGAGATGGAGAGACGGAGGGAGAGGGAGAGGGAGGAGAGGGAGCGAGGGAGTAGGAGAGAGGGAGCGAGAGAGGGATAAAGGGAGGGAGAGAGGGATAGAGGGAGGGAGGGAGAGACGACTTTGTCTTTCCTTCCCTCCCTCTATCCCTCTCTCTCCCTCTCCCCCCTCCCTCTCCTGCTCTCTCTCCCTCCACCTCCTTCCCTCTCCAGAGAGGGAGAGGGAGCAGGAGAGGGAGAGAGGGAGGGAGAGAGGGAAAGGGAGGGAGGAAGACACCTCTCTCTCTCTCCCTCCCTCCCCCCTCTCTCTCCCTCTCCCTCTCCCTTGTCTCTGCCTCTTCCTCTGTCTCTCCATCTTTGGGAGGGAGTGAGGGAGATGGAGAGACGGAGGGAGAGGGAGAGGGAGGAGAGGGAGCGAGGGAGTGGGAGAGAGGGAGCGAGAGAGGGATAAAGGGAGGGAGAGAGGGATAGAGGGAGGGAGGGAGAGACGTCTTTGTCTTTCCTTCCCTCCCTCTATCCCTCTCTCCCTCTCCCCCTCTCTCTCCCTCTCCCCCCTCCCTCTCCTGCTCTCTCTCCCTCCACCTCCTTCCCTCTCCAGAGAGGGAGAGGGAGCAGGAGAGGGAGAGAGGCAGGGAGAGAGGGAAAGGGAGGAAGACACCTCTCTCTCTCTCCCTCCCTCCCCCCTCTCCCTCTCCCTCTCCCTTGTCTCTGCCTCTTCCTCTGTCTCTCCATCTCTGGGAGGGAGTGAGGGAGATGGAGAGAGGGAGGGAGAGAGGGAGGGAGGGAGGGAGGGAGAGACGCCTTTGTCTTTCCCTCCCTCCCTCTATCCCTCTCCCTCCACCTCCTTCCCTCTCCAGAGAGGGAGACAGAGAAGGAAGCAGGCACCCTCTCCGGAGAGGGAAGGAGGTGGAGGGAGAGGGAGAGGGAGCAGGAGAGGGAGAGAGGGAGAGAGGGAGAGGGAATGAGGTATCGGAAGAGCGGAACAGGGAAACAGGGACAGGGAAAGGGGGACAGGGAGAGAGGGAGAGGGAAAGAGGGAGAGGGAGAGAGGCAGAGGGAGAGATGGAGGGAGAGTGAGAGTGAGAAGCAGGGAGGTAGAGGGAGGGAGGGAAGGAGAGAGAGAGGGAGACAGAGAGGGAGAGAGGGAGAAGGGCTGATGGGGGCTCCCTCCCCCTCCCCTCCTCTCCCCACTGCTTTCTCTTTCTTCTGCTTCAACAAACACCAGGCGCCTTTTAGATCAGCCCTGAAGTCAACGTTGATGCTTGGACGGCTTGACCTCCCCGCTGCCTTCCAGCCCGGGACCACAGCTGGGAGATGAAGTCTGCGGGGTCCTGGGCAGCGGCGGCGGGCTGCACAGGCACCTCCTCTGACGCCCAATCTCTCCTCCTTTACGAGGCAGCCGCCAGCTCCCCTCCCTGACTCCCCAAGATTTGGGGCCTTTTTAATATGTGTCGATAATGCCATGAGCTACTATTTAACTTTTCCACGAGGACCCATCTCCCGAAATGCAGTGCTTTTCAGCCTTGGCTGCACTAGAGAACCCCCAGGGAAGGGAGAGACGTCTGTACCTCCCTCCCTCTCCCTCTCCCTCTCCCTCCTCCTCTCCCTCTCCTTCTGGGGTGATGCCCGATGAGCTCAGATTCGCAGATGTTCCCCCCATCTCCTCTCTGTGCCTTGCGTGGGGTCTGGGCCTTCTCACTGTGGCCCGGGTACGGCCTTGACATTCAGACATGGGTTCCTGCAAGGACACTTGCGTTTGGTCCATACCGCGTGTGGCTGCAGTCTGTGCTTCTCCTGTTCAGCATCTTCAGTAGATGGGGGCTGTGCGTGAGCCCTTCATCTTCCCCGCAGACACCACTGGTGCTTGCTCGGCCTCGTGGGTGATGTGGGGGGCATGGGGGACAGTCCTGTGTCCCCACCTTCTTGGGCTGCAGACAGGCCACGTTGGTCCTGTGGTGACTGGGGGCTCCCAGGAGAACCCCACCGCAGAGCCGGAGAGGTGGCCCCAGAGAAGGTGGCGTACGCCTGGGGCCGGGCCTCACCAGCCAGCCCCGGGCCACCTGCAGCAACAGGCGTCTCGCCGTCCAGGGGGCTGGGTGTTCGGGCGCCGTGGGGATGACCTGCTGTCTGCACGGCAGCCGAGTCTGTATTGTTGAGCCCGGGGAGGCCCCTGGGTGGCTCCTGGAGAGCCTGGTCACATTTCTTCCTGCCCTTGGCCTTAGAGCTCATCACGGTTCACGCCGTTTCTGGTTCCAAAAGGACCTGTGTTCATAAAGACCACGTGTTAGGACAGCACCAAAGTGTCCAGAAATCCGGGCCAGGAGGAGGAGGGAGGGGGATTGGCTGTGCCCGCCAGTGGCCTGAGAGCCCTGCCCGCCCTCAGAGACCTGGCCCGGGGCCCGTGGGGAGGGCGTGGCCCACGGTCCCCAGCGCTGGCCGTCTCTGGGTTCCAGGAGAACTGCGCGATCCTCGGGGAGCTGGTAAGGCTGCAGGCTCAGAAGTCCCGCCTGCTGGGGTTCAGCACGCGTGCCGACTCCGTGCTGGAGATGAACATGGCCAAGACCAGCCAGGTGGTGGCCACTTTCCTAGGTAACCCCGCCTCCCCGAGGGTCAGGCGGACCTTGACTGGACGTGGTGCTGCCTGAGACCCGACTGTGTCAGCCCTTGGGGGTCGCCTTCCCCAACCCTTCATTCTGCCTC
Organism: Eschrichtius robustus; assembly: GCF_028021215.1. Taxonomy (NCBI): domain Eukaryota; kingdom Metazoa; phylum Chordata; class Mammalia; order Artiodactyla; family Eschrichtiidae; genus Eschrichtius; species Eschrichtius robustus. The sequence goes on from NC_090824.1 coordinate 79,326,963, forward strand.
GAGGGGCGTGGGGTGGGTGGCGGCTGGGAGGCTGCCACAGGGACATAGCCGAACCTCTCCCCTCCGCCCGCAGATGAGCTGGCCCAGAAGCTGAAGCCCCTCGGGGAGCAGGAGCGGCCGTGATCCTGGACCTAAAGAAGGCCAAGTGCCAGAGGCGGGGCCTGCACTTTGACGGGCCCATCAACGTCTAGGACCTGTGCTGCTACATGAACCAGGGGGAGGAGACGCGCTACCACGTGGACCAGTACCTGCTCGATGAGTCCTTCCCCATGCAGGTGGTCACGCGCGGGTAGCTGGGCATCTCCCAGGAGCTGCTGGGGCTGACCTTCGACCTGGAGGAGGGTGCCAACGTGTGTCACGGAGATGTGAGGCTCTACACGGTCCGGGACGCGGCCGCGGACAAGGTCATCCATCGGCAAGTTCTACCTGGACCTCTACCCTCGGTGCATGCGTGGGGGAACCTGTCGGCCGTGGGCCAGGGCTCCTCTGTGGAAGCGGGGCCTCACCCGCGTCCCTCCCCAGGGAAGGGAAGTCTGGGCACATGGCCTGCTTTGGCCTGCAGCCGGGCTGCCTGCAGCAGGATGGGAGGCGCCAGATTGCCATCGCGGCCATGGTGGCCAACTTCACCAAGTCTACGCCCAACCCGCCCTCCCTGTTGCAGCATGATGAGCTGGAGACCTACTTCCATGAGTTCTGGCAAGCGATGCACCAGCTCCGCTCCCAGGTGGGTGCGGGCGCGGGGCTGCAGGCAGGGGGCGGGGAGGGCCCGGGCTCTCCCGTGGTTCTCAGGCAGGCCCTCGCCACGGGATTCTTCCGCTGATGTCACCCCGCACGTGGTGACGCCCTCGGTGTCAGTTTCCATCATCAAACCCCACGCACAGGGCGTGTAAAAAAATGGAAGTGGATGTCCTCGAGACTCTGGAGCCTGGAAGCCGCAGATCAAGGAGTCAGGACTGGTTCCCTGCATGTTAAATACGTGTATTCAAGAGTTGCCTTTAAAAAGACAAAAGAAAAGAAAGGAACGTTGCATGCAAGTCTGGTGACAGGCGGTGATGAGAACCAGAGGGTAGGCTCTGGGGCCGGGAGCGCCGCGCCCTGTGAGGCCCTGGGGCTGCTGCCAGTCTCGGTGGAGGCTCAGCAAGTCCCAGGGACTTCCCCACCGGGGGGGCGGGGGTGTCCCCAGCTGAGCGTCTGGGCCCAGGACCCAGTGCTCCTTCAGTCTTCCTGCGGTCAGCCCTTCGTCCTGAGAGCGATGCTCTCACAGGCTGCACCGGAGCGCGTGGGGACACTTTACTGAGCTGTGCAGCCGTCACTACTGCCCTATTTTGGAACATTTCCCTCACCCCAAAAATGTCCCTCACGCCTTTAGTTATCATTCCCTCCCCTCCCCTGCCCCTGACAACCAGGAACCCACTCTGACTCTGTGGATCTACCTGTTCTGGATGTTCCCCCTCAGTGGGGTCACACCGTGTGCCCTTCTGTGTCTGACTTGTCTCGCTGAGCATCGTGTTCTCAGGGTGCATCCACGTGGCAGCGAGTGTCAGGGCTTCACACCTTTGCGTGGCTGAGGGCCGGAAAAAAGACAAACGACAAGAAAGGCACGTTACCTGCGACTCTGGCGACAGCCGGTGATGAGAACCAGAGGGAAGGCTCTGGGGCCGGGAGCGCCGCGCCCTGTGAGGCCCTGGGGCTGCTGCCAGTCTCGGTGGAGGCTCAGCAAGTCCCAGGGACTTCCCCACCGGGGGGGCGGGGGTGTCCCCAGCTGAGCGTCTGGGCCCAGGACCCAGTGCTCCTTCAGTCTTCCTGCGGTCAGCCCTTCGTCCTGAGAGCGATGCTCTCACAGGCTGCACCGGAGCGCGTGGGGACACTTTACTGAGCTGTGCAGCCGTCACTACTGCCCTGTTTTGGAACATTTCCCTCACCCCAAAAATGTCCGTCACGCCCTTACTTATCATTCCCTCCCCGCCCCCTGCCCCTAACAACCAGGAACCCACTCTGACTCTGTGGATCTACCTGTTCTGGATGTTCCCCCTCAGTGGGGTCACACCCTGTGTGCCCTTCTGTGTCTGACTTGTCTCGCTGAGCATCGTGTTCTCAGGGTGCATCCACGTGGCAGCGAGTGTCAGGGCTTCACACCTTTGCGTGGCTGAGGGCCGGAAAAAAGACAAACGACAAGAAAGGCACGTTACCTGCGACTCTGGCGACAGCCGGTGATGAGAACCAGAGGGAAGGCTCTGGGGCCGGGAGCGCCGCGCCCTGTGAAGCCCTGGCGTTGCTGCCAGTCTCGGTGGGGCACGGGCAGCGCCGTCCCCCAGAGCTGCTGGCCAACTCATCAAGTCCCGGCTGGCCAACCCCGGTGCGGTCGGGCCGAGGGAAAGGAAAGGGGCTCCCGGACCGCCCGGCTGGAAAGCGCGGCCTGCACACAGTGCCAGCCCCCCGTCTCCTTCCTCCCGCCCTCCAGGCCTCTTCAACCTGCGCCAGATCGTCCTGGCCAAGGTGGACAAGGCCCTGCACACGCAGACGCCCGCGGACCCGGCCCAGGAGAATGCCCGCCTCTGCCAGGAGGTCCTCGGGGTCCCAGCCACGCCAGGTAGCAAGTGCACGGCCGGGCCCACCTTAGCGGTCGCTTGGCGGCTACTGCCCAGGTCAAGAGGATCCTCTGGTGGTGTGTGAAGGGGGGACCGACTGACGGGCTCTGGCCGAGGCCCGCTGACCTCTGGCCTCTTCCTGCCTCGGTTCCTGGGCTGGTCCCTCCAGCTGTGGCCCGCGGAGTCCGAGGGTGGGGTGGGCGTATCTGCACGTGCTTTCTGGAGAGCCTGGAAGAGGCAGGAGAGGGCTTCATACCCCGGACGGAACGCGTCGACGAGGTTTGCCCGTGCGTGTCGGTGCGGAGACGCAGTTCACTCCCTCGTGAGCGCTTGAACCCGCGCTCTCCCCGTGCTGGAAGGTGAGCCCTGACTCATCCCTCGGAGCCTCGGGCAGCTGACCTTGTAAGAGGCTTCGGGTGAACCCTCGTGAGCTTCAGCAGAAAGTCGGCAAAAATTTATTTGTGTCCCTCCACTGAGTTGCCCGCAAGGTCCCCGTTTTCTAGAAGTGTTGGGCCAATACTCCCTCTAGCGGCAGGGGACTCAGACAGGGCTGCTTTGAGGCCCCCTCTCTGGGGAAGGGGCACGGAGCGGCCAGGGGGCCGGGCAGGAGCTTCTCCGCGTGTGTCCCAGGGACCCACCTGCTTGCGACCTTCGGCCACCTGGCAGGAAGCTACGACGCCCAGTCCTATGGCTACCTGTGCAGCGAGGTGTACTCCGCGGACACGTTCCACACACGTTTCAAGTGGGAGGGCGTCCTGAGTGGCAAGGTGAGAGGCCAGCCTGCCATGCAGACCAACACGGAGGTCCTTGGCCTGGGCCTAGATGCTTGTGCCGCCCGCCTGGGCCTGCCAGGCTCTGAGGGCCCTGCCCTGGACCCCCTGCTCCCCTGCCCTTTCTTGAGTCACAGCAGAGGTGGCCACACCCACACCCTCAGTGAAGGGGGTGCTCCACCCTCCTGCAGCCCCACCCCCTCTCGTCAGGTTGCCATGGACTACAGAAGCTGCATTCTGAGGCCAGGGGGCTCCGAGGATGCCAAGGGCATGGTGAAGCTCTTCCTGGGTTGTGACCCCACGCAGGACGCCTTCCTCCTGAGCAAAGGGCTGCAGGTTGAGGGCTGCAAGCCGCCGGCCTGCTGAAGGCACGGGGTTTTGCCCACCCAGGCGGGCCGGGTGCCTTAGCGCCCCGTCGGGGCGGGGGAGGGGCCGCGTGTCCTCCCAGCCCCTGAGTCCCCGGCGGCCGGCCTAGGCCAAAAGTCTCCACCTGGAAGTGTCTGGAGAGCCTGGCATCAAGGCTCCCCCTTGTTGCACTAATGCAATCCCTTCCTGGGGAGCTTTCCTGGTAACAAAACGGTTCTTTGAAAACGCAGCCGTTAATAAAAAGACTCTACTCCTGGTCTCTGCCTGCCGTCCCTTCCACCACAGGAGTGGCATGGGGGCCGTCACACTGGGGGGAGTTCTGACCTTGGTCGGGGATCAGCCCTGGGGCCGTGGTGACGCGTCTGGGTCACTGGGAGATGGCTGAGCTGTGGGGTGAGTTCAGACGGGGATGGTGCCCCGCACCCCGGCCGGGCAGGCTCTCCAGTGAGGGGGTGTCAGTTTCCTGCCAGCCTCTCGCCCGTCACTGTTTGGCATCTCGGGGGCTGTGATTGGCTGGAGCTGGTTCTGGCGGTGGGCACAGCTGTGGGAAGCCCGGCTGTGGCTGTCCCTGTCCCCGTGTCCTGTCCTCCTGCTCAAGGCCGGCCGGCTGGCTCCCTCTGATCATCGGCAGCTGCTGAAGTCTGGACCACAGCAGGGGGCCGCCTTCCTGGGTCCTAGCGATTCTTCCCAAAGGCCTTAGGGATGTGTTTTGGTGGCAGTAGGAATTCAGAGAGGGTGCTGCACCACTGGAGCGGTAGGGTGGCTCTGGACCGTCCCGTGTGTCCTTCCCGGGCCTTTGAGCTCCTCGGGAGCCCTGCCTCCGGCCCTTCGCCCCCACAAAGGACGCCAGGCAGCGGAGCGAGCGCGCGGGCGGCGCCCCGACCTTCTCCCCGTGGCCCAGGCGGGCAGGCGGTGCCACGCTCTGTCCTCCCCTCAGCCTGCCCGCCCGTTCTCACCCGCCCTAGGGCAGTCGGTTGTGGACCAGGCTGTGGTGTCTGCCCTTCTGCAGCCCCGGCTCAGCTCCCTGCACCCACTTCGGTGCCTTCTGTGTTCTGGGCTGGTCGCAGGCCCAGAGCCGGTGGGCAGGCACCCCGTGGCCGGGAGGGCTGTTCGTGTGAATTCCCTGGGGCTTGAAAAGGAGCACAGCCGGCCTTCCATCAGGCACCTCTCGATGGATATGGAAGGGGCGTGTCGGGGCCTGGGGGCTGCTCGTCTTCCTGTGCACCGAGCCCCCAGGTGGTCCCCGTGCAAAATCCAGGTGTGGCGTTGGCACCCCAGCCGTGTGCCGGGCAGTCCATGGCGGGCGACACAAGCCTCGGGCTGGTGGGCCACAGGGTTCCTGAGCGGCAGGTCAGGACTGAGAGGGTGAGGCCTTTCCCCGGGTCCAGGGCCCAGGCTGATGCCGGCTGGAGGCCCCTCCGCTCACCGCCCGCAACCCCCAGCCCCTGCCCTCACGTGAGCCCCCAGGGCTGAGCTCAGGTGTTGGATGCCCAGGCTCCCCGGTAGCCCAGCCCGTTCCCAGTCCTCCGTGGTCACTGAAGGGCTTGGAAGCGGGTTGCCCCACAGAGACTGCTGTTCTCCGAGCCCTGGGCAGGGGGCAGGGAGGACGGGCACAGGGCCCTGCAGGGGTGTGGTCGCCGGGGCAGCCGGAGCAGCTCCACACAGTAAGTAAGAGCACCTCACCAAAAAACAGTGCGTTTCTCCAGCCGCCCCGGGACCTGAGCTCAGGTCCTGGGGCAGGAAGGGGCAGCACTGCAGCTGTTAGCTGTCACTGGGGGTCGACTGTGGCCCGGTGCCACCTCTTAGATCGTCCCCCGTCCCCTTCCGGGGTTGCGACCGGACCCCTGCCAATCGGGTTCTCACTCCTCCCCATCCCCTACGCCGGCTCCACGAAGGTGGAAGGAACACATTTTTAAAAAGGCTGGAGCCTGGGCTTCCCTGCTGGCGCAGTGGTTAAGAATCCGCCTGCCAATGCAGGGGACAAGGGTTCAAGCCCTGGTCCGGGAAGTTCCCACACGCCGCGGAGCAATGAAGCCCGTGCGCCACAACTACTGAGCCTGCGCTCTAGAGCCCAAAAGCCACAGCTACTGAGTCCTCGTGCCCCGACTACTGAAGCCCGCGCGCCTAGAGCCCGTGCTCCGCAACAAGAGAAGCCACCGCAATGAGAAGCCCACGCACCGCAACGAAGAGTAGCCCCCGCTCACCGCAACTGGAGAAAGCACACACGCAGCAAGGAAGACCCAACGCAGCCAAAAATAAATAAATTAAATAAATAAATAAATATTTAAAAATCATATTAAATACCTATCAATGAGATTTTAAGAAATAGTCAGGACCAGAGCCTCCCATCAAGCCTCTTAGATAGCCTCAACCACCAGAGGGCAGACAGCAGAAGCAAGAGAAACTACAATCCTGCAGCCTGTGGACCAAAAACCACAGTGACAGAAAGATAGAGAAGATGAAAAGGCAGAGGGCCATGTACCAGATGAAGGAACAAGAAAAAACCCCAGAAAAACAACTAAATGAAGTGGAGATAGGCAACCTTCCAGAAAAAGAATTCAGAATAATGATAGTGAAGACGATCCAGGACCTCGGAATAAGAATGGAGGCAAAGATTGAGAAGATGCAAGAAATGGTTAACAAAGACCTAGAAGAATTAAAGAACAAACAAACAGAGATGACCAATACAATAACCGAAATGAAAACTACACTAGAAGGAATCAATAGCAGAATAACTGAGGCAGAAGAACGGATAAGTGACCTGGAAGACAGAATGGTGGAATTCACTGCTGCGGAACAGACTAAAGAAAAAAGAATGAAACGAAATGAAGACAGCCTAAGAGACCTCTGGGACAACATTAAACGCAACAACATTCGCATTATAGGGGTCCCAGAAGGAGAAGAGAGAGAGAAAGGACCAGAGAAAATATTTGAAGAGATTATAGTCGAAAACTTCCCTAACATGGGAAAGGAAATAGCCACCCAAGTCCAGGAAGCGCAGAGAGTCCCATACAGAATAAACCCAAGGAGAAACACGCCGAGACACATAGTAATCAAAGTGGCAAAAATTAAAGACCAAGAAAAATTATTGAAAGCAGCAAGGGAAAAACGACAAATAACATACAAGGGAACTCCCATAAGGTTAACAGCTGATTTCTCAGCAGAAACTCTGCAAGCCAGAAGGGAGTGGCATGATATACTTAAAGTGATGAAAGGGAAGAACCTACAACCAAGATTACTCTACCCAGCAAGGATCTCATTTAGCTTTGATGGAGAAATCAAAAGCTTTACAGACAAGCAAAAGCTAAGAGAATTCAGCACCACCAAACCAGCTCTACAACAAATGCTAAAGGAACTTCTCTAAGTGGGAAACACAAGAGAAGAAAAGGACCTACAAAAACAAACCCAAAACAATTAAGAAAATGGTCATAGGAACATACATATCGATAATTACCTTAAACGTGAATGGATTAAATGCCCCAACCAAAAGACATAGACTGGCTGAATGGATACAAAAACAAGACCCATATATATGCTGTCTACAAGAGACCCACTTTAGACCTAGGGACACATACAGACTGAAAGTAAGGGGATGGAAAAAGATATTCCATGCAAATGGAAATCAAAAGAAAGCTGGAGTAGCTATACTCGTATCAGATAAAATAGACTTTAAAATAAAGAATGTTACAAGAGACAAGGAAGGACACTACATAATGATCCAGGGATCAATCCAAGAAGAAGATATAACAATTATAAATATATATGCACCCAACATAGGAGCACCTCAATACATAAGGCAACTGCTAACAGCTATAAAAGAGGAAATCGACAGTAACACAGTAATAGTGGGGGACTTTAACACCTCACTTACACCAATGGACAGATCATCCAAAATGAAAATAAATAAGGAAACAGAAGCTTTAAATGACACAATAGACCAGATAGATTTAATTGATATATATAGGACATTCCACCCAAAAACAGCAGATTACACGTTCTTCTCAAGTGCGCACGGAACGTTCTCCAGGATAGATCACATCTTGGGTCACAAATCAAGCCTCAGTAAATTTAAGAAAATTGAAATCATATCAAGCATCTTTTCTGACCACAACGCTATGAGATTAGAAATGAATTACAGGGAAAAAAACGTAAAAAAGACAAACACATGGAGGCTAAACAATACGTTACTAAATAACCAAGAGATCACTGAAGAAATCAAAGAGGAAACAAAAAAATACCTAGAGACAAATGACAATGAAAACACGACGACCCAAAACCTATGGGATGCAGCAAAAGCAGTTCTAAGAGGGAAGTTTATAGCTATACAAGCCTACCTAAAGAAACAAGAAAAATCTCAAGTAAACAATCTAACCTTACACCTAAAGAAACTAGAGAAAGAAGAACAAACAAAACCCAAAGTTAGCAGAAGGAAAGAAATCTTAAAGATCAGAGCAGAAATAAACGAAATAGAAACAAAGACAACAATAGCAAAGATCAATAAAACTAAAAGTTGGTTCTTTGAGAAGATAAACAAAATGGATAAGCCATTAGCCAGACTCATCAAGAAAAAGAGGGAGAGGACTCAAATCAATAAAATCAGAAATGAAAAAGGAGAAGTTACAACAGACACCGCAGAAATACAAAGCATCCTAAGAGACTACTACAAGCAACTTTATGCCAATAAAATGGACAACCTGGAAGAAATGGACAAATTCTTAGAAAGGTATAACCTTCCAAGACTGAACCAGGAAGAAACAGAAAATATGAACAGACCAATCACAAGTCATGAAATTGAAACTGTGATTAAAAATCTTCCAACAAACAAAAGTCCAGGACCAGATGGCTTCACAGGTGAATTCTATCAAACATTTAGAGAAGAGCTAACACCCATCCTTCTCAAACTCTTCCAAAAAATTGCAGAGGAAGGAACACTCCCAAACTCATTCTGTGAGGCCACCATCACCCTGATACCAAAACCAGACAAAGACACTACAAAAAAAGAAAATTACAGACCAATATCACTGATGAATATAGATGCAAAAATCCTCAACAAAATACTAGCAAACAGAATCCAACCACACATTAAAAGGATCATACACCACGATCAAGTGGGATTTATCCCAGGGATGCAAGGATTCTTCAACATACGCAAATCAATCAATGTGATACACCATATTACCAAATTGAAGAATAAAAACCATATGATCATCTCAATAGATGCAGAAAAAGCTTTTGACAAAATTCAACACCCATTTCTGATAAAAACTCTCCAGAAAGTGGGCATAGAGGGAACCTACCTCAACATAATAAAGGCCATATATGACAAACCCACAGCAAACATCATTCTCAATGGTGAAAAACTGAAAGCATTTCCTCTAAGATCAGGAACGAGACAAGGATGTCCACTCTCACCACTATTATTCAACATAGTTCTGGAAGTCCTAGCCACGGCAATCAGAGAAGAAAAAGAAATAAAAGGACTACAAATTGGAAAAGAAGAAGTAAAACTGTCACTGGTTGCAGATGACATGATACTATACATAGAGAATCCTAAAACTGCCACCAGAAAACTGCTAGAGCTAATCAATGAATATGGTAAAGTTGCAGGATACAAAATTAATGCACAGAAATCTCTTGCATTCCTATACACTAATGATGAAAAATCTGAAAGAGAAATTAAGGAAACACTCCCATTTACCATTGCAACAAAAAGAATAAAATACCTAGGAATAAACCGACCTAGGGAGACAAAAGACCTGTATGCAGAAAACTATAAGACACTGATGAAAGAAATTAAAGATGATACCAACAGATGGAGAGATATACCATGTTCTTGGATTGGAAGAATCAACATTGTGAAAATGAGTATACTACCCAAAGCAATCTACAGATTCAATGCAATCCCTATCAAATTACCAATGGCATTGTTTACGGAGCTAGAACAAATCCTCTTAAAATTTGTATGGAGACACAAAAGACCCCGAATAGCCAAAGCAGTCTTGAGGGAAAAACATGGAGCTGGAGGAATCAGACTCCCTGACTTCAGACTATACTACAAAGCTACAGTAATCAAGACAATATGGTACTGGCACAAAAACAGAAACATAGATCAATGGAACAAGATAGAAAGCCCAGAGATTAACCCACGCACCTATGGTCAACTAATCTACGACAAAGGAGGCAAAGATATACAATGGAGAAAAGACAGTCTCTTCAATAAGTGGTGCTGGGAAAACTGGACAGCTACATGTAAAAGAATGAAATTAGAATACTCCCTAACACCATACACAAAAATAAACTCAAAATGGATTAGAGACCTAAATATAAGAGTGGACACTATAAAACTCTTAGAGGAAAACATAGGAAGAACACTCTTTGACATAAATCACAGCAAGACCTTTTTTGATCCACCTCCTAGAGTAATGGAAATAAAAACAAAAATAAACAAGTGGGACCTAACGAAACTGCAAAGCTTTTGCACAGCAAAGGAAACCATAAACAAGACGAAAAGACAACTCTCAGAATGGGAGAAAATATTTGCAAATGAATCAACGGACAAAGGATTAATCTCCAAAATATATAAACAGCTCATTCAGCTCAATATTAAAGAAACAAACACCCCAATCCAAAAATGGGCAGAAGACCTAAACAGACATTTCTCCAAAGAAGACATACAGACGGCCACGAAGCACATGAAAAGATGCTCAACATCACTAATTATTAGAGAAATGCAAATCAAAACTACAATGAGGTATCACCTCACTCCTGTTAGAATGGGCATCATCAGAAAATCTACAAACAACAAATGCTGGAGAGGGTGTGGAGAAAAGGGAACCCTCTTGCACTGTTGGTGGGAATGTAAATTGATACAGCTACTATGGAGAACAATATGGAGGTTCCTTAAAAACCTAAAAATAGAATTACCATATGACCCAGCAATCCCACTACTGGGCATATACCCAGAGAAAACCGTAATTCAAAAAGACACATGCACCCGAATGTTCATTGCAGCACTATTTACAATAGCCAGGTCATGGAAGCAACCTAAATGCCCATCGACAGACGAATGGATAAAGAAGTTGTGGTACATATATACAATGGAATATTACTCAGCCATAAAAAGGAACGAAATTGAGTCATTTGTTGAGACGTGGATGGATCTAGAGACTGTCATACAGAGTGAAGTAAGTCAGAAAGAGAAAAACAAATATCGTATATTAATGCATGTATGTGGAACCTAGAAAAATGGTACAGATGAGCCAGTTTGCAGGGCAGAAGTTGAGACACAGATGTAGAGAATGGACATATGGACACCAAGGGGGGAAAACTGCGGTGGGGTGGGGATGGTGGTGTGCTGAATTGGGCGATTGGGATTGACATGTATACACTGATGTGTATAAAATTGATGCCTAATAAGAACCTGCAGTATAAACAAACAAACAAAACAACTAATACTAAACTTTCATTGGGTTATTTGTATGGAAATATGTTAATATAAATGTTTCAGACATTACATGAAATTTCTAAAAATCTTATATTTGTATGTGTATGGAAATATGTATGGAAATATGTTAATAGAAATGTTTCAGACATTACATGAAATTGCTAAAAATCTTATATGTTCTGGTATAATGTTATATGTAATAATCCTAGTTATTACTTTAAAATGTATATCTCAGAAATAACTAATTTTCTTGTCAACTGCATTATTATGAACTTTCATCAAATCTTTAACCGTGGTCATTTTTAAGTCTTTTGTCATAAAGAAAAAAAAAAAAAAGAAAGAAATAGTCAGTTAGTTAGTTAATTGTGCCGGGTCTTAGTTGCCACAGGCCAGCTCCTTAGTTGTGGTAATGAGATATTTTATATTCTTTTTTGTTCCTGAACAAAGGCCTCAGAATCCAGTATTTACTTGATAATGCTCACAGCATAGCTCAGCACGGAATAGCCACATTGTTTTTCTTTGGCTGCTATGTACCAAACAGCCTTTTGTACTGTTTTACCAAATGCATGTATTTAACACCTGTTTTAAAAAACATAGTGAGATCTCAAAAACTTGAAATTGACTAAAGTAAGATTCTCTCTGTAGTACTACTTATTTGACCAACACCACCTGATAACACCGGTGTGGTGCACCGAGCCTTACTCTAGCATATCGGGATACACCCCGTTTCGACAAGTGTTCATCCTCCAAGTCCCCAAGGCCTCTCACACACTGCCAGTGAAACTGCTTCCTGCTTGGGAAAGAGTGCCCCAGTTCGTTTCTTTAGAAGCTTGAAGGCTATGTAAGCCCTCCAAAAGGTTAGAGGGCAAAGAACAACTCTAAAACTGGCACATTTGTTTAAAGAAAAAGACTTGTCAATATTACAAGAGCCAGCTTGCTTTCACTTGTGACACGTTTTCTTAGGAGGCAAGGGATGTGGCCATGTGACTTGGACAAGCTGTTTCCCTCTGTCTCAGTGTCCCACCTGTGAGTGGGTAGTCTGACGAAGCTTAATGACAGACATCTGAATAACGATCATGAACAGTGGCATCTAATTTCCAAAATAAAAACAGGAGAATGAGTATGTCTTTCACAACAGGACGTCAAGTCTACCTCAAAGATATTGGTAGCCTTGAGTCCACTGCTTCTCACTGAGTGCAACTGTGCCCCCCAGGGGACATCTGGGGAAGTCTGAAGGTGATTTTGGCTGTCACGACTGGGAGGAGAGAGAGGGAATGTTACGGGCACCTAGTGAGTAAGAGGTCGGGACCTTGCTAAACACTCTACGATGCACAGGACTCACACACCACAGCAAAGGTTTATCTGGCCCCAAAAGTCAATGCCTTGGTTGAGAAACCCTGCCTTAGAGCAAACCACGGATACTCATCTTTAGCAGGTAACAGGGCATTTACTACCCACCTGTAAACCTACAGACTTCCCGACTTACACAGCTAATCCTGTGGCAGGAATGAAATAGAGAGCGTGTGACCATCTGGTAGTACCTAGGTTTGCCCCTCAAGTCACATGAGACAGTGCTGGAGACTGACATTTTCTATATTGGAGGTCTCTGGCAAGCCACCAGTTTTCTAACCTAAAAAGTCTAAGCAGCATTGTTACAATACACATAATAACACGACAATTCTGCTTTTATAGAGAAATTCGATGTGGGAAAGGAGCTTATCTGACATCAGAAGCAAATGCTTTGAACACATCACATCTGCTGGTTCGACTGTCAAATCTTGACAGCTGGAGACGTAGGAAGGTAGACAGGAGAGAACAGACCAAAGTTACGGGCCTGCTGAGTCCTCGGGGCTAACCATAATACACTTCGTACTGCCCTGGGTCCAGGGGTGTGTTCTAACACCCTCTCAGTCACTTACGGTCCATAGACAGACCAAGTATAAATTCACAATTACCAGCAAGTGTACCAAAAAAAGGCAGAGTTAAGAAACTTAAATGCGAGCCCTACCTGGTCTTTTTCTTCTTCATCGACAGAATCATCCGATTTTGCTTTTTCAGGGTCTTCCTCAGGTTTCCGTTTGGCAGGCCTGTCACACACACACACACAGTAAAGCCAACTGTTAGCTCACCAGACCCTAGACCTCCAGTGGGCACGAAACAACTCATATTCCTCCCTACCAAGAGTACCCTCTCTTTGGAAAGATTCAGGGCATGGTCCCCTCTTCCCTCTGAGAAGCCCTTTTTGCCAGGACATTAAAAGAAGCTTCGAGCTTAATGTTTCTTTGGATGACAGGTTTAGAATACCACCATTTTGCAAACCTTAAGAAATAATGGATCTAGACTTTGATCAATGGCTGCTACAATCACCGAAGAGACATTACATGCCTCTGATGGACAGCCCCATGCTGTCAATGAAGTCTCACAAAATAAAGCTGGAATCTGATCAAGACTCTAGACCTAACTACCAGTTTACAGAAAACTGGAGGCAAGGGAACACATTAACCACCAAAACGATGCAGTCAGCCAGACCTAGAAGCTATTAGAAAAAAAGACCTATTTTCTTTAAATCAATGGCAAGAAGATAAGGAATCTATCACTCGAAAGGCTTAAGGAGCAAATCAACCAAACTCTGTTACACAAGGGGAAGAATGAACACTGCTATATATTTGTTAGTAAGGAACTGTTACACTTTATAAGGCCTGTTTTGTCTTCTTCAAAAGACTGTTTGCTAGATGTTAGCAATTATGGCAAAATATGAATAAAAAACTTGTCAGAGAAAGAGACCTTGTCATCTAGAAATACAGTATGTGTGGATAAGATGACATGTCCGATTTGTTTCAAAGTAATCCAACTGGGAGGAGATGGGTGGGTATGGAGCTGTAATCCATTTGGAACAATTTTCACTTGGAGCATGTGGGGGTATAGATGAAACAACAGCCAGGAGATGTTAACTGTTGACACTGGGTGATAGGTACACAGGGGTTCATTTTACTATCCTTGGTAATTCTGTGCATGTACATTTGAAGTTGCCTATGTGAAGAGTAAAAATGGATGAGATCTTCAGAAATGCTGTTCACGAATGTCTAATAACAGAATATCAAAAGGAAAACCGAAGCAATGTGGAAGTCAGAATTACTAAGTTACATCCTACTAATTTATATGTGTTTTACCAAAAACCGTTGGCCCCTAAAATGGGGGCTGTCCATTCATTATATACTGACCTCCTTGTGAAATGAGATGTGATGGTGGTCTGCCTGGCAGTTTGCCTTCTAATCCTGGGGCTAGATGAGACTTCAGCTGCTTAAAGAAAAAGAAACAAAAAAGCCACTATGAATAAAGAGTTCACAGCCAAGGTACAGTTCTTCAGCATTACCAAGCTGGTGCAGAGACCAGGTTCTGAGGATTAAGTAACCTTCTCTTCTTATTCTCAGCAACCACCATCTTGATAAACTCATCAAATTAGCACCTGCCAGTCTGCTGGGCCATTTCAACACAAGCTCTTGTATGAGGGGCCCAACCCTGAGACGCACAAGGAAACAGAGCCTCCGTTTATTTCGTCAAAAGATGAAGTGGCCAAGCACCTGACCTGAGCTCAAGTCCCATGCTCTTTTTTTAAAAATTCCAGAAGAGTTACTCTGACTACAAGTGGGGAAGGAGTCTAAGAATAAATGTTTAGCTTAAACAGGCATGTAACTTACAAGTCATAGATATCAGCAGCTCCTGTTATCTTATACCTCATAAATTCAACCGCATTTGGGGATCTAATGCTCTATAACTTGGTTGAAGACAAAAATTTAAAGTATATATCTAAGCTAGTTAGACGTATACACAAGAGGGAATTCCACGGCGGTCCAGTGGTTAAGACTCGGCACTCTCACTGCCAAGGGCCGGGGTTCGATCCCTGGTTGGAGAACTAAGATGGTACAAGCCGAGCAACACAGCCATCCCCCCACCAAAAAAAAGGATACACAAAAAACAAGTACTGCCGGTGGAGGGGTTGTGTGTGGGGGGAACAGACAGACCCTATGGCGCCAAGTCTGTCCTCCCCTTAGGTGGCACCAGATTCCAACGAGGTCAAACGAGTCAAGCGCTCTTACAGTTTGTTTCTCCATCGGACTTGCTTCTCCTGGGCATGCAAAGTTTGGAAACAGGTTTGGGGGACTTGTTTTTCTCTGCTATTTCCACTCTGCGCTCCTCACCACTTGTCTGGCTCCCGTTTTCTAGACAGCCGTTCACTTCCCAACTGAAAGCATGAGCTCTGTTCTCCAAGGACAAATCTTTATTTAAAAGGGATCTGCCTTGAGCCAGGTAGCCCTCCTACAGCAGGAAAGGATCATTTAAGTAGCAGTGACTGTAAACAAGGGGCCATGAGAGAATAAGGAAACACAGGCGCTTCCTTCATAACTATCAGGGAACAGGGAGAGGTGGGATTATTCTGCCTCCCTGGTCACAGACAAGTTACATGGGAGGAAACGTTTTCTAGCCGCCGGGATGCTGACGACTTACCTCTGATAATTCTTCTCTATGTAGTTTGGTTTTCAAGTCACACAACTGATTCTTTATTTCTGTCTGCAGAAATTCACGCAAGAGATTCCGTTTCTCCTTCATGCATTCCTAAGGGAAGGACAGAGGTTTACAAGTCTCCACATTCCCAAGGTAGGAACCAATGGACTAATACACAAATAGTTACACTGCCTGGTCACATAACAATGACTGAATGGCAGGCAATGCTGAGCCGGCCAAAAAGAAAACTAAATATTCGCAAGACATGTTCCTGATGTTTCTGTTAAGATCATATCACACACCATCTCCAGAGTGGTGACAAATGGAAAGATTAGAGGTGAAACAGACACATAATAGAGTACTAGAACAAAACTGATTTGGAAAAACAGTGTGACCAGGACAAGTTATAATCCAGACTTGATGGTACGGAACCCAGACTGGGAAACTCGATGAGTTACCAAAAGCTAACCCATAATAGCCTATTAGTACAGCACATTAGACAGAAACATCCACGTCATCCTCAACTTTAGGGAAAAGAGAGCCAATTCCACTTAATTTTGTTTTTATGAACTACATAGTATCTGTCAAATGGTCACATTTGATCATATATTTTGTTAAGGTGGAGATTACCTTACCTTTTCTGTTAACTATCTCTTTCCAAATCTTTGAGCCTGGGGGAAGAAAAGGGAAGAAACAAACGCTTGTTCAGCAACATTGTCCACCTGTAAGAATGCCACACTTTAAAGAACTTTGGAAATAAGTTGAACATGAATGTTAGAAAAAAATACAATGGTTTTTCCCTCCCCCAGTGTCTAGAATGCCCTACTGTAATGCCTGCACGTTAAGAAGTTATTTTCAATATGAATGAGGTCCCCCTTTTGGGGGGTGGTTTTCTGATGGTGGTAAGAGATGATATAGGAGATTATCTTCCGATAATATAGGGAAATCTATCTAAAGTAATTATTCAGTACTTGCCTGATAAGTCAAATTTGAAATTCTTCCATTTCACTGAATTCTTTCCTTCTTTCAACTTTTAATTAATAGAGTAAATTACATGATCCCATCACTCTCTTCAAGACAGTCTATAAATAACCTTAAATGTCATAAGTCGGAATTCATTACAGAAATTCACCCGTCATTTTCCAGTAAAGGAAAGCAGCAATTCAAATACAAGCAGTAATACTGTAGTGTATCAATTTGTTGCAGAGAAAAATGTTTATTTAAAAATTTCAAAATACTTTGTATACCAGCCCTCACTAAAAGTATTTTTTAACTGTACTGACATGGACCTGAACCCTTAAGAATTCATCTTTTTCCTCATTATATTTTGTAACCTGACATGCTTTGAAAATAGGCATATATTTTTTAAGTTACAAAACTATTTCAACTCAAAGAATTGTTTAACTTAGGCAAAAAGAAGAGATTAACAATATTATACTCAAACAATTTGCTTCCAATAGATAGAACTGAAGGGGGTATAAAATGACATTCCTCAAGTCTTCTGGATTTTATTTACTCATTGTAATGTACAAAGAGACCCAGGTCCCACCAGGTTAGGGACGTTGCTTCTATGATTTATCTTCTAAAGACAATGGATGAGCAAACCCACCTCCCCTTTAGCCCTGGTTAGCATCAGTCCCAGTGAACCTTCATTTCTCTTTCCTATCTAAATCAAGCTATTCCTCTATAATAACCCATTCTGAATAATGATTATTGAGATTTAAATAACAGCTTTCCAAAAACAACTCTATAGCAATTTATTCCAAATTAGCCCAATCTACAGTTTCTTCTTCATTTTAAGTGAAAAAGTAAAGAATAAAAACATTAGCTAATTTTTAACACATCATTTATCAATGATTCAAGTTGAAAACTGCTTCAACTTTAGCATCTCATGGGTACAAACGGATAAGGAATTTTATGCTAGAAGATTTGGTTGGATACCTGAAGATGTGGTTTATTTATGAGAGTTTTTGTGTTGTGTGTTGATAGATTTAACAACTAAAGAGATTTTGAACATCTTGGGGAGTACTCAATGACTGTCTAATTGTTTCTGTAACTTAGAATGTTTTTCAAGCGCACATGATATAAAAAGTATTATATTATAAAAGTAATATAATTTTGTCTTAATGGATTCTTTCCTAGAAATGGAGCAAATGTTTTGGCTACCAAATCCTTGCAATGATATTTAGTACTGTATTTTTAGCTTCTGCTCTTCTTAAATAACCCAAAAGCTGTACTTTTTATTTAAACCATGAGAACATAAAAGTAGGTGTATAGGTCAAGAGAAAGTACATCCATTTTGTGTCTTTGCCGACTCTTTTCAGATTGATATGTCATCTTTGTCTGAAATAGCAAGCCACATAATTTTGCATAGAAAATAAGAAACATACCTAGAAGTTATTTTTAAGTGTTAACATTTAAAGGGACCAGCACTACATAATATTTTTAATTCCATAAATATTTACTGATATCTGCATTATTATAACTCTCAAATTTTTCCTTAGAATTTTGAAAGAACTTCCTTCATTCCAGTATCATGGAAAAGTTTTTCAAGCTTAATTCAACAGGGTATTTCAACTAGCCGGTATCTTTGATCTTTATTATGGTTAATTTTTCTTCATGAAGTGACCAAATTTGAATAAGGCTGATGGTCCATCATGGGGGAGATTCATCTCTCCGGCTTCTTCCTGCTGAGGGAGAATCATCTTTGGTTTGTGACATCACAGTCTGAGCTGGGCAAGTGGCTGTGATAGCAAACCGAGGATTATATCCCTTCAGTGTGAATGAGCTGCAAGAGATGTGGGTGCTATCATTTCAAGTCCTGTCACAGAGACACTACTGAGATGCATGACAGGAGTCAAGTGAGGGAAAGATGCTTGCATTGCAATTGTCACTTTTACAGCATCAGCCATTAAAGATAAAAGTACCATTTCACAGTTTCCTTCATTATTAATTTAAAAGAGGGAGTAAACGTCATGTTAATAAAACTCACAGATAATGATAAAATGGGAGGGAGGAAAGTAACCAGCGAGTAACCAGACAATAAAGGAAGAGGGACACGGAGAGTGAGGGATGGGTGCACAACTCAGCCGCGCCTCTGGCCACAGGAAGAGCAAAAAATAGAAGGCGCCAGCGCGCAGTGGCGGGCTGGAAACCCTCCGACCTCGGAGAACTGCGGAGAACCGGGGACCGGAGTCAACAACGGCTCCCAGGCGGTCCCAGCGTCCCGACCCGCACCCGGCCGCGACACAGTTTCCACAAACTGAGACACACGGAGCCCGCGCGAGGGGCGGCGGGTCGCGCGGGCTTCCCCGCCGGCTCCCCTGCAGGCCGGTCCCCCGCAAGCCGAGCGCACGAAAGGGCGCCCCAAAGGCGCCGGCCCAAGGCGCCCGCTGCGCTTTCCCTCCCGAAGGTGGGCTGCAGGGCCCAAGCGTAAACCCTGAGACAACAACACGCGCACCACGCCGCCACGGGGGACGAGAGGCCGGGCGCCCACCTGCCCGGACACCCTGCATTTCTGGAATCACCGGACGCCTGTGTAAATTTCCGTTCGGCGTGTCATTTGCCAAAGGCCACTCAAGATCAGGGGACAGGATGCCTCCTCTCCAAGGGTCCAGCCAGCCCACCCACTAAAATTACAGGACACAATGCCTCCGTTCCAAGGGCCCTGCCAGCCCACCCACTCAAATTAGGGGAGACAACGCCTCCTCTCCAAGGGTCCAGCCAGCCCACCCACTCAAGATCAGAGGGACAAAATGCCTAACTAAAACACCACAAAACAAAAACACAAAAAACTGGAGAGAGGAAGGAAAGGGTGTCCTCAAAAATAAAAAAGCTAAGCACGTTGACAGCGCTAAGAATAAACTACCAGGAAAAAGAAACCCTACATGTCAGATCATAAAGTACGGAAGGGCAAGCCCGCCGGCAGTCCAGGCCCGGGGGGACCGGGGTCCCCAGCCCTACAGAGCCAACGGCAGCCCGGCTCGGGCGCCCCTCGGAAGCGCGGGGTCCCCGCGGCCGAGTCTGCGCCCCCGGCCGGCCCCGGCTCCCCTCTGCCCACCCTGCGCGCGGGGGCTGGACACGGCCGCGGAGAACCACGGCGGGGCGGGAAGGGGGGCTCCAAAGAGGGTCTGGCGACTCGAGTCGCTCCGTTTCTCGGTGGGCTCAGCGCGCGCCGTGGGGGAAGAGGGGCGGGGGTCCGGGAAGAGGGGACGGGTGGCACTCACGTAGACCGGCAGCGGCCACGGGTAGACGGCGGGCTCGGCCCCCACGGACGACTCCAGCCTGGGCTCCAACTTCTCCCCCATGTCTTCGCGCGCGGCCCCCGCACCAGGCTAGTCTGGCGGTTGGGGGGAGGGGCGGGACGCCCGCCGGCGGGGGCGGGCGGGCGGGAGGCTGAGGGGAGGGGGCCTGGCCTGGACCTCAGCCACCGCCGCCGCCGCCGCCGCCGCCGCCGCGCTCCCGTCTGGCCCCCGGCTCCCTCTTTGTGGTCACAGGCCCGGGACCTCCAGCGCTGCCGCCAACTCGGGCCGGCGTGAGGCGAGCACAATGAGCCGGGGCCGGGCTGAACCACTCACTCGCGGCGCGCGCGCGCCGCCCACCCCGTGGACTCGCCCGCTCCACCTACGCACGCACGCACGCACGCACGCACGCACGTCTTCGGCTGCCCCCGGCCACCCGCACCGGCCCGAAGTCGGGACCCGGGGAGACCCCCTCGGGGCTTGGGGTGGCGGGTTCGACTCCCGCCCTTGACGTACCGTGACACACACACACACACACACACACACACACACACACACACACACCCAATAATAAGACTATAATTCCTCATTAAATATGACAGCCGGAATCCCGGCTTCTGTTCACAAAAATGCCCTGTATTTAGCCTATGCTAGGCACCAGACCCTGGACGCTCAGTACTGGCAAAAAAGGAAATGCCCTGCCCTCATGGCGCTGCCATTTTAATTGGAATAGTAGTGACAATGGTCAAGGGAGAAAATAAAGTGTCATCATCGCCACGGGGATGGTTAATCTCATGTGCGCACTGCGTGGGGCCCCGGCAACCACAAACATTATTCCAGATGTGGCCAGGAAGGTATTTTTCAGAAGAGATGAACACTGAAATTGGTCCACTTTGGGTAAAGGAGATTGTCAATGCCGTGGCGTGGGTGGGCCTCGTCCATCAGCTGAAGGACTGGAGAGAAAAATGAGGTTCCGAAGAAAGAGGGAACTGTTCCTCCAATGGCCTTGGGACATCAGCTCTTCCCTGTGTCTCCAGCCCAGAGTCCTGCCCTGACTTGCCTGCCTCACGGTCACATGAGTCAACTCCTTAAAACAAAACTATATATGTAAAAATACTGAATATATACAAGCCTATTAATTTGTATATGTGTGCATACATATTATATATATGTATACACATGTTTATATGTGCGTGCGTTTGTAGTATATGTGTAAGTACTATATACAGTATACATACAAGCCTATATATTTGTGTGTATATATTGTATACATGTATGTATGTGCATATATATAGTATACATTTTATAAATGTGAACATGCTGTGTATATACACACACCCATATATTGATATATGGGTGTGTGTAGATATACAGTTTATGTACACTGTATGTATGTATACAGTGTGTATTTATATATAGGTGTGTATATATGTTGTATACCTGTATGTGTATATGTTTCTAGGTGTTACATGTATATATGTATATACTGTTATATACACACTTGCGTATGTATTTATATGTGTATGTACATGCGCATATTTACATATAGGTGTGTATGTGTGTGTATACATTGTATATATGTATATATCTGATATATATGATATATATACGTGTACATATGATGAATTTATATATACAGTACATATATATTTTTATGCTATATGCTTTTATATGTAGGTGTATATGTGTGTCTATATGTATGTACGTGTACGTATTGCATGTATTATATGTGTATGTATGTATACTGTCTATATACACACCTAAATATCTTTGTATGTGTCTATATGTATGACATATATGTACCTAGGTGTGTATATTGCATACGTTATACGTATGTGTGCATACTGTATACATACAAACGATGCATTTTATATGTGTGTATGTATAGTGTCTATGTATGTGGGTATTGTATATGTTATGTGCATATGTGTGTATACATACTGTAGATATACAAACTATGCATTTTATATGTGTGTATACAGGTAGGTGTGTATTGTATATACTATATGTTTATATGTGTGTATGCATACTGCATAGATACACTGCTGTATATTTTTGTACGCGTGTACATATGTACGTGTGTGTGTATATACACACACACACCCTATGGATTCTGTTTGTCTGGAGAACCCTCACTGATACGGACACTTATGACAATTGAGCACCTGCTCCTTGCCAGCCAGGGAGCCAAAGGCTTGTCCTTGCGGTGTCTCCCTTAAGTGTCACAAGTCCCAGGAGGGAAGGTGATGCGGCTGCTACCAGTTGAGGTGCCTCAGGGTCAGAGAGGTGCACAGGGTGGGGGGCTGGAGCCTGGTGGAGCCCAGGTGGAGTTCTAGCAGCAGTACAGCCTAGCAGTCCCACTTCCCCGGGTGCTTCTCACAAAGACGCCAAGGGAGAGACGGGATCTGAAGGAGGGGATGAGGAAGCTTCCGTGGGTCCGCAAGCCCAGACCAAGGCTGACTCGTCAAGGGTGTTAGAGGTCAGGACTGTGGTTACCCTGGGGGTGGGCTTACACAGAGCCATTCACATTCTGAAAAAGTATCCATTCTGCTCTTGTTTGTATGTTTACCCCCCTCCCCCAAATCTTTTAAAAACAGATTCTCTTGGTTGCTGGGAACACACACGGGGAAGTTGTGTGTGAGGGGGTGTGATCCAGGGGACAGGGAGGATAAGCCCCCCCACTCGTAGGGCCAGGAGTGGCTCAGCTTTCTGAGCTGAGGATGGCCCACGAGGTCCCAGAGAGAAGGGTCCCTGCTCCGTCCCTGCTCTGTGCACCCCATTCCCAGCCTGAGAAGCCCAGAGCCACCCCCCGCAACACACACACACACACACCAGGGAGGAGAGCCAGTCACCCTGGCTCCCAGGCTCTGGCTCCAAGGCTCCCGGCACTAGGAGCTCTTTTCAGCTTTCATGCTCTGTCTGTCTCTCGCCCGCCCTCCCTCCCTCCTCCGCTTCTTCCCCTCCCGCTCCATCTGTCCTCCCCTCCAGCCTGCATTTCTACACAGGATGGCTCACAGACAGCTGCTCCCCGTGCCCACCTGCCACCATTCGATGGATGTCAAAGCAAACCCTGGGGACTTCCCTGGAGGTCCAGTGATTAAGACTCCGAGCTTCCACTGGCAGGGGGCGCGGGTTCGATCCCTGGTCAGGGAAATAAGATCCCACATGCCGCACGGCATGGCCAAGAAAAATAAATGAATAAAAAATAAAGTTATAGTGATGAAACAGCCCTAGTCGTGCAAGGACGGGACGTATAGCTCTATGGTATAGAATAAAGGTCCAGAAACAGATCTATGAGAACTTGATATGACAGAAAGTGGGGAAATTAAGGAGTTTTCAATAAATGGCATTAGGACAATTGCATATCCATGTGGGAAAAAGTAAATTAGAAAAAAAAAAAAAAAGGCAAGCCCTGGTCAGGTGTGACCTTGGGCCCAGGGCCATTGGCACACGTTGTCATGTGGGATGTTCTTCCTTAGACTCCTCCCTCCCCCCTGTGTCACTGTCACTTCCTCCAGAACCTTCCTGGACTCCCCTACACAAGCCCGGGGTGTGCCCTCACCCGCCCTGGATCACCAGAATTCCCATCCCGGCCCACCCTTCCCTGCCAGGTAAAGAACTGTGCATGGTCAATAAGACCATAGAGGTCATTGGCCATTGCTATTGCAGCTGGAATTGTTACTGTGTTTAGATAGGGTGACCAACACCCGCCCCCAGTTTGCCCAGGACCGCTCAGGTTTGAGCGCTGGAACTCTGGGGAAACCCTCAGTCCCGGGGAACCCCAGAAGGCTGATCAGCCTATTTAGGACGGATCTTTCACTTGATCTCCCAACCCCCGAGAGCCAGAAAGGGAATCTCCCCCCTCCTTCCATTGTAACCTTCATTCATCCATCCACTCATCCCTTTATTCAACTCCTTTATTCAGCAAGTATTTATGAAGCATCTACTACACAGCAGACACTCTTCTAGGTGCTGGGGACATAACAGCATCCCTGTCCTCAAAGAGCTCACGTTCTAGCGAGGGCAGCAAACAGTCGACTGAGAAGGTGTGATTTATCACATGGCGATGATGTCTCGGAGACCACTGCAGGGCAGAGGAGGTGGGAGAGGAAAGGGGCAGGTCTAAATGCAGGCGCTGACGGGATTGGGGCAGACCTTGCCCTGGGCCAGGCTGGTTGCTTCAACACAGCTGTCCTCGCCCAGGGCCATCCTGCCCCCGCCTCACCCAGTTCTTCCGTGATGTGTGGGGAAAATCTGTGGTTGTCACAACTCGGGGGGAGGGGCCCCTGGAATCAAAGGGGTGTGGCCAGGGCTGCTGCTAAACCCCACACAGTGCCCAGGAGGGGCCCTCAGCAGAGGATGACCCGCCCCGAATAACCCCAGTGCCGCAGGGGAGACCCTGCACTAATATTATTCAGACCCGCTGGTGCCCCCAGATTCCTGCACAGGCAGGGACTCTAACCGGGTCACCTCTGTATCCCGAGGTGACCTAGAGTGGGGCAGCCAGGAGGGCTGAGATGGGCATCGGGGGTGAAATGACAAATCTCTGTGCCCACTCTCCGCGCCGCACCCCAGGGGCGATGGCCTCTATCTCCTCCCTGTGCAGGTAGCTTTTCCCTGAGCCATTTCTTCTTGTCAAGGTCCCTGTCGCAGGTTGGGTTCCCCAAAGATGACGTTGAGAGCAAGGATTGGAGTGCAGGTGGTTGATGTGAGACGTGCAGCAACAGATACAGCTGCCATAGGGTCCCGCAATTCCACTCCTGGGCATAGATCTGGAGAAAACTCTAATTCAAAACTATACACACACCCCTGGGATCTCCTTGGTGCTCCAGTGGTTAAGACTCCGTGCTTCCAGTGCGGGGGGCATGGGTTCCATCTCTGGTCAGGGAACTAAGATCTCACATGCTGTGTGACAAAAAAAAAAAAGAAAGAAAGAAAGAAAAAGAAAGAAAGAGAGAGAGGGAGAGAGAGAAAGAAAGAAAGAAGGGAAGGAAGCAAGGAAGAAAGAAAGGAAGAAAGAAATAAAGGAAGAAAGGAAGAAAGAAAGAAAGGAGGAAAGAAAGGGAGGAAGAAAGGAAGAAAGAAAAAAAAAAGAAAGACAAGATACATGCACCCCAATGTTCATTGCAGCACTATTTACAATAGCCAAGACATGGAAGCTACCTAAATGTCCACTGATGGATGAATGGATAAAGAAGATGTGGTACATATATACAATGGGATATTATCCAGCCATAAAAAGAATGAAATAATGCTATTTGCAGCAATGTGGATGGACCTAGAGATTACCATACTAAGTGAAGTAAGTCAGAAGAGAAAGACACATATCATATGATCTCACTTATATGTGAAATCTAAAATACGACACAAATGAACTCGTCTACGAAACAAAAACAGACTCACAGACATAGAGAACAGACTTGTGGTTGCCAAGGGGGCGAAAGAGTGAGGGAGGGTTGGATTGGGAGTTTGGGGTTAGCAGATGCAAACTATTAAATATAGGATGGATAAACTACAACATCCTACTGTCTAGCACAGGGAACTATATTCAACATCCTGTGATAAGCCATAATGGAAAAGAAAAAAGTTTTACTTATAGGTTCCATCCCTAACTGAGCTGGCCCATCCCCTCCCATGGTTCTAAGTGCAGCCCGAGGCTGCAGACTTCCCACCGTGGTCTTCAGCTCCAGAGCAAGCCACCTGCAA
The DNA here is from genome assembly GCF_028021215.1 of Eschrichtius robustus. NCBI lineage: Eukaryota > Metazoa > Chordata > Mammalia > Artiodactyla > Eschrichtiidae > Eschrichtius > Eschrichtius robustus. Next base: position 79,352,581 of record NC_090824.1, read on the forward strand.
ACCACCCACATCTTTCCAGGGGCTGGCAACTCTCCTTTGCTACTGATTCCAAGACACATCCAGATAGCAAAAATGTGACCATGAAAAGAAACTCAGGCATGTTCAAATCAGGGAAATAACATTCTTATCTCTGTTCAGTACTCGCTTAATTTTAGAATAGCTTAGAGTTACAAAAAAGTGGCAAAGATCTGTACAGAGTGTAGAGTGCCGTGGACCCTGACCCAGTAACCCTATCTCCAACACGTTAGTACGTTAGTATGACATGTTTATCCAACTAAGGAACCAAGATGGATACATTGTTATTAACTAAAGTCCACACTTCATTAGCATTTCCCTAGTTTTCCCCTAACATCCTTTTTCTGTCCCAGTCTCCTCTGGGCTGTGACATTTCTCAGATGTCCCTGGGTTTTGATACCTTGAAAGTTTTGAGGAGGACTGGTCAGGTATTTTGTCCCTCAATTTGTTTGTCTGTTTGTTTTCTGATGTTTTCTTATGGTTGGTCTGGAGTTATGGGGTTTGGGGCGGAAGATCCAGACAGAGATAAAAATGCCATTCTCCTCAGGTCACGTCAAGGATACACACCATCAACGGGACTTATGACAAATGATTTTACCCTTGATCACCTGGCCAGTAGCGTCTTTTTTTTTTTTTTTTTTTTTTTTGCTGCGTTGGGTCTTCGTTGCGTGCGGGCTTCTGTAGTTGTGCGTGGGGGCTCAGTAGTTCTGGCTCCCAGGATCTAGAGCGCAGGCTCAGTAGTTGTGGCCCACGGGCTTAGTTGATCTGCGGCACCTGGGATCTTCCCGGACCAGGGCTTGAACCTGTGTCCCCTGCACTGGCAGGCGGATTCTTTTCTTTTCTTCTTTTCTTTTGCAACCAAAACTTTAATCCCAAGGATTCTCACAAAACATATTACAAATGACAGCATGAAAAAAAAAATTGCACAGTAACTCAAAGTTCAGCTCTACAATACTCTTAATCCGGCAGGACATTGGTATCTTGATCATCTCAGATTTCCAAAAAATATTACAAAGAGCTATGTATTCATGTACAGCAATCACAGAGGGGACTTATGACCTAACTCAAAGGTAAACTAACTTCCTTGAAACTTCTTAGATTCTCAACTCCCTGGACAACCTCTTGTCCCGTGTGAAGACTAGTGGAATTTTTAAACCTCTAATCTAGGGTAAGGGTGCGGCTTTCATTTTTACCTGCTGGCTTGTGTTCACAGCACCTTTTAAAGACTGCTTGCTTAACTACAGCTGCATACCATATCCCAGCTACAGAAAGTCTTTTCCATGTTTGCCAGTGTTGTTTCCATAATAGTAAACATCACACTTTAGGTGGGCAGGAGTTAAAGTTTTATTATCAGTCTAGGCAAGACCAAAAATTCAAAGCAAATTCAATTTTGCTTAAGGGAACATTGGAAGGTAACAACTCTTCATATCACATGCCTCATGTGACCCATTTCAAACCATAGAGAATGACACCTTTATGGGTCACTGTCCCAAGAGACAAACAAATGTGAACAACTAAAACATTTAAAAAGTGCACCAAGCTTCAGAAGTCTCAAACCAAACTTGAATTTTCTGTACATACTCCTGTCAAATGAAGTTATTGCCTGTACACCACTCCTCTTGCAAAGTGGTCTTCTATTTCCTTTCATTTGACCTAGATCGGCTAGGAGACCTAGAGAAAGATCGGGACGGCTTGTGATTTCTCTCCTGGGACAGTCATCTCTCTCTTCTCCTATATCTAGAAAGGGACCTGCTCTGGCTGACGGAGAAGGCTCTCCATCTTGGAGATGTGTGGGAGGTGGAGGACTCCTCCTCCGATAATCATCTCGAGGGCGACGACCCCAAGAAGGAGGCGGTCACGATTTCGACTTCTCTTTTCCCCATTCGACAGGTCCACTCTTACTGGGCAGCCACATAGTGTTCTCCCATCTAGTTCTCGGACAGCATCGGCTGCATCTCGGGGATCTTCACATTCAACAAGAGCGAAGCCGGGAGGGCTTTTAGCAACCCACACACTTCAGAGTGGTCCGTAATAGCCTAAATCTCGTTCCAATTCAGCCTTGTTACCACTGTTTGCAAGATTCCCTACATAAACTTTACAGTCCAACGGACAGGAATCACGATGCAAGACCCTCGTGGCCTCCTGTTTTTCACGGGCCACAGGGTGGTCCCGGGCCTCTAGAATCTGGCAGCTGAATCTGCTCGCACAAGCTGTCCTGTGGGGATGCTTTTCCCCCTATGTGTCCAGCCCGGGGCCCCGCGGTCTTGGCCCGGCCTCCCCGGTGAGAGGGTGAACCCCAGCTCCCTGGAGCAGACACTCAGAGCCCTGGTGACCGGACTCACGGCTGACGGGGCTGGAGCGGCGGCTGGACATGTGTGGCCAGCCTGGTGGTGTTTGGCCCCCTCTGCAGTGCCAGTTCCAGCTGAGAAAGAGCCTCCCTGTGTTATTTTCTCCTGGTTGTGTAAGGATCCCCGGTGTCATCTGACAGAAATGTAGATGGTGTGTTCTTTCTCTCTTTTCTCCCTGCTTCCTCTCCTCCCTCTCTCCCTCCCTGTCCCTCTTTCCCTGTTCTGCTCTCCCTCTACCTCTTTCCCTCTCCCTCTCTCTCTCTCCCTCCCTCTCTCTCCATCTGTCTCTCCCTCTCTCCCTCCCTCTCTCTCTTTCCTCTCCCTCTTTCCTCTCCCTCTTCCCTCTCCTCTCCCTCTGTCCCTGCCTCTCTCCCTGTGCCTGTTTCCCTGTCCTTGTTTCTGTGTTCCGCTCTGCCTCTACCTCTGTCTCTCCCTCTCTGGGAGGGAGTGAGGGAGATGGAGAGACGGAGGGAGAGGGAGAGTTGGAGAGAGAGGGAGAAGAGGGAGGAGAAGGAGGGAGGCAGAGGGAGGGAGGGAGAGGTCTCTTCCTCCCTCCCTCTGCCTCTCTCCTCCTCCTCTCCTTCTCTCCCTCACCCTCTCTCCCTCTCCATCCCTCCATCATTTTCCCTCCTGCTCCCTCTCCCTCTCTCCCTCCCAGAGAGGGAGAGACAGAGGGAGAGGGAGAGGGGGGAGAGAGGGACACGGAGAGGGAGGGAGGGAGACAGAGAGGGAAGCAGGCACCCTCTCTCCTTCTCCCTACCTCCTTCTCCGACTCCCCCTCTCCTTCGCTCCCTCCCTCTCCTCTCCCTCTGTCTCTCCCTCTCCCTCCCTCCCTCTAGGAGAGGGAGAGGAAGGGAAAGGGAGAGGGAGAGGGAGAGGGAGAGATGTCTCGCCCTCCCTCCCTCTCCCTTTCCCTTCCTCTCTCCCTCTCCCTCCCTCCTTCTCCCTCTCCCTCCGTCTCTCCCGCTCCCTCCGTCTCTCCCGCTCCCTCATTCCCTCTCAGACAGGGAGAGATGGAGGGAGAGGCAGAGATGAGGGAGAGGAGCAGAGGGAGGGGGGAGAGAGGGAGAGGGAGAGAAGAAGGAGAGAGGGAAAGGGAGGGAGGAAGAGACCTCTCTCTCTCTCCCTCTCTCCCCCCTCTCTCTCCTTCTCCCTCTCCCTCTCCCTTGTCTCTGCCTCTTCCTCCGTCTCTGGGAGGGAGTGAGGGAGATGGAGAGACGGAGGGAGAGGGAGAGGGAGGAGAGGGAGCGAGGGAGTGGGAGAGAGGGAGCGAGAGAGGGATAAAGGGAGGGAGAGAGGGATAGAGGGAGGGAGGGAGAGACGTCTTTGTCTTTCCTTCCCTCCCTCTCTCCCTCTCCCCCCTCCCTCTCCTGCTCTCTCTCCCTCCACCTCCTTCCCTCTCCAGAGAGGGAGAGGGAGCAGGAGAGGGAGAGAGGGAGGGAGAGAGGGAAAGGGAGAGAGGAAGACACCTCTCTCTCTCTCCCTCCCTCCCCCCTCTCTCTCTCTCTCCCTCTCCCTTGTCTCTGCCTCTTCCTCCGTCTCTGGGAGGGAGTGAGGGAGATGGAGAGACGGAGGGAGAGGGAGAGGGAGGAGAGGGAGCGAGGGAGTGGGAGAGAGGGAGCGAGAGAGGGATAAAGGGAGGGAGAGAGGGATAGAGGGAGGGAGGGAGAGACGACTTTGTCTTTCCTTCCCTCCCTCTATCCCTCTCTCCCTCTCTCTCCCTCTCCCCCCTCCCTCTCCTGCTCTCTCTCCCTCCACCTCCTTCCCTCTCCAGAGACGGAGAGGGAGCAGGAGAGGGAGAGAGGGAGGGAGAGAGGGAAAGGGAGGGAAGAAGACACCTCTCTCTCTCTCCCTCCCTCCCCCCTCTCTCTCCCTCTCCCTCTCCCTTGTCTCTGCCTCTTCCTCTGTCTCTCCATCTTTGGGAGGGAGTGAGGGAGATGGAGAGACGGAGGGAGAGGGAGAGGGAGGAGAGGGAGCGAGGGAGTGGGAGAGAGGGAGCGAGAGAGGGATAAAGGGAGGGAGAGAGGGATAGAGGGAGGGAGGGAGAGACGACTTTGTCTTTCCTTCCCTCCCTCTATCCCTCTCTCCCTCTCTCTCCCTCTCCCCCCTCCCTCTCCTGCTCTCTCTCCCTCCACCTCCTTCCCTCTCCAGAGACGGAGAGGGAGCAGGAGAGGGAGAGAGGGAGGGAGAGAGGGAAAGGGAGGGAGGAAGACACCTCTCTCTCTCTCCCTCCCTTCCCCCTCTCTCTCCCTCTCCCTTGTCTCTGCCTCTTCCTCTGTCTCTCCATCTCTGGGAGGGAGTGAGGGAGATGGAGAGAGGGAGGGAGAGAGGGAGGGAGGGAGGGAGGGAGAGACGCCTTTGTCTTTCCCTCCCTCCCTCTATCCCTCTCCCTCCACCTCCTTCCCTCTCCAGAGAGGGAGACAGAGAAGGAAGCAGGCACCCTCTCCGGAGAGGGAAGGAGGTGGAGGGAGAGGGAGAGGGAGCACGAGAGGGAGAGAGGGAGAGAGGGAGAGGGAATGAGGTATCGGAAGAGCGGAACAGGGAAACAGGGACAGGGAAAGGGGGACAGGGAGAGAGGGAGAGGGAAAGAGGGAGAGGGAGAGAGGCAGAGGGAGAGATGGAGGGAGAGTGAGAGTGAGAAGCAGGGAGGTAGAGGGAGGGAGGGAAGGAGGGAGAGAGGGAGACAGAGAGGGAGAGAGGGAGAAGGGCTGATGGGGGCTCCCTCCCTCTCCCCTCCTCTCCCCACTGCTTTCTCTTTCTTCTGCTTCAACAAACACCAGGCGCCTTTTAGATCAGCCCTGAAGTCAACGTTGATGCTTGGACGGCTTGACCTCCCCGCTGCCTTCCAGCCCGGGACCACAGCTGGGAGATGAAGTCTGCGGGGTCCTGGGCAGCGGCGGCGGGCTGCACAGGCACCTCCTCTGACGCCCAATCTCTCCTCCTTTACGAGGCAGCCGCCAGCTCCCCTCCCTGACTCCCCAAGATTTGGGGCCTTTTTAATATGTGTTGATAATGCCATGAGCTACTATTTAACTTTTCCACGAGGACCCATCTCCCGAAATGCAGTGCTTTTCAGCCTTGGCTGCACTAGAGAACCCCCAGGGAAGGGAGAGACGTCTGTACCTCCCTCCCTCTCCCTCTCCCTCTCCCTCCTCCTCTCCCTCTCCTTCTGGGGTGATGCCCGATGAGCTCAGATTCGCAGATGTTCCCCCCATCTCCTCTCTGTGCCTTGCGTGGGGTCTGGGCCTTCTCACTGTGGCCCGGGTACGGCCTTGACATTCAGACATCGGTTCCTGCAAGGACACTTGCGTTTGGTCCATACCGCGTGTGGCTGCAGTCTGTGCTTCTCCTGTTCAGCATCTTCAGTAGATGGGGGCTGTGCGTGAGCCCTTCATCTTCCCCGCAGACACCACTGGTGCTTGCTCGGCCTCGTGGGTGATGTGGGGGGCATGGGGGACAGTCCTGTGTCCCCACCTTCTTGGGCTGCAGACAGGCCACGTTGGTCCTGTGGTGACTGGGGGCTCCCAGGAGAACCCCACCGCAGAGCCGGAGAGGTGGCCCCAGAGAAGGTGGCGTACGCCTGGGGCCGGGCCTCACCAGCCAGCCCCGGGCCACCTGCAGCAACAGGCGTCTCGCCGTCCAGGGGGCTGGGTGTTCGGGCGCCGTGGGGATGACCTGCTGTCTGCACGGCAGCCGAGTCTGTATTGTTGAGCCCGGGGAGGCCCCTGGGTGGCTCCTGGAGAGCCTGGTCACATTTCTTCCTGCCCTTGGCCTTAGAGCTCATCACGGTTCACGCCGTTTCTGGTTCCAAAAGGACCTGTGTTCATAAAGACCACGTGTTAGGACAGCACCAAAGTGTCCAGAAATCCGGGCCAGGAGGAGGAGGGAGGGGGATTGGCTGTGCCCGCCAGTGGCCTGAGAGCCCTGCCCGCCCTCAGAGACCTGGCCCGGGGCCCGTGGGGAGGGCGTGGCCCACGGTCCCCAGCGCTGGCCGTCTCTGGGTTCCAGGAGAACTGCGCGATCCTCGGGGAGCTGGTAAGGCTGCAGGCTCAGAAGTCCCGCCTGCTGGGGTTCAGCACGCGTGCCGACTCCGTGCTGGAGATGAACATGGCCAAGACCAGCCAGGTGGTGGCCACTTTCCTAGGTAACCCCGCCTCCCCGAGGGTCAGGCGGACCTTGACTGGACGTGGTGCTGCCTGAGACCCGACTGTGTCAGCCCTTGGGGGTCGCCTTCCCCAACCCTTCATTCTGCCTCGAGGGGCGTGGGGTGGGTGGCGGCTGGGAGGCTGCCACAGGGACATAGCCGAACCTCTCCCCTCCGCCCGCAGATGAGCTGGCCCAGAAGCTGAAGCCCCTCGGGGAGCAGGAGCGGCCGTGATCCTGGACCTAAAGAAGGCCAAGTGCCAGAGGCGGGGCCTGCACTTTGACGGGCCCATCAACGTCTAGGACCTGTGCTGCTACATGAACCAGGGGGAGGAGACGCGCTACCACGTGGACCAGTACCTGCTCGATGAGTCCTTCCCCATGCAGGTGGTCACGCGCGGGTAGCTGGGCATCTCCCAGGAGCTGCTGGGGCTGACCTTCGACCTGGAGGAGGGTGCCAACGTGTGTCACGGAGATGTGAGGCTCTACACGGTCCGGGACGCGGCCGCGGACAAGGTCATCCATCGGCAAGTTCTACCTGGACCTCTACCCTCGGTGCATGCGTGGGGGAACCTGTCGGCCGTGGGCCAGGGCTCCTCTGTGGAAGCGGGGCCTCACCCGCGTCCCTCCCCAGGGAAGGGAAGTCTGGGCACATGGCCTGCTTTGGCCTGCAGCCGGGCTGCCTGCAGCAGGATGGGAGGCGCCAGATTGCCATCGCGGCCATGGTGGCCAACTTCACCAAGTCTACGCCCAACCCGCCCTCCCTGTTGCAGCATGATGAGCTGGAGACCTACTTCCATGAGTTCTGGCAAGCGATGCACCAGCTCCGCTCCCAGGTGGGTGCGGGCGCGGGGCTGCAGGCAGGGGGCGGGGAGGGCCCGGGCTCTCCCGTGGTTCTCAGGCAGGCCCTCGCCACGGGATTCTTCCGCTGATGTCACCCCGCACGTGGTGACGCCCTCGGTGTCAGTTTCCATCATCAAACCCCACGCACAGGGCGTGTAAAAAAATGGAAGTGGATGTCCTCGAGACTCTGGAGCCTGGAAGCCGCAGATCAAGGAGTCAGGACTGGTTCCCTGCATGTTAAATACGTGTATTCAAGAGTTGCCTTTAAAAAGACAAAAGAAAAGAAAGGAACGTTGCATGCAAGTCTGGTGACAGGCGGTGATGAGAACCAGAGGGTAGGCTCTGGGGCCGGGAGCGCCGCGCCCTGTGAGGCCCTGGGGCTGCTGCCAGTCTCGGTGGAGGCTCAGCAAGTCCCAGGGACTTCCCCACCGGGGGGGCGGGGGTGTCCCCAGCTGAGCGTCTGGGCCCAGGACCCAGTGCTCCTTCAGTCTTCCTGCGGTCAGCCCTTCGTCCTGAGAGCGATGCTCTCACAGGCTGCACCGGAGCGCGTGGGGACACTTTACTGAGCTGTGCAGCCGTCACTACTGCCCTATTTTGGAACATTTCCCTCACCCCAAAAATGTCCCTCACGCCTTTAGTTATCATTCCCTCCCCTCCCCTGCCCCTGACAACCAGGAACCCACTCTGACTCTGTGGATCTACCTGTTCTGGATGTTCCCCCTCAGTGGGGTCACACCGTGTGCCCTTCTGTGTCTGACTTGTCTCGCTGAGCATCGTGTTCTCAGGGTGCATCCACGTGGCAGCGAGTGTCAGGGCTTCACACCTTTGCGTGGCTGAGGGCCGGAAAAAAGACAAACGACAAGAAAGGCACGTTACCTGCGACTCTGGCGACAGCCGGTGATGAGAACCAGAGGGAAGGCTCTGGGGCCGGGAGCGCCGCGCCCTGTGAGGCCCTGGGGCTGCTGCCAGTCTCGGTGGAGGCTCAGCAAGTCCCAGGGACTTCCCCACCGGGGGGGCGGGGGTGTCCCCAGCTGAGCGTCTGGGCCCAGGACCCAGTGCTCCTTCAGTCTTCCTGCGGTCAGCCCTTCGTCCTGAGAGCGATGCTCTCACAGGCTGCACCGGAGCGCGTGGGGACACTTTACTGAGCTGTGCAGCCGTCACTACTGCCCTGTTTTGGAACATTTCCCTCACCCCAAAAATGTCCGTCACGCCCTTACTTATCATTCCCTCCCCGCCCCCTGCCCCTAACAACCAGGAACCCACTCTGACTCTGTGGATCTACCTGTTCTGGATGTTCCCCCTCAGTGGGGTCACACCCTGTGTGCCCTTCTGTGTCTGACTTGGGCTTCACACCTTTGCGTGGCTGAGGGCCGGAAAAAAGACAAACGACAAGAAAGGCACGTTACCTGCGACTCTGGCGACAGCCGGTGATGAGAACCAGAGGGAAGGCTCTGGGGCCGGGAGCGCCGCGCCCTGTGAAGCCCTGGCGTTGCTGCCAGTCTCGGTGGGGCACGGGCAGCGCCGTCCCCCAGAGCTGCTGGCCAACTCATCAAGTCCCGGCTGGCCAACCCCGGTGCGGTCGGGCCGAGGGAAAGGAAAGGGGCTCCCGGACCGCCCGGCTGGAAAGCGCGGCCTGCACACAGTGCCAGCCCCCCGTCTCCTTCCTCCCGCCCTCCAGGCCTCTTCAACCTGCGCCAGATCGTCCTGGCCAAGGTGGACAAGGCCCTGCACACGCAGACGCCCGCGGACCCGGCCCAGGAGAATGCCCGCCTCTGCCAGGAGGTCCTCGGGGTCCCAGCCACGCCAGGTAGCCAAGTGCACGCCGGGCCCACCTTAGCGGTCGCTTGGCGGCTACTGCCCAGGTCAAGAGGATCCTCTGGTGGTGTGTGAAGGGGGACCGACTGACGGGCTCTGGCCGAGGCCCGCTGACCTCTGGCCTCTTCCTGCCTCGGTTCCTGGGCTGGTCCCTCCAGCTGTGGCCCGCGGAGTCCGAGGGTGGGGTGGGCGTATCTGCACGTGCTTTCTGGAGAGCCTGGAAGAGGCAGGAGAGGGCTTCATACCCCGGACGGAACGCGTCGACGAGGTTTGCCCGTGCGTGTCGGTGCGGAGACGCAGTTCACTCCCTCGTGAGCGCTTGAACCCGCGCTCTCCCCGTGCTGGAAGGTGAGCCCTGACTCATCCCTCGGAGCCTCGGGCAGCTGACCTTGTAAGAGGCTTCGGGGTGAACCCTCGTGAGCTTCAGCAGAAAGTCGGCAAAAATTTATTTGTGTCCCTCCACTGAGTTGCCCGCAAGGTCCCCGTTTTCTAGAAGTGTTGGGCCAATACTCCCTCTAGTGGCAGGGGACTCAGACAGGGCTGCTTTGAGGCCCCCTCTCTGGGGAAGGGGCACGGAGCGGCCAGGGGGCCGGGCAGGAGCTTCTCCGCGTGTGTCCCAGGGACCCACCTGCTTGCGACCTTCGGCCACCTGGCAGGAAGCTACGACGCCCAGTCCTATGGCTACCTGTGCAGCGAGGTGTACTCCGCGGACACGTTCCACACACGTTTCAAGCGGGAGGGCGTCCTGAGTGGCAAGGTGAGAGGCCAGCCTGCCATGCAGACCAACACGGAGGTCCTTGGCCTGGGCCTAGATGCTTGTGCCGCCCGCCTGGGCCTGCCAGGCTCTGAGGGCCCTGCCCTGGACCCCCTGCTCCCCTGCCCTTTCTTGAGTCACAGCAGAGGTGGCCACACCCACACCCTCAGTGAAGGGGGTGCTCCACCCTCCTGCAGCCCCACCCCCTCTCGTCAGGTTGCCATGGACTACAGAAGCTGCATTCTGAGGCCAGGGGGCTCCGAGGATGCCAAGGGCATGGTGAAGCTCTTCCTGGGTTGTGACCCCACGCAGGACGCCTTCCTCCTGAGCAAAGGGCTGCAGGTTGAGGGCTGCAAGCCGCCGGCCTGCTGAAGGCACGGGGTTTTGCCCACCCAGGCGGGCCGGGTGCCTTAGTGCCCCGTCGGGGCGGGGGAGGGGCCGCGTGTCCTCCCAGCCCCTGAGTCCCCGGCGGCCGGCCTAGGCCAAAAGTCTCCACCTGGAAGTGTCTGGAGAGCCTGGCATCAAGGCTCCCCCTTGTTGCACTAATGCAATCCCTTCCTGGGGAGCTTTCCTGGTAACAAAACGGTTCTTTGAAAACGCAGCCGTTAATAAAAAGACTCTACTCCTGGTCTCTGCCTGCCGTCCCTTCCACCACAGGAGTGGCATGGGGGCCGTCACACTGGGGGGAGTTCTGACCTTGGTCGGGGATCAGCCCTGGGGCCGTGGTGACGCGTCTGGGTCACTGGGAGATGGCTGAGCTGTGGGGTGAGTTCAGACGGGGATGGTGCCCCGCACCCCGGCCGGGCAGGCTCTCCAGTGAGGGGGTGTCAGTTTCCTGCCAGCTCCCCTCCCCCCACCCCCCCCCCCCCCCCCCCCCCCCCCCCTCCTGGTCCCCAACTCGCCCGTCACTGTTTGGCATCTCGGGGGCTGTGATTGGCTGGAGCTGGTTCTGGCGGTGGGCACAGCTGTGGGAAGCCCGGCTGTGGCTGTCCCTGTCCCCGTGTCCTGTCCTCCTGCTCAAGGCCGGCCGGCTGGCTCCCTCTGATCATCGGCAGCTGCTGAAGTCTGGACCACAGCAGGGGGCTGCCTTCCTGGGTCCTAGCGATTCTTCCCAAAGGCCTTAGGGATGTGTTTTGGTGGCAGTAGGAATTCAGAGAGGGTGCTGCACCACTGGAGCGGTAGGGTGGCTCTGGACCGTCCCGTGTGTCCTTCCCGGGCCTTTGAGCTCCTCGGGAGCCCTGCCTCCGGCCCTTCGCCCCCACAAAGGACGCCAGGCAGCGGAGCGAGCGCGCGGGCGGCGCCCCGACCTTCTCCCCGTGGCCCAGGCGGGCAGGCGGTGCCGCGCTCTGTCCTCCCCTCAGCCTGCCCGCCCGTTCTCACCCGCCCTAGGGCAGTCGGTTGTGGACCAGGCTGTGGTGTCTGCCCTTCTGCAGCCCCGGCTCAGCTCCCTGCACCCACTTCGGTGCCTTCTGTGTTCTGGGCTGGTCGCAGGCCCAGAGCCGGTGGGCAGGCACCCCGTGGCCGGGAGGGCTGTTCGTGTGAATTCCCTGGGGCTTGAAAAGGAGCACAGCCGGCCTTCCATCAGGCACCTCTCGATGGATATGGAAGGGGCGTGTCGGGGCCTGGGGGCTGCTCGTCTTCCTGTGCACCGAGCCCCCAGGTGGTCCCCGTGCAAAATCCAGGTGTGGCGTTGGCACCCCAGCCGTGTGCCGGGCAGTCCATGGCGGGCGACACAAGCCTCGGGCTGGTGGGCCACAGGGTTCCTGAGCGGCAGGTCAGGACTGAGAGGGTGAGGCCTTTCCCCGGGTCCAGGGCCCAGGCTGATGCCGGCTGGAGGCCCCTCCGCTCACCGCCCGCAACCCCCAGCCCCTGCCCTCACGTGAGCCCCCAGGGCTGAGCTCAGGTGTTGGATGCCCAGGCTCCCCGGTAGCCCAGCCCGTTCCCAGTCCTCCGTGGTCACTGAAGGGCTTGGAAGCGGGTTGCCCCACAGAGACTGCTGTTCTCCGAGCCCTGGGCAGGGGGCAGGGAGGACGGGCACAGGGCCCTGCAGGGGTGTGGTCGCCGGGGCAGCCGGAGCAGCTCCACACAGTAAGTAAGAGCACCTCACCAAAAAACAGTGCGTTTCTCCAGCCGCCCCGGGACCTGAGCTCAGGTCCTGGGGCAGGAAGGGGCAGCACTGCAGCTGTTAGCTGTCACTGGGGGTCGACTGTGGCCCGGTGCCACCTCTTAGATCGTCCCCCGTCCCCTTCCGGGGTTGCGACCGGACCCCTGCCAATCGGGTTCTCACTCCTCCCCATCCCCTACGCCGGCTCCACGAAGGTGGAAGGAACACATTTTTAAAAAGGCTGGAGCCTGGGCTTCCCTGCTGGCGCAGTGGTTAAGAATCCGCCTGCCAATGCAGGGGACAAGGGTTCAAGCCCTGGTCCGGGAAGTTCCCACACGCCGCGGAGCAATGAAGCCCGTGCGCCACAACTACTGAGCCTGCGCTCTAGAGCCCAAAAGCCACAGCTACTGAGTCCTCGTGCCCCGACTACTGAAGCCCGCGCGCCTAGAGCCCGTGCTCCGCAACAAGAGAAGCCACCGCAATGAGAAGCCCACGCACCGCAACGAAGAGTAGCCCCCGCTCACCGCAACTGGAGAAAGCACACACGCAGCAAGGAAGACCCAACGCAGCCAAAAATAAATAAATTAAATAAATAAATAAATTTTTAAAAATCATATTAAATACCTATCAATGAGATTTTAAGAAATAGTCAGGACCAGAGCCTCCCATCAAGCCTCTTAGATAGCCTCAACCACCAGAGGGCAGACAGCAGAAGCAAGAGAAACTACAATCCTGCAGCCTGTGGACCAAAAACCACAGTGACAGAAAGATAGAGAAGATGAAAAGGCAGAGGGCCATGTACCAGATGAAGGAACAAGAAAAAACCCCAGAAAAACAACTAAATGAAGTGGAGATAGGCAACCTTCCAGAAAAAGAATTCAGAATAATGATAGTGAAGACGATCCAGGACCTCGGAATAAGAATGGAGGCAAAGATTGAGAAGATGCAAGAAATGGTTAACAAAGACCTAGAAGAATTAAAGAACAAACAAACAGAGATGACCAATACAATAACCGAAATGAAAACTACACTAGAAGGAATCAATAGCAGAATAACTGAGGCAGAAGAACGGATAAGTGACCTGGAAGACAGAATGGTGGAATTCACTGCTGCGGAACAGACTAAAGAAAAAAGAATGAAACGAAATGAAGACAGCCTAAGAGACCTCTGGGACAACATTAAACGCAACAACATTCGCATTATAGGGGTCCCAGAAGGAGAAGAGAGAGAGAAAGGACCAGAGAAAATATTTGAAGAGATTATAGTCGAAAACTTCCCTAACATGGGAAAGGAAATAGCCACCCAAGTCCAGGAAGCGCAGAGAGTCCCATACAGAATAAACCCAAGGAGAAACACGCCGAGACACATAGTAATCAAAGTGGCAAAAATTAAAGACCAAGAAAAATTATTGAAAGCAGCAAGGGAAAAACGACAAATAACATACAAGGGAACTCCCATAAGGTTAACAGCTGATTTCTCAGCAGAAACTCTGCAAGCCAGAAGGGAGTGGCATGATATACTTAAAGTGATGAAAGGGAAGAACCTACCACCAAGATTACTCTACCCAGCAAGGATCTCATTTAGCTTTGATGGAGAAATCAAAAGCTTTACAGACAAGCAAAAGCTAAGAGAATTCAGCACCACCAAACCAGCTCTACAACAAATGCTAAAGGAACTTCTCTAAGTGGGAAACACAAGAGGAGAAAAGGACCTACAAAAACAAACCCAAAACAATTAAGAAAATGGTCATAGGAACATACATATCGATAATTACCTTAAACGTGAATGGATTAAATGCCCCAACCAAAAGACATAGACTGGCTGAATGGATACAAAAACAAGACCCATATATATGCTGTCTACAAGAGACCCACTTTAGACCTAGGGACACATACAGACTGAAAGTAAGGGGATGGAAAAAGATATTCCATGCAAATGGAAATCAAAAGAAAGCTGGAGTAGCTATACTCGTATCAGATAAAATAGACTTTAAAATAAAGAATGTTACAAGAGACAAGGAAGGACACTACATAATGATCCAGGGATCAATCCAAGAAGAAGATATAACAATTATAAATATATATGCACCCAACATAGGAGCACCTCAATACATAAGGCAACTGCTAACAGCTATAAAAGAGGAAATCGACAGTAACACAGTAATAGTGGGGGACTTTAACACCTCACTTCCACCAATGGACAGATCATCCAAAATGAAAATAAATAAGGAAACAGAAGCTTTAAATGACACAATAGACCAGATAGATTTAATTGATATATATAGGACATTCCACCCAAAAACAGCAGATTACACGTTCTTCTCAAGTGCGCACGGAACGTTCTCCAGGATAGATCACATCTTGGGTCACAAATCAAGCCTCAGTAAATTTAAGAAAATTGAAATCATATCAAGCATCTTTTCTGACCACAACGCTATGAGATTAGAAATGAATTACAGGGAAAAAAACGTAAAAAAGACAAACACATGGAGGCTAAACAATACGTTACTAAATAACCAAGAGATCACTGAAGAAATCAAAGAGGAAACAAAAAAATACCTAGAGACAAATGACAATGAAAACACGATGACCCAAAACCTATGGGATGCAGCAAAAGCAGTTCTAAGAGGGAAGTTTATAGCTATACAAGCCTACCTAAAGAAACAAGAAAAATCTCAAGTAAACAATCTAACCTTACACCTAAAGAAACTAGAGAAAGAAGAACAAACAAAACCCAAAGTTAGCAGAAGGAAAGAAATCTTAAAGATCAGAGCAGAAATAAACGAAATAGAAACAAAGACAACAATAGCAAAGATCAATAAAACTAAAAGTTGGTTCTTTGAGAAGATAAACAAAATGGATAAGCCATTAGCCAGACTCATCAAGAAAAAGAGGGAGAGGACTCAAATCAATAAAATCAGAAATGAAAAAGGAGAAGTTACAACAGACACCGCAGAAATACAAAGCATCCTAAGAGACTACTACAAGCAACTTTATGCCAATAAAATGGACAACCTGGAAGAAATGGACAAATTCTTAGAAAGGTATAACCTTCCAAGACTGAACCAGGAAGAAACAGAAAATATGAACAGACCAATCACAAGTCATGAAATTGAAACTGTGATTAAAAATCTTCCAACAAACAAAAGTCCAGGACCAGATGGCTTCACAGGTGAATTCTATCAAACATTTAGAGAAGAGCTAACACCCATCCTTCTCAAACTCTTCCAAAAAATTGCAGAGGAAGGAACACTCCCAAACTCATTCTGTGAGGCCACCATCACCCTGATACCAAAACCAGACAAAGACACTACAAAAAAAGAAAATTACAGACCAATATCACTGATGAATATAGATGCAAAAATCCTCAACAAAATACTAGCAAACAGAATCCAACCACACATTAAAAGGATCATACACCACGATCAAGTGGGATTTATCCCAGGGATGCAAGGATTCTTCAACATACGCAAATCAATCAATGTGATACACCATATTACCAAATTGAAGAATAAAAACCATATGATCATCTCAATAGATGCAGAAAAAGCTTTTGACAAAATTCAACACCCATTTCTGATAAAAACTCTCCAGAAAGTGGGCATAGAGGGAACCTACCTCAACA
Organism: Eschrichtius robustus; assembly: GCF_028021215.1. Classification (NCBI taxonomy): domain Eukaryota; kingdom Metazoa; phylum Chordata; class Mammalia; order Artiodactyla; family Eschrichtiidae; genus Eschrichtius; species Eschrichtius robustus. The sequence goes on from NC_090824.1 coordinate 79,368,227, forward strand.
TAATAAAGGCCATATATGACAAACCCACAGCAAACATCATTCTCAATGGTGAAAAACTGAAAGCATTTCCTCTAAGATCAGGAACGAGACAAGGATGTCCACTCTCACCACTATTATTCAACATAGTTCTGGAAGTCCTAGCCACGGCAATCAGAGAAGAAAAAGAAATAAAAGGACTACAAATTGGAAAAGAAGAAGTAAAACTGTCACTGGTTGCGGATGACATGATACTATACATAGAGAATCCTAAAACTGCCACCAGAAAACTGCTAGAGCTAATCAATGAATATGGTAAAGTTGCAGGATACAAAATTAATGCACAGAAATCTCTTGCATTCCTATACACTAATGATGAAAAATCTGAAAGAGAAATTAAGGAAACACTCCCATTTACCATTGCAACAAAAAGAATAAAATACCTAGGAATAAACCGACCTAGGGAGACAAAAGACCTGTATGCAGAAAACTATAAGACACTGATGAAAGAAATTAAAGATGATACCAACAGATGGAGAGATATACCATGTTCTTGGATTGGAAGAATCAACATTGTGAAAATGAGTATACTACCCAAAGCAATCTACAGATTCAATGCAATCCCTATCAAATTACCAATGGCATTGTTTACGGAGCTAGAACAAATCCTCTTAAAATTTGTATGGAGACACAAAAGACCCCGAATAGCCAAAGCAGTCTTGAGGGAAAAACATGGAGCTGGAGGAATCAGACTCCCTGACTTCAGACTATACTACAAAGCTACAGTAATCAAGACAATATGGTACTGGCACAAAAACAGAAACATAGATCAATGGAACAAGATAGAAAGCCCAGAGATTAACCCACGCACCTATGGTCAACTAATCTACGACAAAGGAGGCAAAGATATACAATGGAGAAAAGACAGTCTCTTCAATAAGTGGTGCTGGGAAAACTGGACAGCTACATGTAAAAGAATGAAATTAGAATACTCCCTAACACCATACACAAAAATAAACTCAAAATGGATTAGAGACCTAAATATAAGAGTGGACACTATAAAACTCTTAGAGGAAAACATAGGAAGAACACTCTCTGACATAAATCACAGCAAGACCTTTTTTGATCCACCTCCTAGAGTAATGGAAATAAAAACAAAAATAAACAAGTGGGACCTAACGAAACTGCAAAGCTTTTGCACAGCAAAGGAAACCATAAACAAGACGAAAAGACAACCCTCAGAATGGGAGAAAATATTTGCAAATGAATCAACGGACAAAGGATTAATCTCCAAAATATATAAACAGCTCATTCAGCTCAATATTAAAGAAACAAACACCCCAATCCAAAAATGGGCAGAAGACCTAAACAGACATTTCTCCAAAGAAGACATACAGACGGCCACGAAGCACATGAAAAGATGCTCAACATCACTAATTATTAGAGAAATGCAAATCAAAACTACAATGAGGTATCACCTCACTCCTGTTAGAATGGGCATCATCAGAAAATCTACAAACAACAAATGCTGGAGAGGGTGTGGAGAAAAGGGAACCCTCTTGCACTGTTGGTGGGAATGTAAATTGATACAGCTACTATGGAGAACAATATGGAGGTTCCTTAAAAAACTAAAAATAGAATTACCATATGACCCAGCAATCCCACTACTGGGCATATACCCAGAGAAAACCGTAATTCAAAAAGACACATGCACCCGAATGTTCATTGCAGCACTATTTACAATAGCCAGGTCATGGAAGCAACCTAAATGCCCATCGACAGACGAATGGATAAAGAAGTTGTGGTACATATATACAATGGAATATTACTCAGCCATAAAAAGGAACGAAATTGAGTCATTTGTTGAGACGTGGATGGATCTAGAGACTGTCATACAGAGTGAAGTAAGTCAGAAAGAGAAAAACAAATATCGTATATTAATGCATGTATGTGGAACCTAGAAAAATGGTACAGATGAGCCAGTTTGCAGGGCAGAAGTTGAGACACAGATGTAGAGAATGGACATATGGACACCAAGGGGGGAAAACTGCGGTGGGGTGGGGATGGTGGTGTGCTGAATTGGGCGATTGGGATTGACATGTATACACTGATGTGTATAAAATTGATGCCTAATAAGAACCTGCAGTATAAACAAACAAACAAAACAACTAATACTAAACTTTCATTGGGTTATTTGTATGGAAATATGTTAATAGAAATGTTTCAGACATTACATGAAATTTCTAAAAATCTTATATTTGTATGTGTATGGAAATATGTATGGAAATATGTTAATAGAAATGTTTCAGACATTACATGAAATTGCTAAAAATCTTATATGTTCTGGTATAATGTTATATGTAATAATCCTAGTTATTACTTTAAAATGTATATCTCAGAAATAACTAATTTTCTTGTCAACTGCATTATTATGAACTTTCATCAAATCTTTAACCGTGGTCATTTTTAAGTAGAAAAAAAAAAAAAAGAAAGAAATAGTCAGTTAGTTAGTTAATTGTGCCGGGTCTTAGTTGCCACAGGCCAGCTCCTTAGTTGTGGTAATGAGATATTTTATATTCTTTTTTGTTCCTGAACAAAGGCCTCAGAATCCAGTATTTACTTGATAATGCTCACAGCATAGCTCAGCACGGAATAGCCACATTGTTTTTCTTTGGCTGCTATGTACCAAACAGCCTTTTGTACTGTTTTACCAAATGCATGTATTTAACACCTGTTTTAAAAAACATAGTGAGATCTCAAAAACTTGAAATTGACTAAAGTAAGATTCTCTCTGTAGTACTACTTATTTGACCAGCACCACCTGATAACACCGGTGTGGTGCACCGAGCCTTACTCTAGCATATCGGGATACACCCCGTTTCGACAAGTGTTCATCCTCCAAGTCCCCAAGGCCTCTCACACACTGCCAGTGAAACTGCTTCCTGCTTGGGAAAGAGTGCCCCAGTTCGTTTCTTTAGAAGCTTGAAGGCTATGTAAGCCCTCCAAAAGGTTAGAGGGCAAAGAACAACTCTAAAACTGGCACATTTGTTTAAAGAAAAAGACTTGTCAATATTACAAGAGCCAGCTTGCTTTCACTTGTGACACGTTTTCTTAGGAGGCAAGGGATGTGGCCATGTGACTTGGACAAGCTGTTTCCCTCTGTCTCAGTGTCCCACCTGTGAGTGGGTAGTCTGACGAAGCTTAATGACAGACATCTGAATAACGATCATGAACAGTGGCATCTAATTTCCAAAATAAAAACAGGAGAATGAGTATGTCTTTCACAACAGGACGTCAAGTCTACCTCAAAGATATTGGTAGCCTTGAGTCCACTGCTTCTCACTGAGTGCAACTGTGCCCCCCAGGGGACATCTGGAGAAGTCTGAAGGTGATTTTGGCTGTCACGACTGGGAGGAGAGAGAGGGAATGTTACGGGCACCTAGTGAGTAAGAGGTCGGGACCTTGCTAAACACTCTACGATGCACAGGACTCACACACCACAGCAAAGGTTTATCTGGCCCCAAAAGTCAATGCCTTGGTTGAGAAACCCTGCCTTAGAGCAAACCACGGATACTCATCTTTAGCAGGTAACAGGGCATTTACTACCCACCTGTAAACCTACAGACTTCCCGACTTACACAGCTAATCCTGTGGCAGGAATGAAATAGAGAGCGTGTGACCATCTGGTAGTACCTAGGTTTGCCCCTCAAGTCACATGAGACAGTGCTGGAGACTGACATTTTCTATATTGGAGGTCTCTGGCAAGCCACCAGTTTTCTAACCTAAAAAGTCTAAGCAGCATTGTTACAATACACATAATAACACGACAATTCTGCTTTTATAGAGAAATTCGATGTGGGAAAGGAGCTTATCTGACATCAGAAGCAAATGCTTTGAACACATCACATCTGCTGGTTCGACTGTCAAATCTTGACAGCTGGAGACGTAGGAAGGTAGACAGGAGAGAACAGACCAAAGTTACGGGCCTGCTGAGTCCTCGGGGCTAACCATAATACACTTCGTACTGCCCTGGGTCCAGGGGTGTGTTCTAACACCCTCTCAGTCACTTACGGTCCATAGACAGACCAAGTATAAATTCACAATTACCAGCAAGTGTACCAAAAAAAGGCAGAGTTAAGAAACTTAAATGCGAGCCCTACCTGGTCTTTTTCTTCTTCATCGACAGAATCATCCGATTTTGCTTTTTCAGGGTCTTCCTCAGGTTTCCGTTTGGCAGGCCTGTCACACACACACACACAGTAAAGCCAACTGTTAGCTCACCAGACCCTAGACCTCCAGTGGGCACGAAACAACTCATATTCCTCCCTACCAAGAGTACCCTCTCTTTGGAAAGATTCAGGGCATGGTCCCCTCTTCCCTCTGAGAAGCCCTTTTTGCCAGGACATTAAAAGAAGCTTCGAGCTTAATGTTTCTTTGGATGACAGGTTTAGAATACCACCATTTTGCAAACCTTAAGAAATAATGGATCTAGACTTTGATCAATGGCTGCTACAATCACCGAAGAGACATTACATGCCTCTGATGGACAGCCCCATGCTGTCAATGAAGTCTCACAAAATAAAGCTGGAATCTGATCAAGACTCTAGACCTAACTACCAGTTTACAGAAAACTGGAGGCAAGGGAACACATTAACCACCAAAACGATGCAGTCAGCCAGACCTAGACGCTATTAGAAAAAAAGACCTATTTTCTTTAAATCAATGGCAAGAAGATAAGGAATCTATCACTCGAAAGGCTTAAGGAGCAAATCAACCAAACTCTGTTACACAAGGGGAAGAATGAACACTGCTATATATTTGTTAGTAAGGAACTGTTACACTTTATAAGGCCTGTTTTGTCTTCTTCAAAAGACTGTTTGCTAGATGTTAGCAATTATGGCAAAATATGAATAAAAAACTTGTCAGAGAAAGAGACCTTGTCATCTAGAAATACAGTAGGTGTGGATAAGATGACATGTCCGATTTGTTTCAAAGTAATCCAACTGGGAGGAGATGGGTGGGTATGGAGCTGTAATCCATTTGGAACAATTTTCACTTGGAGCATGTGGGGGTATAGATGAAACAACAGCCAGGAGATGTTAACTGTTGACACTGGGTGATAGGTACACAGGGGTTCATTTTACTATCCTTGGTAATTCTGTGCATGTACATTTGAAGTTGCCTATGTGAAGAGTAAAAATGGATGAGATCTTCAGAAATGCTGTTCACGAATGTCTAATAACAGAATATCAAAAGGAAAACCGAAGCAATGTGGAAGTCAGAATTACTAAGTTACATCCTACTAATTTATATGTGTTTTACCAAAAACCGTTGGCCCCTAAAATGGGGGCTGTCCATTCATTATATACTGACCTCCTTGTGAAATGAGATGTGATGGTGGTCTGCCTGGCAGTTTGCCTTCTAATCCTGGGGCTAGATGAGACTTCAGCTGCTTAAAGAAAAAGAAACAAAAAAGCCACTATGAATAAAGAGTTCACAGCCAAGGTACAGTTCTTCAGCATTACCAAGCTGGTGCAGAGACCAGGTTCTGAGGATTAAGTAACCTTCTCTTCTTATTCTCAGCAACCACCATCTTGATAAACTCATCAAATTAGCACCTGCCAGTCTGCTGGGCCATTTCAACACAAGCTCTTGTATGAGGGGCCCAACCCTGAGACGCACAAGGAAACAGAGCCTCCGTTTATTTCGTCAAAAGATGAAGTGGCCAAGCACCTGACCTGAGCTCAAGTCCCATGCTCTTTTTTTAAAAATTCCAGAAGAGTTACTCTGACTACAAGTGGGGAAGGAGTCTAAGAATAAATGTTTAGCTTAAACAGGCATGTAACTTACAAGTCATAGATATCAGCAGCTCCTGTTATCTTATACCTCATAAATTCAACCGCATTTGGGGATCTAATGCTCTATAACTTGGTTGAAGACAAAAATTTAAAGTATATATCTAAGCTAGTTAGACGTATACACAAGAGGGAATTCCACGGCGGTCCAGTGGTTAAGACTCGGCACTCTCACTGCCAAGGGCCGGGGTTCGATCCCTGGTTGGAGAACTAAGATGGTACAAGCCGAGCAACACAGCCATCCCCCCACCAAAAAAAAGGATACACAAAAAACAAGTACTGCCGGTGGAGGGGTTGTGTGTGGGGGGAACAGACAGACCCTATGGCGCCAAGTCTGTCCTCCCCTTAGGTGGCACCAGATTCCAACGAGGTCAAACGAGTCAAGCGCTCTTACAGTTTGTTTCTCCATCGGACTTGCTTCTCCTGGGCATGCAAAGTTTGGAAACAGGTTTGGGGGACTTGTTTTTCTCTGCTATTTCCACTCTGCGCTCCTCACCACTTGTCTGGCTCCCGTTTTCTAGACAGCCGTTCACTTCCCAACTGAAAGCATGAGCTCTGTTCTCCAAGGACAAATCTTTATTTAAAAGGGATCTGCCTTGAGCCAGGTAGCCCTCCTACAGCAGGAAAGGATCATTTAAGTAGCAGTGACTGTAAACAAGGGGCCATGAGAGAATAAGGAAACACAGGCGCTTCCTTCATAACTATCAGGGAACAGGGAGAGGTGGGATTATTCTGCCTCCCTGGTCACAGACAAGTTACATGGGAGGAAACGTTTTCTAGCCGCCGGGATGCTGACGACTTACCTCTGATAATTCTTCTCTATGTAGTTTGGTTTTCAAGTCACACAACTGATTCTTTATTTCTGTCTGCAGAAATTCACGCAAGAGATTCCGTTTCTCCTTCATGCATTCCTAAGGGAAGGACAGAGGTTTACAAGTCTCCACATTCCCAAGGTAGGAACCAATGGACTAATACACAAATAGTTACACTGCCTGGTCACATAACAATGACTGAATGGCAGGCAATGCTGAGCCGGCCAAAAAGAAAACTAAATATTCGCAAGACATGTTCCTGATGTTTCTGTTAAGATCATATCACACACCATCTCCAGAGTGGTGACAAATGGAAAGATTAGAGGTGAAACAGACACATAATAGAGTACTAGAACAAAACTGATTTGGAAAAACAGTGTGACCAGGACAAGTTATAATCCAGACTTGATGGTACGGAACCCAGACTGGGAAACTCGATGAGTTACCAAAAGCTAACCCATAATAGCCTATTAGTACAGCACATTAGACAGAAACATCCACGTCATCCTCAACTTTAGGGAAAAGAGAGCCAATTCCACTTAATTTTGTTTTTATGAACTACATAGTATCTGTCAAATGGTCACATTTGATCATATATTTTGTTAAGGTGGAGATTACCTTACCTTTTCTGTTAACTATCTCTTTCCAAATCTTTGAGCCTGGGGGAAGAAAAGGGAAGAAACAAACGCTTGTTCAGCAACATTGTCCACCTGTAAGAATGCCACACTTTAAAGAACTTTGGAAATAAGTTGAACATGAATGTTAGAAAAAAATACAATGGTTTTTCCCTCCCCCAGTGTCTAGAATGCCCTACTGTAATGCCTGCACGTTAAGAAGTTATTTTCAATATGAATGAGGTCCCCCTTTTGGGGGGTGGTTTTCTGATGGTGGTAAGAGATGATATAGGAGATTATCTTCCGATAATATAGGGAAATCTATCTAAAGTAATTATTCAGTACTTGCCTGATAAGTCAAATTTGAAATTCTTCCATTTCACTGAATTCTTTCCTTCTTTCAACTTTTAATTAATAGAGTAAATTACATGATCCCATCACTCTCTTCAAGACAGTCTATAAATAACCTTAAATGTCATAAGTCGGAATTCATTACAGAAATTCACCCGTCATTTTCCAGTAAAGGAAAGCAGCAATTCAAATACAAGCAGTAATACTGTAGTGTATCAATTTGTTGCAGAGAAAAATGTTTATTTAAAAATTTCAAAATACTTTGTATACCAGCCCTCACTAAAAGTATTTTTTAACTGTACTGACATGGACCTGAACCCTTAAGAATTCATCTTTTTCCTCATTATATTTTGTAACCTGACATGCTTTGAAAATAGGCATATATTTTTTAAGTTACAAAACTATTTCAACTCAAAGAATTGTTTAACTTAGGCAAAAAGAAGAGATTAACAATATTATACTCAAACAATTTGCTTCCAATAGATAGAACTGAAGGGGGTATAAAATGACATTCCTCAAGTCTTCTGGATTTTATTTACTCATTGTAATGTACAAAGAGACCCAGGTCCCACCAGGTTAGGGACGTTGCTTCTATGATTTATCTTCTAAAGACAATGGATGAGCAAACCCACCTCCCCTTTAGCCCTGGTTAGCATCAGTCCCAGTGAACCTTCATTTCTCTTTCCTATCTAAATCAAGCTATTCCTCTATAATAACCCATTCTGAATAATGATTATTGAGATTTAAATAACAGCTTTCCAAAAACAACTCTATAGCAATTTATTCCAAATTAGCCCAATCTACAGTTTCTTCTTCATTTTAAGTGAAAAAGTAAAGAATAAAAACATTAGCTAATTTTTAACACATCATTTATCAATGATTCAAGTTGAAAACTGCTTCAACTTTAGCATCTCATGGGTACAAACGGATAAGGAATTTTATGCTAGAAGATTTGGTTGGATACCTGAAGATGTGGTTTATTTATGAGAGTTTTTGTGTTGTGTGTTGATAGATTTAACAACTAAAGAGATTTTGAACATCTTGGGGAGTACTCAATGACTGTCTAATTGTTTCTGTAACTTAGAATGTTTTTCAAGCGCACATGATATAAAAAGTATTATATTATAAAAGTAATATAATTTTGTCTTAATGGATTCTTTCCTAGAAATGGAGCAAATGTTTTGGCTACCAAATCCTTGCAATGATATTTAGTACTGTATTTTTAGCTTCTGCTCTTCTTAAATAACCCAAAAGCTGTACTTTTTATTTAAACCATGAGAACATAAAAGTAGGTGTATAGGTCAAGAGAAAGTACATCCATTTTGTGTCTTTGCCGACTCTTTTCAGATTGATATGTCATCTTTGTCTGAAATAGCAAGCCACATAATTTTGCATAGAAAATAAGAAACATACCTATAAGTTATTTTTAAGTGTTAACATTTAAAGGGACCAGCACTACATAATATTTTTAATTCCATAAATATTTACTGATATCTGCATTATTATAACTCTCAAATTTTTCCTTAGAATTTTGAAAGAACTTCCTTCATTCCAGTATCATGGAAAAGTTTTTCAAGCTTAATTCAACAGGGTATTTCAACTAGCCGGTATCTTTGATCTTTATTATGGTTAATTTTTCTTCATGAAGTGACCAAATTTGAATAAGGCTGATGGTCCATCATGGGGGAGATTCATCTCTCCGGCTTCTTCCTGCTGAGGGAGAATCATCTTTGGTTTGTGACATCACAGTCTGAGCTGGGCAAGTGGCTGTGATAGCAAACCGAGGATTATATCCCTTCAGTGTGAATGAGCTGCAAGAGATGTGGGTGCTATCATTTCAAGTCCTGTCACAGAGACACTACTGAGATGCATGACAGGAGTCAAGTGAGGGAAAGATGCTTGCATTGCAATTGTCACTTTTACAGCATCAGCCATTAAAGATAAAAGTACCATTTCACAGTTTCCTTCATTATTAATTTAAAAGAGGGAGTAAACGTCATGTTAATAAAACTCACAGATAATGATAAAATGGGAGGGAGGAAAGTAACCAGCGAGTAACCAGACAATAAAGGAAGAGGGACACGGAGAGTGAGGGATGGGTGCACAACTCAGCCGCGCCTCTGGCCACAGGAAGAGCAAAAAATAGAAGGCGCCAGCGCGCAGTGGCGGGCTGGAAACCCTCCGACCTCGGAGAACTGCGGAGAACCGGGGACCGGAGTCAACAACGGCTCCCAGGCGGTCCCAGCGTCCCGACCCGCACCCGGCCGCGACACAGTTTCCACAAACTGAGACACACGGAGCCCGCGCGAGGGGCGGCGGGTCGCGCGGGCTTCCCCGCCGGCTCCCCTGCAGGCCGGTCCCCCGCAAGCCGAGCGCACGAAAGGGCGCCCCAAAGGCGCCGGCCCAAGGCGCCCGCTGCGCTTTCCCTCCCGAAGGTGGGCTGCAGGGCCCAAGCGTAAACCCTGAGACAACAACACGCGCACCACGCCGCCACGGGGGACGAGAGGCCGGGCGCCCACCTGCCCGGACACCCTGCATTTCTGGAATCACCGGACGCCTGTGTAAATTTCCGTTCGGCGTGTCATTTGCCAAAGGCCACTCAAGATCAGGGGACAGGATGCCTCCTCTCCAAGGGTCCAGCCAGCCCACCCACTAAAATTACAGGACACAATGCCTCCGTTCCAAGGGCCCTGCCAGCCCACCCACTCAAATTAGGGGAGACAACGCCTCCTCTCCAAGGGTCCAGCCAGCCCACCCACTCAAGATCAGAGGGACAAAATGCCTAACTAAAACACCACAAAACAAAAACACAAAAAACTGGAGAGAGGAAGGAAAGGGTGTCCTCAAAAATAAAAAAGCTAAGCACGTTGACAGCGCTAAGAATAAACTACCAGGAAAAAGAAACCCTACATGTCAGATCATAAAGTACGGAAGGGCAAGCCCGCCGGCAGTCCAGGCCCGGGGGGACCGGGGTCCCCAGCCCTACAGAGCCAACGGCAGCCCGGCTCGGGCGCCCCTCGGAAGCGCGGGGTCCCCGCGGCCGAGTCTGCGCCCCCGGCCGGCCCCGGCTCCCCTCTGCCCACCCTGCGCGCGGGGGCTGGACACGGCCGCGGAGAACCACGGCGGGGCGGGAAGGGGGGCTCCAAAGAGGGTCTGGCGACTCGAGTCGCTCCGTTTCTCGGTGGGCTCAGCGCGCGCCGTGGGGGAAGAGGGGCGGGGGTCCGGGAAGAGGGGACGGGTGGCACTCACGTAGACCGGCAGCGGCCACGGGTAGACGGCGGGCTCGGCCCCCACGGACGACTCCAGCCTGGGCTCCAACTTCTCCCCCATGTCTTCGCGCGCGGCCCCCGCACCAGGCTAGTCTGGCGGTTGGGGGGAGGGGCGGGACGCCCGCCGGCGGGGGCGGGGCGGGCGGGCGGGCAGGCGAGCGGGCGGGCGGGAGGCTGAGGGGAGGGGGCCTGGCCTGGACCTCAGCCACCGCCGCCGCCGCCGCCGCCGCCGCCGCGCTCCCGTCTGGCCCCCGGCTCCCTCTTTGTGGTCACAGGCCCGGGACCTCCAGCGCTGCCGCCAACTCGGGCCGGCGTGAGGCGAGCACAATGAGCCGGGGCCGGGCTGAACCACTCACTCGCGGCGCGCGCGCGCCGCCCACCCCGTGGACTCGCCCGCTCCACCTACGCACGCACGCACGCACGCACGCACGTCTTCGGCTGCCCCCGGCCACCCGCACCGGCCCGAAGTCGGGACCCGGGGAGACCCCCTCGGGGCTTGGGGTGGCGGGTTCGACTCCCGCCCTTGACGTACCGTGACACACACACACACACACACACACACACCCCCACCCAATAATAAGACTATAATTCCTCATTAAATATGACAGCCGGAATCCCGGCTTCTGTTCACAAAAATGCCCTGTATTTAGCCTATGCTAGGCACCAGACCCTGGACGCTCAGTACTGGCAAAAAAGGAAATGCCCTGCCCTCATGGCGCTGCCATTTTAATTGGAATAGTAGTGACAATGGTCAAGGGAGAAAATAAAGTGTCATCATCGCCACGGGGATGGTTAATCTCATGTGCGCACTGCGTGGGGCCCCGGCAACCACAAACATTATTCCAGATGTGGCCAGGAAGGTATTTTTCAGAAGAGATGAACACTGAAATTGGTCCACCTTGGGTAAAGGAGATTGTCAATGCCGTGGCGTGGGTGGGCCTCGTCCATCAGCTGAAGGACTGGAGAGAAAAATGAGGTTCCGAAGAAAGAGGGAACTGTTCCTCCAATGGCCTTGGGACATCAGCTCTTCCCTGTGTCTCCAGCCCAGAGTCCTGCCCTGACTTGCCTGCCTCACGGTCACATGAGTCAACTCCTTAAAACAAAACTATATATGTAAAAATGCTGAATATATACAAGCCTATTAATTTCTATATGTGTGCATACATATTATATATATGTATACACATATGTTTATATGTGCGTGCGTTTGTAGTATATGTGTAAGTACTATATACAGTATACATACAAGCCTATATATTTGTGTGTATATATTGTATACATGTATGTATGTGCATATATATAGTATACATTTTATAAATGTGAACATGCTGTGTATATACACACACCCATATATTGATATATGGGTGTGTGTAGATATACAGTTTATGTACACTGTATGTATGTATACAGTGTGTATTTATATATAGGTGTGTATATATGTTGTATACCTGTATGTGTATATGTTTCTAGGTGTTACATGTATATATGTATATACTGTTATATACACACTTGCGTATGTATTTATATGTGTATGTACATGCGCATATTTACATATAGGTGTGTATGTGTGTGTATACATTGTATATATGTATATATCTGATATATATGATATATGTACGTGTACATACGATGAATTTATATATACAGTACATATATATTTTTATGCTATATGCTTTTATATGTAGGTGTATATGTGTGTCTATATGTATGTACGTGTACGTATTGCATGTATTATATGTGTATGTATGTATACTGTCTATATACACACCTAAATATCTTTGTATGTGTCTATATGTATGACATATATGTACCTAGGTGTGTATATTGCATATGTTATACGTATGTGTACATACTGTATACATACAAACGATGCATTTTATATGTGTGTATGTATAGTGTCTATGTATGTGGGTATTGTATATGTTATGTGTATATGTGTGTATACATACTGTAGATATACAAACTATGCATTTTATATGTGGGTATACAGGTAAGAGTGTATTGTATATACTATATGTGTATATGTGTGTATGCATACTGCATAGATACACTGCTGTATATTTTTGTACGCGTGTACATATGTACGTGTGTGTGTATATACACACACACACCCTATGGATTCTGTTTGTCTGGAGAACCCTCACTGATACGGACACTTATGACAATTGAGCACCTGCTCCTTGCCAGCCAGGGAGCCAAAGGCTTGTCCTTGCGGTGTCTCCCTTAAGTGTCACAAGTCCCAGGAGGGAAGGTGATGCGGCTGCTACCAGTTGAGGTGCCTCAGGGTCAGAGAGGTGCACAGGGTGGGGGGCTGGAGCCTGGTGGAGCCCAGGTGGAGTTCTAGCAGCAGTACAGCCTAGCAGTCCCACTTCCCCGGGTGCTTCTCACAAAGACGCCAAGGGAGAGACGGGATCTGAAGGAGGGGATGAGGAAGCTTCCGTGGGTCCGCAAGCCCAGACCAAGGCTGACTCGTCAAGGGTGTTAGAGGTCAGGACTGTGGTTACCCTGGGGGTGGGCTTACACAGAGCCATTCACATTCTGAAAAAGTATCCATTCTGCTCTTGTTTGTATGTTTACCCCCCTCCCCCAAATCTTTTAAAAACAGATTCTCTTGGTTGCTGGGAACACACACGGGGAAGTTGTGTGTGAGGGGGTGTGATCCAGGGGACAGGGAGGATAAGCCCCCCCACTCGTAGGGCCAGGAGTGGCTCAGCTTTCTGAGCTGAGGATGGCCCACGAGGTCCCAGAGAGAAGGGTCCCTGCTCCGTCCCTGCTCTGTGCACCCCATTCCCAGCCTGAGAAGCCCAGAGCCACCCCCCGCAACACACACACACACACACCAGGGAGGAGAGCCAGTCACCCTGGCTCCCAGGCTCTGGCTCCAAGGCTCCCGGCACTAGGAGCTCTTTTCAGCTTTCATGCTCTGTCTGTCTCTCGCCCGCCCTCCCTCCCTCCTCCGCTTCTTCCCCTCCCGCTCCATCTGTCCTCCCCTCCAGCCTGCATTTCTACACAGGATGGCTCACAGACAGCTGCTCCCCGTGCCCACCTGCCACCATTCGATGGATGTCAAAGCAAACCCTGGGGACTTCCCTGGAGGTCCAGTGATTAAGACTCCGAGCTTCCACTGGCAGGGGGCGCGGGTTCGATCCCTGGTCAGGGAAATAAGATCCCACATGCCGCACGGCATGGCCAAGAAAAATAAATGAATAAAAAATAAAGTTATAGTGATGAAACAGCCCTAGTCGTGCAAGGACGGGACGTATAGCTCTATGGTATAGAATAAAGGTCCAGAAACAGATCTATGAGAACTTGATATGACAGAAAGTGGGGAAATTAAGGAGTTTTCAATAAATGGCATTAGGACAATTGCATATCCATGTGGGAAAAAGTAAATTAGAAAAAAAAAAAAAAAGGCAAGCCCTGGTCAGGTGTGACCTTGGGCCCAGGGCCATTGGCACACGTTGTCATGTGGGATGTTCTTCCTTAGACTCCTCCCTCCCCCCTGTGTCACTGTCACTTCCTCCAGAACCTTCCTGGACTCCCCTACACAAGCCCGGGGTGTGCCCTCACCCGCCCTGGATCACCAGAATTCCCATCCCGGCCCACCCTTCCCTGCCAGGTAAAGAACTGTGCATGGTCAATAAGACCATAGAGGTCATTGGCCATTGCTATTGCAGCTGGAATTGTTACTGTGTTTAGATAGGGTGACCAACACCCGCCCCCAGTTTGCCCAGGACCGCTCAGGTTTGAGCGCTGGAACTCTGGGGAAACCCTCAGTCCCGGGGAACCCCAGAAGGCTGATCAGCCTATTTAGGACGGATCTTTCACTTGATCTCCCAACCCCCGAGAGCCAGAAAGGGAATCTCCCCCCTCCTTCCATTGTAACCTTCATTCATCCATCCACTCATCCCTTTATTCAACTCCTTTATTCAGCAAGTATTTATGAAGCATCTACTACACAGCAGACACTCTTCTAGGTGCTGGGGACATAACAGCATCCCTGTCCTCAAAGAGCTCACGTTCTAGCGAGGGCAGCAAACAGTCGACTGAGAAGGTGTGATTTATCACATGGCAATGATGTCTCGGAGACCACTGCAGGGCAGAGGAGGTGGGAGAGGAAAGGGGCAGGTCTAAATGCAGGCGCTGACGGGATTGGGGCAGACCTTGCCCTGGGCCAGGCTGGTTGCTTCAACACAGCTGTCCTCGCCCAGGGCCATCCTGCCCCCGCCTCACCCAGTTCTTCCGTGATGTGTGGGGAAAATCTGTGGTTGTCACAACTGGGGGGGAGGGGCCCCTGGAATCAAAGGGGTGTGGCCAGGGCTGCTGCTAAACCCCACACAGTGCCCAGGAGGGGCCCTCAGCAGAGGATGACCCGCCCCGAATAACCCCAGTGCCGCAGGGGAGACCCTGCACTAATATTATTCAGACCCGCTGGTGCCCCCAGATTCCTGCACAGGCAGGGACTCTAACCGGGTCACCTCTGTATCCCGAGGTGACCTAGAGTGGGGCAGCCAGGAGGGCTGAGATGGGCATCGGGGGTGAAATGACAAATCTCTGTGCCCACTCTCCGCGCCGCACCCCAGGGGCGATGGCCTCTATCTCCTCCCTGTGCAGGTAGCTTTTCCCTGAGCCATTTCTTCTTGTCAAGGTCCCTGTCGCAGGTTGGGTTCCCCAAAGATGACGTTGAGAGCAAGGATTGGAGTGCAGGTGGTTGATGTGAGACGTGCAGCAACAGATACAGCTGCCATAGGGTCCCACAATTCCACTCCTGGGCATAGATCTGGAGAAAACTCTAATTCAAAACTATACACACACCCCTGGGATCTCCTTGGTGCTCCAGTGGTTAAGACTCCGTGCTTCCAGTGCGGGGGGCATGGGTTCCATCTCTGGTCAGGGAACTAAGATCTCACATGCTGTGTGACAAAAAAAAAAAAGAAAGAAAGAAAGAAAAAGAAAGAAAGAGAGAGAGGGAGAGAGAGAAAGAAAGAAAGAAGGGAAGGAAGCAAGGAAGAAAGAAAGGAAGAAAGAAATAAAGGAAGAAAGGAAGAAAGAAAGAAAGGAGGAAAGAAAGGGAGGAAGAAAGGAAGAAAGAAAAAAAAAAGAAAGACAAGATACATGCACCCCAATGTTCATTGCAGCACTATTTACAATAGCCAAGACATGGAAGCTACCTAAATGTCCACTGATGGATGAATGGATAAAGAAGATGTGGTACATATATACAATGGGATATTATCCAGCCATAAAAAGAATGAAATAATGCTATTTGCAGCAATGTGGATGGACCTAGAGATTACCATACTAAGTGAAGTAAGTCAGAAGAGAAAGACACATATCATATGATCTCACTTATATGTGAAATCTAAAATACGACACAAATGAACTCGTCTACGAAACAAAAACAGACTCACAGACATAGAGAACAGACTTGTGGTTGCCAAGGGGGAGAAAGAGTGAGGGAGGGTTGGATTGGGAGTTTGGGGTTAGCAGATGCAAACTATTAAATATAGGATGGATAAACTACAACATCCTACTGTCTAGCACAGGGAACTATATTCAACATCCTGTGATAAGCCATAATGGAAAAGAAAAAAGTTTTACTTATAGGTTCCATCCCTAACTGAGCTGGCCCATCCCCTCCCATGGTTCTAAGTGCAGCCCGAGGCTGCAGACTTCCCACCGTGGTCTTCAGCTCCAGAGCAAGCCACCTGCAAACCACCCACATCTTTCCAGGGGCTGGCAACTCTCCTTTGCTACTGATTCCAAGACACATCCAGATAGCAAAAATGTGACCATGAAAAGAAACTCAGGCATGTTCAAATCAGGGAAATAACATTCTTATCTCTGTTCAGTACTCGCTTAATTTTAGAATAGCTTAGAGTTACAAAAAAGTGGCAAAGATCTGTACAGAGTGTAGAGTGCCGTGGACCCTGACCCAGTAACCCTATCTCCAACACGTTAGTACGTTAGTATGACATGTTTATCCAACTAAGGAACCAAGATGGATACATTGTTATTAACTAAAGTCCACACTTCATTAGCATTTCCCTAGTTTTCCCCTAACATCCTTTTTCTGTCCCAGTCTCCTCTGGGCTGTGACATTTCTCAGATGTCCCTGGGTTTTGATACCTTGAAAGTTTTGAGGAGGACTGGTCAGGTATTTTGTCCCTCAATTTGTTTGTCTGTTTGTTTTCTGATGTTTTCTTATGGTTGGTCTGGAGTTATGGGGTTTGGGGCGGAAGATCCAGACAGAGATAAAAATGCCATTCTCCTCAGGTCACGTCAAGGATACACACCATCAACGGGACTTATGACAAATGATTTTACCCTTGATCACCTGGCCAGTAGCGTCTTTTTTTTTTTTTTTTTTTTTTTTGCTGCGTTGGGTCTTCGTTGCGTGCGGGCTTCTGTAGTTGTGCGTGGGGGCTCAGTAGTTCTGGCTCCCAGGATCTAGAGCGCAGGCTCAGTAGTTGTGGCCCACGGGCTTAGTTGATCTGCGGCACCTGGGATCTTCCCGGACCAGGGCTTGAACCTGTGTCCCCTGCACTGGCAGGCGGATTCTTTTCTTTTCTTCTTTTCTTTTGCAACCAAAACTTTAATCCCAAGGATTCTCACAAAACATATTA
This sequence comes from Eschrichtius robustus, assembly GCF_028021215.1. NCBI lineage: Eukaryota > Metazoa > Chordata > Mammalia > Artiodactyla > Eschrichtiidae > Eschrichtius > Eschrichtius robustus. Next base: position 79,385,730 of record NC_090824.1, read on the forward strand.
CAAATGACAGCATGAAAAAAAAAATTGCACAGTAACTCAAAGTTCAGCTCTACAATACTCTTAATCCGGCAGGACATTGGTATCTTGATCATCTCAGATTTCCAAAAAATATTACAAAGAGCTATGTATTCATGTACAGCAATCACAGAGGGGACTTATGACCTAACTCAAAGGTAAACTAACTTCCTTGAAACTTCTTAGATTCTCAACTCCCTGGACAACCTCTTGTCCCGTGTGAAGACTAGTGGAATTTTTAAACCTCTAATCTAGGGTAAGGGTGCGGCTTTCATTTTTACCTGCTGGCTTGTGTTCACAGCACCTTTTAAAGACTGCTTGCTTAACTACAGCTGCATACCATATCCCAGCTACAGAAAGTCTTTTCCATGTTTGCCAGTGTTGTTTCCATAATAGTAAACATCACACTTTAGGTGGGCAGGAGTTAAAGTTTTATTATCAGTCTAGGCAAGACCAAAAATTCAAAGCAAATTCAATTTTGCTTAAGGGAACATTGGAAGGTAACAACTCTTCATATCACATGCCTCATGTGACCCATTTCAAACCATAGAGAATGACACCTTTATGGGTCACTGTCCCAAGAGACAAACAAATGTGAACAACTAAAACATTTAAAAAGTGCACCAAGCTTCAGAAGTCTCAAACCAAACTTGAATTTTCTGTACATACTCCTGTCAAATGAAGTTATTGCCTGTACACCACTCCTCTTGCAAAGTGGTCTTCTATTTCCTTTCATTTGACCTAGATCGGCTAGGAGACCTAGAGAAAGATCGGGACGGCTTGTGATTTCTCTCCTGGGACAGTCATCTCTCTCTTCTCCTATATCTAGAAAGGGACCTGCTCTGGCTGACGGAGAAGGCTCTCCATCTTGGAGATGTGTGGGAGGTGGAGGACTCCTCCTCCGATAATCATCTCGAGGGCGACGACCCCAAGAAGGAGGCGGTCACGATTTCGACTTCTCTTTTCCCCATTCGACAGGTCCACTCTTACTGGGCAGCCACATAGTGTTCTCCCATCTAGTTCTCGGACAGCATCGGCTGCATCTCGGGGATCTTCACATTCAACAAGAGCGAAGCCGGGAGGGCTTTTAGCAACCCACACACTTCAGAGTGGTCCGTAATAGCCTAAATCTCGTTCCAATTCAGCCTTGTTACCACTGTTTGCAAGATTCCCTACATAAACTTTACAGTCCAACGGACAGGAATCACGATGCAAGACCCTCGTGGCCTCCTGTTTTTCACGGGCCACAGGGTGGTCCCGGGCCTCTAGAATCTGGCAGCTGAATCTGCTCGCACAAGCTGTCCTGTGGGGATGCTTTTCCCCCTATGTGTCCAGCCCGGGGCCCCGCGGTCTTGGCCCGGCCTCCCCGGTGAGAGGGTGAACCCCAGCTCCCTGGAGCAGACACTCAGAGCCCTGGTGACCGGACTCACGGCTGACGGGGCTGGAGCGGCGGCTGGACATGTGTGGCCAGCCTGGTGGTGTTTGGCCCCCTCTGCAGTGCCAGTTCCAGCTGAGAAAGAGCCTCCCTGTGTTATTTTCTCCTGGTTGTGTAAGGATCCCCGGTGTCATCTGACAGAAATGTAGATGGTGTGTTCTTTCTCTCTTTTCTCCCTGCTTCCTCTCCTCCCTCTCTCCCTCCCTGTCCCTCTTTCCCTGTTCTGCTCTCCCTCTACCTCTTTCCCTCTCCCTCTCTCTCTCTCCCTCCCTCTCTCTCCATCTGTCTCTCCCTCTCTCCCTCCCTCTCTCTCTTTCCTCTCCCTCTTTCCTCTCCCTCTTCCCTCTCCTCTCCCTCTGTCCCTGCCTCTCTCCCTGTGCCTGTTTCCCTGTCCTTGTTTCCGTGTTCCGCTCTGCCTCTACCTCTGTCTCTCCCTCTCTGGGAGGGAGTGAGGGAGATGGAGAGACGGAGGGAGAGGGAGAGTTGGAGAGAGAGGGAGAAGAGGGAGGAGAAGGAGGGAGGCAGAGGGAGGGAGGGAGAGGTCTCTTCCTCCCTCCCTCTGCCTCTCTCCTCCTCCTCTCCTTCTCTCCCTCACCCTCTCTCCCTCTCCATCCCTCCATCATTTTCCCTCCTGCTCCCTCTCCCTCTCTCCCTCCCAGAGAGGGAGAGACAGAGGGAGAGGGAGAGGGGGGAGAGAGGGACACGGAGAGGGAGGGAGGGAGACAGAGAGGGAAGCAGGCACCCTCTCTCCTTCTCCCTACCTCCTTCTCCGACTCCCCCTCTCCTTCGCTCCCTCCCTCTCCTCTCCCTCTGTCTCTCCCTCTCCCTCCCTCCCTCTAGGAGAGGGAGAGGAAGGGAAAGGGAGAGGGAGAGGGAGAGGGAGAGATGTCTCGCCCTCCCTCCCTCTCCCTTTCCCTTCCTCTCTCCCTCTCCCTCCCTCCTTCTCCCTCTCCCTCCGTCTCTCCCGCTCCCTCCGTCTCTCCCGCTCCCTCATTCCCTCTCAGACAGGGAGAGATGGAGGGAGAGGCAGAGATGAGGGAGAGGAGCAGAGGGAGGGGGGAGAGAGGGAGAGGGAGAGAAGAAGGAGAGAGGGAAAGGGAGGGAGGAAGAGACCTCTCTCTCTCTCCCTCTCTCCCCCCTCTCTCTCCTTCTCCCTCTCCCTCTCCCTTGTCTCTGCCTCTTCCTCCGTCTCTGGGAGGGAGTGAGGGAGATGGAGAGACGGAGGGAGAGGGAGAGGGAGGAGAGGGAGCGAGGGAGTGGGAGAGAGGGAGCGAGAGAGGGATAAAGGGAGGGAGAGAGGGATAGAGGGAGGGAGGGAGAGACGACTTTGTCTTTCCTTCCCTCCCTCTATCCCTCTCTCCCTCTCTCTCCCTCTCCCCCCTCCCTCTCCTGCTCTCTCTCCCTCCACCTCCTTCCCTCTCCAGAGACGGAGAGGGAGCAGGAGAGGGAGAGAGGGAGGGAGAGAGGGAAAGGGAGGGAAGAAGACACCTCTCTCTCTCTCCCTCCCTCCCCCCTCTCTCTCCCTCTCCCTCTCCCTTGTCTCTGCCTCTTCCTCTGTCTCTCCATCTTTGGGAGGGAGTGAGGGAGATGGAGAGACGGAGGGAGAGGGAGAGGGAGGAGAGGGAGCGAGGGAGTGGGAGAGAGGGAGCGAGAGAGGGATAAAGGGAGGGAGAGAGGGATAGAGGGAGGGAGGGAGAGACGACTTTGTCTTTCCTTCCCTCCCTCTATCCCTCTCTCCCTCTCTCTCCCTCTCCCCCCTCCCTCTCCTGCTCTCTCTCCCTCCACCTCCTTCCCTCTCCAGAGACGGAGAGGGAGCAGGAGAGGGAGAGAGGGAGGGAGAGAGGGAAAGGGAGGGAGGAAGACACCTCTCTCTCTCTCCCTCCCTTCCCCCTCTCTCTCCCTCTCCCTTGTCTCTGCCTCTTCCTCTGTCTCTCCATCTCTGGGAGGGAGTGAGGGAGATGGAGAGAGGGAGGGAGAGAGGGAGGGAGGGAGGGAGGGAGAGACGCCTTTGTCTTTCCCTCCCTCCCTCTATCCCTCTCCCTCCACCTCCTTCCCTCTCCAGAGAGGGAGACAGAGAAGGAAGCAGGCACCCTCTCCGGAGAGGGAAGGAGGTGGAGGGAGAGGGAGAGGGAGCACGAGAGGGAGAGAGGGAGAGAGGGAGAGGGAATGAGGTATCGGAAGAGCAGAACAGGGAAACAGGGACAGGGAAAGGGGGACAGGGAGAGAGGGAGAGGGAAAGAGGGAGAGGGAGAGAGGCAGAGGGAGAGATGGAGGGAGAGTGAGAGTGAGAAGCAGGGAGGTAGAGGGAGGGAGGGAAGGAGGGAGAGAGGGAGACAGAGAGGGAGAGAGGGAGAAGGGCTGATGGGGGCTCCCTCCCTCTCCCCTCCTCTCCCCACTGCTTTCTCTTTCTTCTGCTTCAACAAACACCAGGCGCCTTTTAGATCAGCCCTGAAGTCAACGTTGATGCTTGGACGGCTTGACCTCCCCGCTGCCTTCCAGCCCGGGACCACAGCTGGGAGATGAAGTCTGCGGGGTCCTGGGCAGCGGCGGCGGGCTGCACAGGCACCTCCTCTGACGCCCAATCTCTCCTCCTTTACGAGGCAGCCGCCAGCTCCCCTCCCTGACTCCCCAAGATTTGGGGCCTTTTTAATATGTGTTGATAATGCCATGAGCTACTATTTAACTTTTCCACGAGGACCCATCTCCCGAAATGCAGTGCTTTTCAGCCTTGGCTGCACTAGAGAACCCCCAGGGAAGGGAGAGACGTCTGTACCTCCCTCCCTCTCCCTCTCCCTCTCCCTCCTCCTCTCCCTCTCCTTCTGGGGTGATGCCCGATGAGCTCAGATTCGCAGATGTTCCCCCCATCTCCTCTCTGTGCCTTGCGTGGGGTCTGGGCCTTCTCACTGTGGCCCGGGTACGGCCTTGACATTCAGACATCGGTTCCTGCAAGGACACTTGCGTTTGGTCCATACCGCGTGTGGCTGCAGTCTGTGCTTCTCCTGTTCAGCATCTTCAGTAGATGGGGGCTGTGCGTGAGCCCTTCATCTTCCCCGCAGACACCACTGGTGCTTGCTCGGCCTCGTGGGTGATGTGGGGGGCATGGGGGACAGTCCTGTGTCCCCACCTTCTTGGGCTGCAGACAGGCCACGTTGGTCCTGTGGTGACTGGGGGCTCCCAGGAGAACCCCACCGCAGAGCCGGAGAGGTGGCCCCAGAGAAGGTGGCGTACGCCTGGGGCCGGGCCTCACCAGCCAGCCCCGGGCCACCTGCAGCAACAGGCGTCTCGCCGTCCAGGGGGCTGGGTGTTCGGGCGCCGTGGGGATGACCTGCTGTCTGCACGGCAGCCGAGTCTGTATTGTTGAGCCCGGGGAGGCCCCTGGGTGGCTCCTGGAGAGCCTGGTCACATTTCTTCCTGCCCTTGGCCTTAGAGCTCATCACGGTTCACGCCGTTTCTGGTTCCAAAAGGACCTGTGTTCATAAAGACCACGTGTTAGGACAGCACCAAAGTGTCTAGAAATCCGGGCCAGGAGGAGGAGGGAGGGGGATTGGCTGTGCCCGCCAGTGGCCTGAGAGCCCTGCCCGCCCTCAGAGACCTGGCCCGGGGCCCGTGGGGAGGGCGTGGCCCACGGTCCCCAGCGCTGGCCGTCTCTGGGTTCCAGGAGAACTGTGCGATCCTCGGGGAGCTGGTAAGGCTGCAGGCTCAGAAGTCCCGCCTGCTGGGGTTCAGCACGCGTGCCGACTCCGTGCTGGAGATGAACATGGCCAAGACCAGCCAGGTGGTGGCCACTTTCCTAGGTAACCCCGCCTCCCCGAGGGTCAGGCGGACCTTGACTGGACGTGGTGCTGCCTGAGACCCGACTGTGTCAGCCCTTGGGGGTCGCCTTCCCCAACCCTTCATTCTGCCTCGAGGGGCGTGGGGTGGGTGGCGGCTGGGAGGCTGCCACAGGGACATAGCCGAACCTCTCCCCTCCGCCCGCAGATGAGCTGGCCCAGAAGCTGAAGCCCCTCGGGGAGCAGGAGCGGCCGTGATCCTGGACCTAAAGAAGGCCAAGTGCCAGAGGCGGGGCCTGCACTTTGACGGGCCCATCAACGTCTAGGACCTGTGCTGCTACATGAACCAGGGGGAGGAGACGCGCTACCACGTGGACCAGTACCTGCTCGATGAGTCCTTCCCCATGCAGGTGGTCACGCGCGGGTAGCTGGGCATCTCCCAGGAGCTGCTGGGGCTGACCTTCGACCTGGAGGAGGGTGCCAACGTGTGTCACGGAGATGTGAGGCTCTACACGGTCCGGGACGCGGCCGCGGACAAGGTCATCCATCGGCAAGTTCTACCTGGACCTCTACCCTCGGTGCATGCGTGGGGGAACCTGTCGGCCGTGGGCCAGGGCTCCTCTGTGGAAGCGGGGCCTCACCCGCGTCCCTCCCCAGGGAAGGGAAGTCTGGGCACATGGCCTGCTTTGGCCTGCAGCCGGGCTGCCTGCAGCAGGATGGGAGGCGCCAGATTGCCATCGCGGCCATGGTGGCCAACTTCACCAAGTCTATGCCCAACCCGCCCTCCCTGTTGCAGCATGATGAGCTGGAGACCTACTTCCATGAGTTCTGGCAAGCGATGCACCAGCTCCGCTCCCAGGTGGGTGCGGGCGCGGGGCTGCAGGCAGGGGGCGGGGAGGGCCCGGGCTCTCCCGTGGTTCTCAGGCAGGCCCTCGCCACGGGATTCTTCCGCTGATGTCACCCCGCACGTGGTGACGCCCTCGGTGTCAGTTTCCATCATCAAACCCCACGCACAGGGCGTGTAAGAAAATGGAAGTGGATGTCCTCGAGACTCTGGAGCCTGGAAGCCGCAGATCAAGGAGTCAGGACTGGTTCCCTGCATGTTAAATACGTGTATTCAAGAGTTGCCTTTAAAAAGACAAAAGAAAAGAAAGGAACGTTGCATGCAAGTCTGGTGACAGGCGGTGATGAGAACCAGAGGGTAGGCTCTGGGGCCGGGAGCGCCGTGCCCTGTGAGGCCCTGGGGCTGCTGCCAGTCTCGGTGGAGGCTCAGCAAGTCCCAGGGACTTCCCCACCGGGGGGGCGGGGGTGTCCCCAGCTGAGCGTCTGGGCCCAGGACCCAGTGCTCCTTCAGTCTTCCTGCGGTCAGCCCTTCGTCCTGAGAGCGATGCTCTCACAGGCTGCACCGGAGCGCGTGGGGACACTTTACTGAGCTGTGCAGCCGTCACTACTGCCCTGTTTTGGAACATTTCCCTCACCCCAAAAATGTCCCTCACGCCTTTAGTTATCATTCCCTCCCCTCCCCTGCCCCTGACAACCAGGAACCCACTCTGACTCTGTGGATCTACCTGTTCTGGATGTTCCCCCTCAGTGGGGTCACACCGTGTGCCCTTCTGTGTCTGACTTGTCTCGCTGAGCATCGTGTTCTCAGGGTGCATCCACGTGGCAGCGAGTGTCAGGGCTTCACACCTTTGCGTGGCTGAGGGCCGGAAAAAAGACAAACGACAAGAAAGGCACGTTACCTGCGACTCTGGCGACAGCCGGTGATGAGAACCAGAGGGAAGGCTCTGGGGCCGGGAGCGCCGCGCCCTGTGAGGCCCTGGGGCTGCTGCCAGTCTCGGTGGAGGCTCAGCAAGTCCCAGGGACTTCCCCACCGGGGGGGCGGGGGTGTCCCCAGCTGAGCGTCTGGGCCCAGGACCCAGTGCTCCTTCAGTCTTCCTGCGGTCAGCCCTTCGTCCTGAGAGCGATGCTCTCACAGGCTGCACCGGAGCGCGTGGGGACACTTTACTGAGCTGTGCAGCCGTCACTACTGCCCTGTTTTGGAACATTTCCCTCACCCCAAAAATGTCCGTCACGCCCTTACTTATCATTCCCTCCCCGCCCCCTGCCCCTAACAACCAGGAACCCACTCTGACTCTGTGGATCTACCTGTTCTGGATGTTCCCCCTCAGTGGGGTCACACCCTGTGTGCCCTTCTGTGTCTGACTTGTCTCGCTGAGCATCGTGTTCTCAGGGTGCATCCACGTGGCAGCGAGTGTCAGGGCTTCACACCTTTGCGTGGCTGAGGGCCGGAAAAAAGACAAACGACAAGAAAGGCACGTTACCTGCGACTCTGGCGACAGCCGGTGATGAGAACCAGAGGGAAGGCTCTGGGGCCGGGAGCGCCGCGCCCTGTGAAGCCCTGGCGTTGCTGCCAGTCTCGGTGGGGCACGGGCAGCGCCGTCCCCCAGAGCTGCTGGCCAACTCATCAAGTCCCGGCTGGCCAACCCCGGTGCGGTCGGGCCGAGGGAAAGTAAAGGGGCTCCCGGACCGCCCGGCTGGAAAGCGCGGCCTGCACACAGTGCCAGCCCCCCGTCTCCTTCCTCCCGCCCTCCAGGCCTCTTCAACCTGCGCCAGATCGTCCTGGCCAAGGTGGACAAGGCCCTGCACACGCAGACGCCCGCGGACCCGGCCCAGGAGAATGCCCGCCTCTGCCAGGAGGTCCTCGGGGTCCCAGCCACGCCAGGTAGCCAAGTGCACGCCGGGCCCACCTTAGCGGTCGCTTGGCGGCTACTGCCCAGGTCAAGAGGATCCTCTGGTGGTGTGTGAAGGGGGACCGACTGACGGGCTCTGGCCGAGGCCCGCTGACCTCTGGCCTCTTCCTGCCTCGGTTCCTGGGCTGGTCCCTCCAGCTGTGGCCCGCGGAGTCCGAGGGTGGGGTGGGCGTATCTGCACGTGCTTTCTGGAGAGCCTGGAAGAGGCAGGAGAGGGCTTCATACCCCGGACGGAACGCGTCGACGAGGTTTGCCCGTGCGTGTCGGTGCGGAGACGCAGTTCACTCCCTCGTGAGCGCTTGAACCCGCGCTCTCCCCGTGCTGGAAGGTGAGCCCTGACTCATCCCTCGGAGCCTCGGGCAGCTGACCTTGTAAGAGGCTTCGGGGTGAACCCTCGTGAGCTTCAGCAGAAAGTCGGCAAAAATTTATTTGTGTCCCTCCACTGAGTTGCCCGCAAGGTCCCCGTTTTCTAGAAGTGTTGGGCCAATACTCCCTCTAGTGGCAGGGGACTCAGACAGGGCTGCTTTGAGGCCCCCTCTCTGGGGAAGGGGCACGGAGCGGCCAGGGGGCCGGGCAGGAGCTTCTCCGCGTGTGTCCCAGGGACCCACCTGCTTGCGACCTTCGGCCACCTGGCAGGAAGCTACGACGCCCAGTCCTATGGCTACCTGTGCAGCGAGGTGTACTCCGCGGACACGTTCCACACACGTTTCAAGCGGGAGGGCGTCCTGAGTGGCAAGGTGAGAGGCCAGCCTGCCATGCAGACCAACACGGAGGTCCTTGGCCTGGGCCTAGATGCTTGTGCCGCCCGCCTGGGCCTGCCAGGCTCTGAGGGCCCTGCCCTGGACCCCCTGCTCCCCTGCCCTTTCTTGAGTCACAGCAGAGGTGGCCACACCCACACCCTCAGTGAAGGGGGTGCTCCACCCTCCTGCAGCCCCACCCCCTCTCGTCAGGTTGCCATGGACTACAGAAGCTGCATTCTGAGGCCAGGGGGCTCCGAGGATGCCAAGGGCATGGTGAAGCTCTTCCTGGGTTGTGACCCCACGCAGGACGCCTTCCTCCTGAGCAAAGGGCTGCAGGTTGAGGGCTGCAAGCCGCCGGCCTGCTGAAGGCACGGGGTTTTGCCCACCCAGGCGGGCCGGGTGCCTTAGCGCCCCGTCGGGGCGGGGGAGGGGCCGCGTGTCCTCCCAGCCCCTGAGTCCCCGGCGGCCGGCCTAGGCCAAAAGTCTCCACCTGGAAGTGTCTGGAGAGCCTGGCATCAAGGCTCCCCCTTGTTGCACTAATGCAATCCCTTCCTGGGGAGCTTTCCTGGTAACAAAACGGTTCTTTGAAAACGCAGCCGTTAATAAAAAGACTCTACTCCTGGTCTCTGCCTGCCGTCCCTTCCACCACAGGAGTGGCATGGGGGCCGTCACACTGGGGGGAGTTCTGACCTTGGTCGGGGATCAGCCCTGGGGCCGTGGTGACGCGTCTGGGTCACTGGGAGATGGCTGAGCTGTGGGGTGAGTTCAGACGGGGATGGTGCCCCGCACCCCGGCCGGGCAGGCTCTCCAGTGAGGGGGTGTCAGTTTCCTGCCAGCCTCTCGCCCGTCACTGTTTGGCATCTCGGGGGCTGTGATTGGCTGGAGCTGGTTCTGGCGGTGGGCACAGCTGTGGGAAGCCCGGCTGTGGCTGTCCCTGTCCCCGTGTCCTGTCCTCCTGCTCAAGGCCGGCCGGCTGGCTCCCTCTGATCATCGGCAGCTGCTGAAGTCTGGACCACAGCAGGGGGCTGCCTTCCTGGGTCCTAGCGATTCTTCCCAAAGGCCTTAGGGATGTGTTTTGGTGGCAGTAGGAATTCAGAGAGGGTGCTGCACCACTGGAGCGGTAGGGTGGCTCTGGACCGTCCCGTGTGTCCTTCCCGGGCCTTTGAGCTCCTCGGGAGCCCTGCCTCCGGCCCTTCGCCCCCACAAAGGACGCCAGGCAGCGGAGCGAGCGCGCGGGCGGCGCCCCGACCTTCTCCCCGTGGCCCAGGCGGGCAGGCGGTGCCACGCTCTGTCCTCCCCTCAGCCTGCCCGCCCGTTCTCACCCGCCCTAGGGCAGTCGGTTGTGGACCAGGCTGTGGTGTCTGCCCTTCTGCAGCCCCGGCTCAGCTCCCTGCACCCACTTCGGTGCCTTCTGTGTTCTGGGCTGGTCGCAGGCCCAGAGCCGGTGGGCAGGCACCCCGTGGCCGGGAGGGCTGTTCGTGTGAATTCCCTGGGGCTTGAAAAGGAGCACAGCCGGCCTTCCATCAGGCACCTCTCGATGGATATGGAAGGGGCGTGTCGGGGCCTGGGGGCTGCTCGTCTTCCTGTGCACCGAGCCCCCAGGTGGTCCCCGTGCAAAATCCAGGTGTGGCGTTGGCACCCCAGCCGTGTGCCGGGCAGTCCATGGCGGGCGACACAAGCCTCGGGCTGGTGGGCCACAGGGTTCCTGAGCGGCAGGTCAGGACTGAGAGGGTGAGGCCTTTCCCCGGGTCCAGGGCCCAGGCTGATGCCGGCTGGAGGCCCCTCCGCTCACCGCCCGCAACCCCCAGCCCCTGCCCTCACGTGAGCCCCCAGGGCTGAGCTCAGGTGTTGGATGCCCAGGCTCCCCGGTAGCCCAGCCCGTTCCCAGTCCTCCGTGGTCACTGAAGGGCTTGGAAGCGGGTTGCCCCACAGAGACTGCTGTTCTCCGAGCCCTGGGCAGGGGGCAGGGAGGACGGGCACAGGGCCCTGCAGGGGTGTGGTCGCCGGGGCAGCCGGAGCAGCTCCACACAGTAAGTAAGAGCACCTCACCAAAAAACAGTGCGTTTCTCCAGCCGCCCCGGGACCTGAGCTCAGGTCCTGGGGCAGGAAGGGGCAGCACTGCAGCTGTTAGCTGTCACTGGGGGTCGACTGTGGCCCGGTGCCACCTCTTAGATCGTCCCCCGTCCCCTTCCGGGGTTGCGACCGGACCCCTGCCAATCGGGTTCTCACTCCTCCCCATCCCCTACGCCGGCTCCACGAAGGTGGAAGGAACACATTTTTAAAAAGGCTGGAGCCTGGGCTTCCCTGCTGGCACAGTGGTTAAGAATCCGCCTGCCAATGCAGGGGACAAGGGTTCAAGCCCTGGTCCGGGAAGTTCCCACACGCCGCGGAGCAATGAAGCCCGTGCGCCACAACTACTGAGCCTGCGCTCTAGAGCCCAAAAGCCACAACTACTGAGTCCTCGTGCCCCAACTACTGAAGCCCGCGCGCCTAGAGCCCGTGCTCCGCAACAAGAGAAGCCACCGCAATGAGAAGCCCACGCACCGCAACGAAGAGTAGCCCCCGCTCACCGCAACTGGAGAAAGCACACACGCAGCAAGGAAGACCCAACGCAGCCAAAAATAAATAAATTAAATAAATAAATAAATTTTTAAAAATCATATTAAATACCTATCAATGAGATTTTAAGAAATAGTCAGGACCAGAGCCTCCCATCAAGCCTCTTAGATAGCCTCAACCACCAGAGGGCAGACAGCAGAAGCAAGAGAAACTACAATCCTGCAGCCTGTGGACCAAAAACCACAGTGACAGAAAGATAGAGAAGATGAAAAGGCAGAGGGCCATGTACCAGATGAAGGAACAAGAAAAAACCCCAGAAAAACAACTAAATGAAGTGGAGATAGGCAACCTTCCAGAAAAAGAATTCAGAATAATGATAGTGAAGACGATCCAGGACCTCGGAATAAGAATGGAGGCAAAGATTGAGAAGATGCAAGAAATGGTTAACAAAGACCTAGAAGAATTAAAGAACAAACAAACAGAGATGACCAATACAATAACCGAAATGAAAACTACACTAGAAGGAATCAATAGCAGAATAACTGAGGCAGAAGAACGGATAAGTGACCTGGAAGACAGAATGGTGGAATTCACTGCTGCGGAACAGACTAAAGAAAAAAGAATGAAACGAAATGAAGACAGCCTAAGAGACCTCTGGGACAACATTAAACGCAACAACATTCGCATTATAGGGGTCCCAGAAGGAGAAGAGAGAGAGAAAGGACCAGAGAAAATATTTGAAGAGATTATAGTCGAAAACTTCCCTAACATGGGAAAGGAAATAGCCACCCAAGTCCAGGAAGCGCAGAGAGTCCCATACAGAATAAACCCAAGGAGAAACACGCCGAGACACATAGTAATCAAAGTGGCAAAAATTAAAGACCAAGAAAAATTATTGAAAGCAGCAAGGGAAAAACGACAAATAACATACAAGGGAACTCCCATAAGGTTAACAGCTGATTTCTCAGCAGAAACTCTGCAAGCCAGAAGGGAGTGGCATGATATACTTAAAGTGATGAAAGGGAAGAACCTACCACCAAGATTACTCTACCCAGCAAGGATCTCATTTAGCTTTGATGGAGAAATCAAAAGCTTTACAGACAAGCAAAAGCTAAGAGAATTCAGCACCACCAAACCAGCTCTACAACAAATGCTAAAGGAACTTCTCTAAGTGGGAAACACAAGAGGAGAAAAGGACCTACAAAAACAAACCCAAAACAATTAAGAAAATGGTCATAGGAACATACATATCGATAATTACCTTAAACGTGAATGGATTAAATGCCCCAACCAAAAGACATAGACTGGCTGAATGGATACAAAAACAAGACCCATATATATGCTGTCTACAAGAGACCCACTTTAGACCTAGGGACACATACAGACTGAAAGTAAGGGGATGGAAAAAGATATTCCATGCAAATGGAAATCAAAAGAAAGCTGGAGTAGCTATACTCGTATCAGATAAAATAGACTTTAAAATAAAGAATGTTACAAGAGACAAGGAAGGACACTACATAATGATCCAGGGATCAATCCAAGAAGAAGATATAACAATTATAAATATATATGCACCCAACATAGGAGCACCTCAATACATAAGGCAACTGCTAACAGCTATAAAAGAGGAAATCGACAGTAACACAGTAATAGTGGGGGACTTTAACACCTCACTTCCACCAATGGACAGATCATCCAAAATGAAAATAAATAAGGAAACAGAAGCTTTAAATGACACAATAGACCAGATAGATTTAATTGATATATATAGGACATTCCACCCAAAAACAGCAGATTACACGTTCTTCTCAAGTGCGCACGGAACGTTCTCCAGGATAGATCACATCTTGGGTCACAAATCAAGCCTCAGTAAATTTAAGAAAATTGAAATCATATCAAGCATCTTTTCTGACCACAACGCTATGAGATTAGAAATGAATTACAGGGAAAAAAACGTAAAAAAGACAAACACATGGAGGCTAAACAATACGTTACTAAATAACCAAGAGATCACTGAAGAAATCAAAGAGGAAACAAAAAAATACCTAGAGACAAATGACAATGAAAACACGATGACCCAAAACCTATGGGATGCAGCAAAAGCAGTTCTAAGAGGGAAGTTTATAGCTATACAAGCCTACCTAAAGAAACAAGAAAAATCTCAAGTAAACAATCTAACCTTACACCTAAAGAAACTAGAGAAAGAAGAACAAACAAAACCCAAAGTTAGCAGAAGGAAAGAAATCTTAAAGATCAGAGCAGAAATAAACGAAATAGAAACAAAGACAACAATAGCAAAGATCAATAAAACTAAAAGTTGGTTCTTTGAGAAGATAAACAAAATGGATAAGCCATTAGCCAGACTCATCAAGAAAAAGAGGGAGAGGACTCAAATCAATAAAATCAGAAATGAAAAAGGAGAAGTTACAACAGACACCGCAGAAATACAAAGCATCCTAAGAGACTACTACAAGCAACTTTATGCCAATAAAATGGACAACCTGGAAGAAATGGACAAATTCTTAGAAAGGTATAACCTTCCAAGACTGAACCAGGAAGAAACAGAAAATATGAACAGACCAATCACAAGTCATGAAATTGAAACTGTGATTAAAAATCTTCCAACAAACAAAAGTCCAGGACCAGATGGCTTCACAGGTGAATTCTATCAAACATTTAGAGAAGAGCTAACACCCATCCTTCTCAAACTCTTCCAAAAAATTGCAGAGGAAGGAACACTCCCAAACTCATTCTGTGAGGCCACCATCACCCTGATACCAAAACCAGACAAAGACACTACAAAAAAAGAAAATTACAGACCAATATCACTGATGAATATAGATGCAAAAATCCTCAACAAAATACTAGCAAACAGAATCCAACCACACATTAAAAGGATCATACACCACGATCAAGTGGGATTTATCCCAGGGATGCAAGGATTCTTCAACATACGCAAATCAATCAATGTGATACACCATATTACCAAATTGAAGAATAAAAACCATATGATCATCTCAACAGATGCAGAAAAAGCTTTTGACAAAATTCAACACCCATTTCTGATAAAAACTCTCCAGAAAGTGGGCATAGAGGGAACCTACCTCAACATAATAAAGGCCATATATGACAAACCCACAGCAAACATCATTCTCAATGGTGAAAAACTGAAAGCATTTCCTCTAAGATCAGGAACGAGACAAGGATGTCCACTCTCACCACTATTATTCAACATAGTTCTGGAAGTCCTAGCCACGGCAATCAGAGAAGAAAAAGAAATAAAAGGACTACAAATTGGAAAAGAAGAAGTAAAACTGTCACTGGTTGCGGATGACATGATACTATACATAGAGAATCCTAAAACTGCCACCAGAAAACTGCTAGAGCTAATCAATGAATATGGTAAAGTTGCAGGATACAAAATTAATGCACAGAAATCTCTTGCATTCCTATACACTAATGATGAAAAATCTGAAAGAGAAATTAAGGAAACACTCCCATTTACCATTGCAACAAAAAGAATAAAATACCTAGGAATAAACCGACCTAGGGAGACAAAAGACCTGTATGCAGAAAACTATAAGACACTGATGAAAGAAATTAAAGATGATACCAACAGATGGAGAGATATACCATGTTCTTGGATTGGAAGAATCAACATTGTGAAAATGAGTATACTACCCAAAGCAATCTACAGATTCAATGCAATCCCTATCAAATTACCAATGGCATTGTTTACGGAGCTAGAACAAATCCTCTTAAAATTTGTATGGAGACACAAAAGACCCCGAATAGCCAAAGCAGTCTTGAGGGAAAAACATGGAGCTGGAGGAATCAGACTCCCTGACTTCAGACTATACTACAAAGCTACAGTAATCAAGACAATATGGTACTGGCACAAAAACAGAAACATAGATCAATGGAACAAGATAGAAAGCCCAGAGATTAACCCACGCACCTATGGTCAACTAATCTACGACAAAGGAGGCAAAGATATACAATGGAGAAAAGACAGTCTCTTCAATAAGTGGTGCTGGGAAAACTGGACAGCTACATGTAAAAGAATGAAATTAGAATACTCCCTAACACCATACACAAAAATAAACTCAAAATGGATTAGAGACCTAAATATAAGAGTGGACACTATAAAACTCTTAGAGGAAAACATAGGAAGAACACTCTCTGACATAAATCACAGCAAGACCTTTTTTGATCCACCTCCTAGAGTAATGGAAATAAAAACAAAAATAAACAAGTGGGACCTAACGAAACTGCAAAGCTTTTGCACAGCAAAGGAAACCATAAACAAGACGAAAAGACAACCCTCAGAATGGGAGAAAATATTTGCAAATGAATCAACGGACAAAGGATTAATCTCCAAAATATATAAACAGCTCATTCAGCTCAATATTAAAGAAACAAACACCCCAATCCAAAAATGGGCAGAAGACCTAAACAGACATTTCTCCAAAGAAGACATACAGACGGCCACGAAGCACATGAAAAGATGCTCAACATCACTAATTATTAGAGAAATGCAAATCAAAACTACAATGAGGTATCACCTCACTCCTGTTAGAATGGGCATCATCAGAAAATCTACAAACAACAAATGCTGGAGAGGGTGTGGAGAAAAGGGAACCCTCTTGCACTGTTGGTGGGAATGTAAATTGATACAGCTACTATGGAGAACAATATGGAGGTTCCTTAAAAAACTAAAAATAGAATTACCATATGACCCAGCAATCCCACTACTGGGCATATACCCAGAGAAAACCGTAATTCAAAAAGACACATGCACCCGAATGTTCATTGCAGCACTATTTACAATAGCCAGGTCATGGAAGCAACCTAAATGCCCATCGACAGACGAATGGATAAAGAAGTTGTGGTACATATATACAATGGAATATTACTCAGCCATAAAAAGGAACGAAATTGAGTCATTTGTTGAGACGTGGATGGATCTAGAGACTGTCATACAGAGTGAAGTAAGTCAGAAAGAGAAAAACAAATATCGTATATTAATGCATGTATGTGGAACCTAGAAAAATGGTACAGATGAGCCAGTTTGCAGGGCAGAAGTTGAGACACAGATGTAGAGAATGGACATATGGACACCAAGGGGGGAAAACTGCGGTGGGGTGGGGATGGTGGTGTGCTGAATTGGGCGATTGGGATTGACATGTATACACTGATGTGTATAAAATTGATGCCTAATAAGAACCTGCAGTATAAACAAACAAACAAAACAACTAATACTAAACTTTCATTGGGTTATTTGTATGGAAATATGTTAATAGAAATGTTTCAGACATTACATGAAATTTCTAAAAATCTTATATTTGTATGTGTATGGAAATATGTATGGAAATATGTTAATAGAAATGTTTCAGACATTACATGAAATTGCTAAAAATCTTATATGTTCTGGTATAATGTTATATGTAATAATCCTAGTTATTACTTTAAAATGTATATCTCAGAAATAACTAATTTTCTTGTCAACTGCATTATTATGAACTTTCATCAAATCTTTAACCGTGGTCATTTTTAAGTAGAAAAAAAAAAAAAAGAAAGAAATAGTCAGTTAGTTAGTTAATTGTGCCGGGTCTTAGTTGCCACAGGCCAGCTCCTTAGTTGTGGTAATGAGATATTTTATATTCTTTTTTGTTCCTGAACAAAGGCCTCAGAATCCAGTATTTACTTGATAATGCTCACAGCATAGCTCAGCACGGAATAGCCACATTGTTTTTCTTTGGCTGCTATGTACCAAACAGCCTTTTGTACTGTTTTACCAAATGCATGTATTTAACACCTGTTTTAAAAAACATAGTGAGATCTCAAAAACTTGAAATTGACTAAAGTAAGATTCTCTCTGTAGTACTACTTATTTGACCAGCACCACCTGATAACACCGGTGTGGTGCACCGAGCCTTACTCTAGCATATCGGGATACACCCCGTTTCGACAAGTGTTCATCCTCCAAGTCCCCAAGGCCTCTCACACACTGCCAGTGAAACTGCTTCCTGCTTGGGAAAGAGTGCCCCAGTTCGTTTCTTTAGAAGCTTGAAGGCTATGTAAGCCCTCCAAAAGGTTAGAGGGCAAAGAACAACTCTAAAACTGGCACATTTGTTTAAAGAAAAAGACTTGTCAATATTACAAGAGCCAGCTTGCTTTCACTTGTGACACGTTTTCTTAGGAGGCAAGGGATGTGGCCATGTGACTTGGACAAGCTGTTTCCCTCTGTCTCAGTGTCCCACCTGTGAGTGGGTAGTCTGACGAAGCTTAATGACAGACATCTGAATAACGATCATGAACAGTGGCATCTAATTTCCAAAATAAAAACAGGAGAATGAGTATGTCTTTCACAACAGGACGTCAAGTCTACCTCAAAGATATTGGTAGCCTTGAGTCCACTGCTTCTCACTGAGTGCAACTGTGCCCCCCAGGGGACATCTGGAGAAGTCTGAAGGTGATTTTGGCTGTCACGACTGGGAGGAGAGAGAGGGAATGTTACGGGCACCTAGTGAGTAAGAGGTCGGGACCTTGCTAAACACTCTACGATGCACAGGACTCACACACCACAGCAAAGGTTTATCTGGCCCCAAAAGTCAATGCCTTGGTTGAGAAACCCTGCCTTAGAGCAAACCACGGATACTCATCTTTAGCAGGTAACAGGGCATTTACTACCCACCTGTAAACCTACAGACTTCCCGACTTACACAGCTAATCCTGTGGCAGGAATGAAATAGAGAGCGTGTGACCATCTGGTAGTACCTAGGTTTGCCCCTCAAGTCACATGAGACAGTGCTGGAGACTGACATTTTCTATATTGGAGGTCTCTGGCAAGCCACCAGTTTTCTAACCTAAAAAGTCTAAGCAGCATTGTTACAATACACATAATAACACGACAATTCTGCTTTTATAGAGAAATTCGATGTGGGAAAGGAGCTTATCTGACATCAGAAGCAAATGCTTTGAACACATCACATCTGCTGGTTCGACTGTCAAATCTTGACAGCTGGAGACGTAGGAAGGTAGACAGGAGAGAACAGACCAAAGTTACGGGCCTGCTGAGTCCTCGGGGCTAACCATAATACACTTCGTACTGCCCTGGGTCCAGGGGTGTGTTCTAACACCCTCTCAGTCACTTACGGTCCATAGACAGACCAAGTATAAATTCACAATTACCAGCAAGTGTACCAAAAAAAGGCAGAGTTAAGAAACTTAAATGCGAGCCCTACCTGGTCTTTTTCTTCTTCATCGACAGAATCATCCGATTTTGCTTTTTCAGGGTCTTCCTCAGGTTTCCGTTTGGCAGGCCTGTCACACACACACACACAGTAAAGCCAACTGTTAGCTCACCAGACCCTAGACCTCCAGTGGGCACGAAACAACTCATATTCCTCCCTACCAAGAGTACCCTCTCTTTGGAAAGATTCAGGGCATGGTCCCCTCTTCCCTCTGAGAAGCCCTTTTTGCCAGGACATTAAAAGAAGCTTCGAGCTTAATGTTTCTTTGGATGACAGGTTTAGAATACCACCATTTTGCAAACCTTAAGAAATAATGGATCTAGACTTTGATCAATGGCTGCTACAATCACCGAAGAGACATTACATGCCTCTGATGGACAGCCCCATGCTGTCAATGAAGTCTCACAAAATAAAGCTGGAATCTGATCAAGACTCTAGACCTAACTACCAGTTTACAGAAAACTGGAGGCAAGGGAACACATTAACCACCAAAACGATGCAGTCAGCCAGACCTAGACGCTATTAGAAAAAAAGACCTATTTTCTTTAAATCAATGGCAAGAAGATAAGGAATCTATCACTCGAAAGGCTTAAGGAGCAAATCAACCAAACTCTGTTACACAAGGGGAAGAATGAACACTGCTATATATTTGTTAGTAAGGAACTGTTACACTTTATAAGGCCTGTTTTGTCTTCTTCAAAAGACTGTTTGCTAGATGTTAGCAATTATGGCAAAATATGAATAAAAAACTTGTCAGAGAAAGAGACCTTGTCATCTAGAAATACAGTAGGTGTGGATAAGATGACATGTCCGATTTGTTTCAAAGTAATCCAACTGGGAGGAGATGGGTGGGTATGGAGCTGTAATCCATTTGGAACAATTTTCACTTGGAGCATGTGGGGGTATAGATGAAACAACAGCCAGGAGATGTTAACTGTTGACACTGGGTGATAGGTACACAGGGGTTCATTTTACTATCCTTGGTAATTCTGTGCATGTACATTTGAAGTTGCCTATGTGAAGAGTAAAAATGGATGAGATCTTCAGAAATGCTGTTCACGAATGTCTAATAACAGAATATCAAAAGGAAAACCGAAGCAATGTGGAAGTCAGAATTACTAAGTTACATCCTACTAATTTATATGTGTTTTACCAAAAACCGTTGGCCCCTAAAATGGGGGCTGTCCATTCATTATATACTGACCTCCTTGTGAAATGAGATGTGATGGTGGTCTGCCTGGCAGTTTGCCTTCTAATCCTGGGGCTAGATGAGACTTCAGCTGCTTAAAGAAAAAGAAACAAAAAAGCCACTATGAATAAAGAGTTCACAGCCAAGGTACAGTTCTTCAGCATTACCAAGCTGGTGCAGAGACCAGGTTCTGAGGATTAAGTAACCTTCTCTTCTTATTCTCAGCAACCACCATCTTGATAAACTCATCAAATTAGCACCTGCCAGTCTGCTGGGCCATTTCAACACAAGCTCTTGTATGAGGGGCCCAACCCTGAGACGCACAAGGAAACAGAGCCTCCGTTTATTTCGTCAAAAGATGAAGTGGCCAAGCACCTGACCTGAGCTCAAGTCCCATGCTCTTTTTTTAAAAATTCCAGAAGAGTTACTCTGACTACAAGTGGGGAAGGAGTCTAAGAATAAATGTTTAGCTTAAACAGGCATGTAACTTACAAGTCATAGATATCAGCAGCTCCTGTTATCTTATACCTCATAAATTCAACCGCATTTGGGGATCTAATGCTCTATAACTTGGTTGAAGACAAAAATTTAAAGTATATATCTAAGCTAGTTAGACGTATACACAAGAGGGAATTCCACGGCGGTCCAGTGGTTAAGACTCGGCACTCTCACTGCCAAGGGCCGGGGTTCGATCCCTGGTTGGAGAACTAAGATGGTACAAGCCGAGCAACACAGCCATCCCCCCACCAAAAAAAAGGATACACAAAAAACAAGTACTGCCGGTGGAGGGGTTGTGTGTGGGGGGAACAGACAGACCCTATGGCGCCAAGTCTGTCCTCCCCTTAGGTGGCACCAGATTCCAACGAGGTCAAACGAGTCAAGCGCTCTTACAGTTTGTTTCTCCATCGGACTTGCTTCTCCTGGGCATGCAAAGTTTGGAAACAGGTTTGGGGGACTTGTTTTTCTCTGCTATTTCCACTCTGCGCTCCTCACCACTTGTCTGGCTCCCGTTTTCTAGACAGCCGTTCACTTCCCAACTGAAAGCATGAGCTCTGTTCTCCAAGGACAAATCTTTATTTAAAAGGGATCTGCCTTGAGCCAGGTAGCCCTCCTACAGCAGGAAAGGATCATTTAAGTAGCAGTGACTGTAAACAAGGGGCCATGAGAGAATAAGGAAACACAGGCGCTTCCTTCATAACTATCAGGGAACAGGGAGAGGTGGGATTATTCTGCCTCCCTGGTCACAGACAAGTTACATGGGAGGAAACGTTTTCTAGCCGCCGGGATGCTGACGACTTACCTCTGATAATTCTTCTCTATGTAGTTTGGTTTTCAAGTCACACAACTGATTCTTTATTTCTGTCTGCAGAAATTCACGCAAGAGATTCCGTTTCTCCTTCATGCATTCCTAAGGGAAGGACAGAGGTTTACAAGTCTCCACATTCCCAAGGTAGGAACCAATGGACTAATACACAAATAGTTACACTGCCTGGTCACATAACAATGACTGAATGGCAGGCAATGCTGAGCCGGCCAAAAAGAAAACTAAATATTCGCAAGACATGTTCCTGATGTTTCCGTTAAGATCATATCACACACCATCTCCAGAGTGGTGACAAATGGAAAGATTAGAGGTGAAACAGACACATAATAGAGTACTAGAACAAAACTGATTTGGAAAAACAGTGTGACCAGGACAAGTTATAATCCAGACTTGATGGTACGGAACCCAGACTGGGAAACTCGATGAGTTACCAAAAGCTAACCCATAATAGCCTATTAGTACAGCACATTAGACAGAAACATCCACGTCATCCTCAACTTTAGGGAAAAGAGAGCCAATTCCACTTAATTTTGTTTTTATGAACTACATAGTATCTGTCAAATGGTCACATTTGATCATATATTTTGTTAAGGTGGAGATTACCTTACCTTTTCTGTTAACTATCTCTTTCCAAATCTTTGAGCCTGGGGGAAGAAAAGGGAAGAAACAAACGCTTGTTCAGCAACATTGTCTACCTGTAAGAATGCCACACTTTAAAGAACTTTGGAAATAAGTTGAACATGAATGTTAGAAAAAAATACAATGGTTTTTCCCTCCCCCAGTGTCTAGAATGCCCTACTGTAATGCCTGCACGTTAAGAAGTTATTTTCAATATGAATGAGGTCCCCCTTTTGGGGGGTGGTTTTCTGATGGTGGTAAGAGATGATATAGGAGATTATCTTCCGATAATATAGGGAAATCTATCTAAAGTAATTATTCAGTACTTGCCTGATAAGTCAAATTTGAAATTCTTCCATTTCACTGAATTCTTTCCTTCTTTCAACTTTTAATTAATAGAGTAAATTACATGATCCCATCACTCTCTTCAAGACAGTCTATAAATAACCTTAAATGTCATAAGTCGGAATTCATTACAGAAATTCACCCGTCATTTTCCAGTAAAGGAAAGCAGCAATTCAAATACAAGCAGTAATACTGTAGTGTATCAATTTGTTGCAGAGAAAAATGTTTATTTAAAAATTTCAAAATACTTTGTATACCAGCCCTCACTAAAAGTATTTTTTAACTGTACTGACATGGACCTGAACCCTTAAGAATTCATCTTTTTCCTCATTATATTTTGTAACCTGACATGCTTTGAAAATAGGCATATATTTTTTAAGTTACAAAACTATTTCAACTCAAAGAATTGTTTAACTTAGGCAAAAAGAAGAGATTAACAATATTATACTCAAACAATTTGCTTCCAATAGATAGAACTGAAGGGGGTATAAAATGACATTCCTCAAGTCTTCTGGATTTTATTTACTCATTGTAATGTACAAAGAGACCCAGGTCCCACCAGGTTAGGGACGTTGCTTCTATGATTTATCTTCTAAAGACAATGGATGAGCAAACCCACCTCCCCTTTAGCCCTGGTTAGCATCAGTCCCAGTGAACCTTCATTTCTCTTTCCTATCTAAATCAAGCTATTCCTCTATAATAACCCATTCTGAATAATGATTATTGAGATTTAAATAACAGCTTTCCAAAAACAACTCTATAGCAATTTATTCCAAATTAGCCCAATCTACAGTTTCTTCTTCATTTTAAGTGAAAAAGTAAAGAATAAAAACATTAGCTAATTTTTAACACATCATTTATCAATGATTCAAGTTGAAAACTGCTTCAACTTTAGCATCTCATGGGTACAAACGGATAAGGAATTTTATGCTAGAAGATTTGGTTGGATACCTGAAGATGTGGTTTATTTATGAGAGTTTTTGTGTTGTGTGTTGATAGATTTAACAACTAAAGAGATTTTGAACATCTTGGGGAGTACTCAATGACTGTCTAATTGTTTCTGTAACTTAGAATGTTTTTCAAGCGCACATGATATAAAAAGTATTATATTATAAAAGTAATATAATTTTGTCTTAATGGATTCTTTCCTAGAAATGGAGCAAATGTTTTGGCTACCAAATCCTTGCAATGATATTTAGTACTGTATTTTTAGCTTCTGCTCTTCTTAAATAACCCAAAAGCTGTACTTTTTATTTAAACCATGAGAACATAAAAGTAGGTGTATAGGTCAAGAGAAAGTACATCCATTTTGTGTCTTTGCCGACTCTTTTCAGATTGATATGTCATCTTTGTCTGAAATAGCAAGCCACATAATTTTGCATAGAAAATAAGAAACATACCTATAAGTTATTTTTAAGTGTTAACATTTAAAGGGACCAGCACTACATAATATTTTTAATTCCATAAATATTTACTGATATCTGCATTATTATAACTCTCAAATTTTTCCTTAGAATTTTGAAAGAACTTCCTTCATTCCAGTATCATGGAAAAGTTTTTCAAGCTTAATTCAACAGGGTATTTCAACTAGCCGGTATCTTTGATCTTTATTATGGTTAATTTTTCTTCATGAAGTGACCAAATTTGAATAAGGCTGATGGTCCATCATGGGGGAGATTCATCTCTCCGGCTTCTTCCTGCTGAGGGAGAATCATCTTTGGTTTGTGACATCACAGTCTGAGCTGGGCAAGTGGCTGTGATAGCAAACCGAGGATTATATCCCTTCAGTGTGAATGAGCTGCAAGAGATGTGGGTGCTATCATTTCAAGTCCTGTCACAGAGACACTACTGAGATGCATGACAGGAGTCAAGTGAGGGAAAGATGCTTGCATTGCAATTGTCACTTTTACAGCATCAGCCATTAAAGATAAAAGTACCATTTCACAGTTTCCTTCATTATTAATTTAAAAGAGGGAGTAAACGTCATGTTAATAAAACTCACAGATAATGATAAAATGGGAGGGAGGAAAGTAACCAGCGAGTAACCAGACAATAAAGGAAGAGGGACACGGAGAGTGAGGGATGGGTGCACAACTCAGCCGCGCCTCTGGCCACAGGAAGAGCAAAAAATAGAAGGCGCCAGCGCGCAGTGGCGGGCTGGAAACCCTCCGACCTCGGAGAACTGCGGAGAACCGGGGACCGGAGTCAACAACGGCTCCCAGGCGGTCCCAGCGTCCCGACCCGCACCCGGCCGCGACACAGTTTCCACAAACTGAGACACACGGAGCCCGCGCGAGGGGCGGCGGGTCGCGCGGGCTTCCCCGCCGGCTCCCCTGCAGGCCGGTCCCCCGCAAGCCGAGCGCACGAAAGGGCGCCCCAAAGGCGCCGGCCCAAGGCGCCCGCTGCGCTTTCCCTCCCGAAGGTGGGCTGCAGGGCCCAAGCGTAAACCCTGAGACAACAACACGCGCACCACGCCGCCACGGGGGACGAGAGGCCGGGCGCCCACCTGCCCGGACACCCTGCATTTCTGGAATCACCGGACGCCTGTGTAAATTTCCGTTCGGCGTGTCATTTGCCAAAGGCCACTCAAGATCAGGGGACAGGATGCCTCCTCTCCAAGGGTCCAGCCAGCCCACCCACTAAAATTACAGGACACAATGCCTCCGTTCCAAGGGCCCTGCCAGCCCACCCACTCAAATTAGGGGAGACAACGCCTCCTCTCCAAGGGTCCAGCCAGCCCACCCACTCAAGATCAGAGGGACAAAATGCCTAACTAAAACACCACAAAACAAAAACACAAAAAACTGGAGAGAGGAAGGAAAGGGTGTCCTCAAAAATAAAAAAGCTAAGCACGTTGACAGCGCTAAGAATAAACTACCAGGAAAAAGAAACCCTACATGTCAGATCATAAAGTACGGAAGGGCAAGCCCGCCGGCAGTCCAGGCCCGGGGGGACCGGGGTCCCCAGCCCTACAGAGCCAACGGCAGCCCGGCTCGGGCGCCCCTCGGAAGCGCGGGGTCCCCGCGGCCGAGTCTGCGCCCCCGGCCGGCCCCGGCTCCCCTCTGCCCACCCTGCGCGCGGGGGCTGGACACGGCCGCGGAGAACCACGGCGGGGCGGGAAGGGGGGCTCCAAAGAGGGTCTGGCGACTCGAGTCGCTCCGTTTCTCGGTGGGCTCAGCGCGCGCCGTGGGGGAAGAGGGGCGGGGGTCCGGGAAGAGGGGACGGGTGGCACTCACGTAGACCGGCAGCGGCCACGGGTAGACGGCGGGCTCGGCCCCCACGGACGACTCCAGCCTGGGCTCCAACTTCTCCCCCATGTCTTCGCGCGCGGCCCCCGCACCAGGCTAGTCTGGCGGTTGGGGGGAGGGGCGGGACGCCCGCCGGCGGGGGCGGGGCGGGCGGGCGGGCGGGAGGCTGAGGGGAGGGGGCCTGGCCTGGACCTCAGCCACCGCCGCCGCCGCCGCCGCCGCCGCCGCGCTCCCGTCTGGCCCCCGGCTCCCTCTTTGTGGTCACAGGCCCGGGACCTCCAGCGCTGCCGCCAACTCGGGCCGGCGTGAGGCGAGCACAATGAGCCGGGGCCGGGCTGAACCACTCACTCGCGGCGCGCGCGCGCCGCCCACCCCGTGGACTCGCCCGCTCCACCTACGCACGCACGCACGCACGCACGCACGCACGTCTTCGGCTGCCCCCGGCCACCCGCACCGGCCCGAAGTCGGGACCCGGGGAGACCCCCTCGGGGCTTGGGGTGGCGGGTTCGACTCCCGCCCTTGACGTACCGTGACACACACACACACACACACACACACACCCCCACCCAATAATAAGACTATAATTCCTCATTAAATATGACAGCCGGAATCCCGGCTTCTGTTCACAAAAATGCCCTGTATTTAGCCTATGCTAGGCACCAGACCCTGGACGCTCAGTACTGGCAAAAAAGGAAATGCCCTGCCCTCATGGCGCTGCCATTTTAATTGGAATAGTAGTGACAATGGTCAAGGGAGAAAATAAAGTGTCATCATCGCCACGGGGATGGTTAATCTCATGTGCGCACTGCGTGGGGCCCCGGCAACCACAAACATTATTCCAGATGTGGCCAGGAAGGTATTTTTCAGAAGAGATGAACACTGAAATTGGTCCACCTTGGGTAAAGGAGATTGTCAATGCCGTGGCGTGGGTGGGCCTCGTCCATCAGCTGAAGGACTGGAGAGAAAAATGAGGTTCCGAAGAAAGAGGGAACTGTTCCTCCAATGGCCTTGGGACATCAGCTCTTCCCTGTGTCTCCAGCCCAGAGTCCTGCCCTGACTTGCCTGCCTCACGGTCACATGAGTCAACTCCTTAAAACAAAACTATATATGTAAAAATGCTGAATATATACAAGCCTATTAATTTCTATATGTGTGCATACATATTATATATATGTATACACATATGTTTATATGTGCGTGCGTTTGTAGTATATGTGTAAGTACTATATACAGTATACATACAAGCCTATATATTTGTGTGTATATATTGTATACATGTATGTATGTGCATATATATAGTATACATTTTATAAATGTGAACATGCTGTGTATATACACACACCCATATATTGATATATGGGTGTGTGTAGATATACAGTTTATGTACACTGTATGTATGTATACAGTGTGTATTTATATATAGGTGTGTATATATGTTGTATACCTGTATGTGTATATGTTTCTAGGTGTTACATGTATATATGTATATACTGTTATATACACACTTGCGTATGTATTTATATGTGTATGTACATGCGCATATTTACATATAGGTGTGTATGTGTGTGTATACATTGTATATATGTATATATCTGATATATATGATATATGTACGTGTACATACGATGAATTTATATATACAGTACATATATATTTTTATGCTATATGCTTTTATATGTAGGTGTATATGTGTGTCTATATGTATGTACGTGTACGTATTGCATGTATTATATGTGTATGTATGTATACTGTCTATATACACACCTAAATATCTTTGTATGTGTCTATATGTATGACATATATGTACCTAGGTGTGTATATTGCATATGTTATACGTATGTGTACATACTGTATACATACAAACGATGCATTTTATATGTGTGTATGTATAGTGTCTATGTATGTGGGTATTGTATATGTTATGTGTATATGTGTGTATACATACTGTAGATATACAAACTATGCATTTTATATGTGGGTATACAGGTAAGAGTGTATTGTATATACTATATGTGTATATGTGTGTATGCATACTGCATAGATACACTGCTGTATATTTTTGTACGCGTGTACATATGTACGTGTGTGTGTATATACACACACACACCCTATGGATTCTGTTTGTCTGGAGAACCCTCACTGATACGGACACTTATGACAATTGAGCACCTGCTCCTTGCCAGCCAGGGAGCCAAAGGCTTGTCCTTGCGGTGTCTCCCTTAAGTGTCACAAGTCCCAGGAGGGAAGGTGATGCGGCTGCTACCAGTTGAGGTGCCTCAGGGTCAGAGAGGTGCACAGGGTGGGGGGCTGGAGCCTGGTGGAGCCCAGGTGGAGTTCTAGCAGCAGTACAGCCTAGCAGTCCCACTTCCCCGGGTGCTTCTCACAAAGACGCCAAGGGAGAGACGGGATCTGAAGGAGGGGATGAGGAAGCTTCCGTGGGTCCGCAAGCCCAGACCAAGGCTGACTCGTCAAGGGTGTTAGAGGTCAGGACTGTGGTTACCCTGGGGGTGGGCTTACACAGAGCCATTCACATTCTGAAAAAGTATCCATTCTGCTCTTGTTTGTATGTTTACCCCCCTCCCCCAAATCTTTTAAAAACAGATTCTCTTGGTTGCTGGGAACACACACGGGGAAGTTGTGTGTGAGGGGGTGTGATCCAGGGGACAGGGAGGATAAGCCCCCCCACTCGTAGGGCCAGGAGTGGCTCAGCTTTCTGAGCTGAGGATGGCCCACGAGGTCCCAGAGAGAAGGGTCCCTGCTCCGTCCCTGCTCTGTGCACCCCATTCCCAGCCTGAGAAGCCCAGAGCCACCCCCCGCAACACACACACACACACACCAGGGAGGAGAGCCAGTCACCCTGGCTCCCAGGCTCTGGCTCCAAGGCTCCCGGCACTAGGAGCTCTTTTCAGCTTTCATGCTCTGTCTGTCTCTCGCCCGCCCTCCCTCCCTCCTCCGCTTCTTCCCCTCCCGCTCCATCTGTCCTCCCCTCCAGCCTGCATTTCTACACAGGATGGCTCACAGACAGCTGCTCCCCGTGCCCACCTGCCACCATTCGATGGATGTCAAAGCAAACCCTGGGGACTTCCCTGGAGGTCCAGTGATTAAGACTCCGAGCTTCCACTGGCAGGGGGCGCGGGTTCGATCCCTGGTCAGGGAAATAAGATCCCACATGCCGCACGGCATGGCCAAGAAAAATAAATGAATAAAAAATAAAGTTATAGTGATGAAACAGCCCTAGTCGTGCAAGGACGGGACGTATAGCTCTATGGTATAGAATAAAGGTCCAGAAACAGATCTATGAGAACTTGATATGACAGAAAGTGGGGAAATTAAGGAGTTTTCAATAAATGGCATTAGGACAATTGCATATCCATGTGGGAAAAAGTAAATTAGAAAAAAAAAAAAAAAGGCAAGCCCTGGTCAGGTGTGACCTTGGGCCCAGGGCCATTGGCACACGTTGTCATGTGGGATGTTCTTCCTTAGACTCCTCCCTCCCCCCTGTGTCACTGTCACTTCCTCCAGAACCTTCCTGGACTCCCCTACACAAGCCCGGGGTGTGCCCTCACCCGCCCTGGATCACCAGAATTCCCATCCCGGCCCACCCTTCCCTGCCAGGTAAAGAACTGTGCATGGTCAATAAGACCATAGAGGTCATTGGCCATTGCTATTGCAGCTGGAATTGTTACTGTGTTTAGATAGGGTGACCAACACCCGCCCCCAGTTTGCCCAGGACCGCTCAGGTTTGAGCGCTGGAACTCTGGGGAAACCCTCAGTCCCGGGGAACCCCAGAAGGCTGATCAGCCTATTTAGGACGGATCTTTCACTTGATCTCCCAACCCCCGAGAGCCAGAAAGGGAATCTCCCCCCTCCTTCCATTGTAACCTTCATTCATCCATCCACTCATCCCTTTATTCAACTCCTTTATTCAGCAAGTATTTATGAAGCATCTACTACACAGCAGACACTCTTCTAGGTGCTGGGGACATAACAGCATCCCTGTCCTCAAAGAGCTCACGTTCTAGCGAGGGCAGCAAACAGTCGACTGAGAAGGTGTGATTTATCACATGGCAATGATGTCTCGGAGACCACTGCAGGGCAGAGGAGGTGGGAGAGGAAAGGGGCAGGTCTAAATGCAGGCGCTGACGGGATTGGGGCAGACCTTGCCCTGGGCCAGGCTGGTTGCTTCAACACAGCTGTCCTCGCCCAGGGCCATCCTGCCCCCGCCTCACCCAGTTCTTCCGTGATGTGTGGGGAAAATCTGTGGTTGTCACAACTGGGGGGGAGGGGCCCCTGGAATCAAAGGGGTGTGGCCAGGGCTGCTGCTAAACCCCACACAGTGCCCAGGAGGGGCCCTCAGCAGAGGATGACCCGCCCCGAATAACCCCAGTGCCGCAGGGGAGACCCTGCACTAATATTATTCAGACCCGCTGGTGCCCCCAGATTCCTGCACAGGCAGGGACTCTAACCGGGTCACCTCTGTATCCCGAGGTGACCTAGAGTGGGGCAGCCAGGAGGGCTGAGATGGGCATCGGGGGTGAAATGACAAATCTCTGTGCCCACTCTCCGCGCCGCACCCCAGGGGCGATGGCCTCTATCTCCTCCCTGTGCAGGTAGCTTTTCCCTGAGCCATTTCTTCTTGTCAAGGTCCCTGTCGCAGGTTGGGTTCCCCAAAGATGACGTTGAGAGCAAGGATTGGAGTGCAGGTGGTTGATGTGAGACGTGCAGCAACAGATACAGCTGCCATAGGGTCCCACAATTCCACTCCTGGGCATAGATCTGGAGAAAACTCTAATTCAAAACTATACACACACCCCTGGGATCTCCTTGGTGCTCCAGTGGTTAAGACTCCGTGCTTCCAGTGCGGGGGGCATGGGTTCCATCTCTGGTCAGGGAACTAAGATCTCACATGCTGTGTGACAAAAAAAAAAAAGAAAGAAAGAAAGAAAAAGAAAGAAAGAGAGAGAGGGAGAGAGAGAAAGAAAGAAAGAAGGGAAGGAAGCAAGGAAGAAAGAAAGGAAGAAAGAAATAAAGGAAGAAAGGAAGAAAGAAAGAAAGGAGGAAAGAAAGGGAGGAAGAAAGGAAGAAAGAAAAAAAAAAGAAAGACAAGATACATGCACCCCAATGTTCATTGCAGCACTATTTACAATAGCCAAGACATGGAAGCTACCTAAATGTCCACTGATGGATGAATGGATAAAGAAGATGTGGTACATATATACAATGGGATATTATCCAGCCATAAAAAGAATGAAATAATGCTATTTGCAGCAATGTGGATGGACCTAGAGATTACCATACTAAGTGAAGTAAGTCAGAAGAGAAAGACACATATCATATGATCTCACTTATATGTGAAATCTAAAATACGACACAAATGAACTCGTCTACGAAACAAAAACAGACTCACAGACATAGAGAACAGACTTGTGGTTGCCAAGGGGGAGAAAGAGTGAGGGAGGGTTGGATTGGGAGTTTGGGGTTAGCAGATGCAAACTATTAAATATAGGATGGATAAACTACAACATCCTACTGTCTAGCACAGGGAACTATATTCAACATCCTGTGATAAGCCATAATGGAAAAGAAAAAAGTTTTACTTATAGGTTCCATCCCTAACTGAGCTGGCCCATCCCCTCCCATGGTTCTAAGTGCAGCCCGAGGCTGCAGACTTCCCACCGTGGTCTTCAGCTCCAGAGCAAGCCACCTGCAAACCACCCACATCTTTCCAGGGGCTGGCAACTCTCCTTTGCTACTGATTCCAAGACACATCCAGATAGCAAAAATGTGACCATGAAAAGAAACTCAGGCATGTTCAAATCAGGGAAATAACATTCTTATCTCTGTTCAGTACTCGCTTAATTTTAGAATAGCTTAGAGTTACAAAAAAGTGGCAAAGATCTGTACAGAGTGTAGAGTGCCGTGGACCCTGACCCAGTAACCCTATCTCCAACACGTTAGTACGTTAGTATGACATGTTTATCCAACTAAGGAACCAAGATGGATACATTGTTATTAACTAAAGTCCACACTTCATTAGCATTTCCCTAGTTTTCCCCTAACATCCTTTTTCTGTCCCAGTCTCCTCTGGGCTGTGACATTTCTCAGATGTCCCTGGGTTTTGATACCTTGAAAGTTTTGAGGAGGACTGGTCAGGTATTTTGTCCCTCAATTTGTTTGTCTGTTTGTTTTCTGATGTTTTCTTATGGTTGGTCTGGAGTTATGGGGTTTGGGGCGGAAGATCCAGACAGAGATAAAAATGCCATTCTCCTCAGGTCACGTCAAGGATACACACCATCAACGGGACTTATGACAAATGATTTTACCCTTGATCACCTGGCCAGTAGCGTCTTTTTTTTT